>NC_053022.1:538793453-538804028 GCF_003073215.2 Triticum urartu
GGCTCAACAACATTCACAGCCCTCTTATGAAGCTTCTGGTCCCGTCTGCACAAACTAGTGGTGAACACATGATACTGTCCACTATTCAACTTCTTTGGATTGCTCTGATATCCAGATTGCTGCTGCTGACCTCCCTGACCAGATTGCTGATTATAGCCACCTTGATTTCCTTGAGAGCCTTGAAAGTTGGAATTTGAATCGCCGTCGGGCCATGAAAACCGCTGCCACCTAAGCCACCATCCGGCCCATGATTGCTATTGAACATGTTAGAGTTCTTGAAAGCCTTCATGATCATACAATCCTCCCATAGGTGAGTGGCCGGTTTCTACTGAGTATCGTGCCGTGGACAGGGTTCATTTAACAGCTGCTCAAGAGTGGGACCTGACCCGCCAGACCGAGGAGGTGGCCTCCCCTTATGTCACTAATTGTTGCCCTGTGCATTGGTGTTAGCCACAAACTCCGAGCTACCGTCAACCTTACGCTTATTATTGCCTCCTTGATTCGCCGGGTTATGCTGATGACCCTTGGCATTGCCGTTCTTCTTCCCCTTCCCTGTCTTCTCATCGTTAGACTAGGGATCCTTGGTACTGTCAGAGTCGGCGTACTTGACTAGAGCCGCCATTAACGGGCCCATGTCATTACAATCGCGCTTGAGCCGTCCCAGCTTCTGTTTTAGAGGCGTAAAACGGCAATTTTCTCCAACATTAAGACTGCAGAGCCGGCATCCATCTTATCAGATGAATGTATTATGGTCTTGACTCGGCGCACCCAATGGGTCGTGGACTCACCTTCCTCTTGCTTACAATTAGTCAAATCCACAATTGACATGGGCTGCTTGCATGTGTCTTTGAAATTCTGGATAAACCGGGCTTTTAATTCTACCCATGAACCAATGGAATTGGGTGGCAGCCCCTTCAACCAACTGTGGGCCGTTCCATCCAACATCATGGTGAAGTACTTGGCCATTGCCGCGTCACTGACCTCCTGTAGTTCCATGGCCATCTCATAGCTTTCAATCCATGCCCCTGGCTGTAAATCGGCCGTGTAATTAGGCACCTTTCGAGGCCCATTGAAATCCTTGGGAAAACGCTCATTACACAGAGCCGATACCAAGCAAGGGACACCTCTAGTCCTTGTGGTCACGCCTGCCTCAATAGAGGTCGTCGGATGAACCGGAAAAGACTGGTGAGCCGGCTGCTGAGCCGCCTGCTCAGCTACCTGTTGAGCCGCCCGCTCAACCTCTTGGCGAATCCTGTCCTGGTCAACCAAGTTAGGAGCTCCATCACAAGCCGGGTCATGCCCGCACGACTGGTCACGGGTTGCTTGAAACGGCTGCTGAATCTATGTGCCTGCTATAACTCGGGCTCCGGCTTGGGCAAGGGGTCGAATGAACCATGTATCGACTATAGTAATATGCCTCCTGCTGCACCAGAGCCGTCTGAAGAAGTTCTCTGACCCTTCGGGTTTCAATCACCGTTGGAGAGTCACCCTCTGCTGGGAGAGCCGCCAATCGCGCCGCCGCAGTGATCATGTTCTCCAAAGGGTTAGAATAATGACCCAGTGGTGTTGGTACATAAGGAGGTGGAGCAGTATTCATGCAAGGAGGTTCCACCACCCGTGGATGAACCAGCGCCCTAGCCCCGGGCATTGCAACCCGGTTTACCTCCAGCGGGTTTCTAGGGACTGCACCGGGTGTGCGGAAGAGATTTCTAGGATCATAAGTCAGAGGCAAACGGGATTGATCCTTCTAGTGTCTTCTCCTCATGACCTCATTTGATGCGTTCAGATCCATCATAAGCTGGAAGGCCTCTAATTGAATCTGCTGAGCTCGAGCATCCAAAGCCGCCTGCTCCGCGGCCATCCTGACGTCCTCCGCTGCTAGGTTTTCCTTGGCTTGTGCTACCTCCTCACGTAACCATTCCACTTCTGCATCATGTTGAGCCTGATCCACCGGGTTAACCACGACAGTTAACAGGGTTGTCCTCCTATCCATGATATCCATCAATACCTGAGCCGGCGGGCGCGCAGGGCCTCCTGCCCCGGCCGCCGCTGACCCGGAGGTTATCGCTGCCGCAGCCGTAGAGTTTTGAACGGGTTGCCTGCCAGTCATGAAGATCCCTGCCCTGCTTGGTGGCTCAAAGGGGTCCGAAATACTGCTGCCATTGGAACAACCCCAAGCCCAACGTCTTGCAATTGATACAATGAATTCGTCTCACCTGTGGACGACCCACCATCAAAGTAGATGGTCGTCTCACCGCTAGACACAGATCCTTCAGAAAATTCTCCTCCATGGATGCATCCCACGAAGGCATGCTTCATGGCGGGCTGAGTCCGGGAGGGTCTCGCGCGCTGAGCCGTCTCGATGATGTCGGTGCAGATGTCCGGCTCAGGGCCCGGCTCACCGATTTGGCCGATGAAGACATGGATTCCGCCGAAGGGGACCTGGTACCCGTACTCAATTCAGCCGGCGTCGGGGCCCCAACCTGCATCGTCGATGTAGAGCTTTCTGTGACGACTCTTGGTCATTCGACCCACAACGTAACCCTTGAGCCCTTCGAAGCTGCCCTTCAAGAACTCAAATCCACCGTGTGCAGGCCCCACGGTGGGCGCCAACTGTCGTGGAATTGTCATGGCACATGTCCTAGTGGAAGGACTTAGTCATGGAGCCATCGCAACTAGGAAGCTTAAAGGGGTTAAAACAGGACAAAGGACACGAGGGTTATACTGGTTCGGCCCCTTGTGGTGAAGGTAAAAGCCTAGTCCAGTTTGAGGTGGTATTGCTTATGTTTCGATTACTAGGGAGGGAATCCGCTTGACCTAGCTTTCGATCTTATCTTACTTGCCCTGGACCGCCGCTGGTCATCCCTTTATATACAGAGGCTGCCCCCGGCGACTCATAGAATCCCGGCTGGCTCATAAACAGTGTTCGGCTCGGTCTCTAACTATTCCTGCCTTACAATGCAAGTTATGTACATATGGCGGTTTATCTCTACGGGCCTTGAGTCACCTTTGGGTCTTGGGCTTCATGAATCGCTATAGGTATAACCCGACCCCTCCTGGGCGGGTCATACCAAATAGTTATGTCCCCAACAGATTCCGTTTGATATTCCTTTTCTACCAAACACTGAAATAGGCAAAAAAACAACAATTTGCACTGGGCCTTGGGTTAGTAGGTTAGTCCCAAAAATAATATAAAAGTGCATATAAATCCCATTAAACATCCAAAACAGATAATATAATATCATGGAACAATCAAAAATTATAGATACGTTGGAGACGTATCAAGCATCCCCTCCTTAATTCCTGCTCGTCCTCGAGTAGGTAAATGATAAAAACAGAATTTTTGATGTGGAATGCTACCTAGCAAATTCTGAATGTAATTTTATTTATCGTGGCATGAATGTTCAGATCTGAAAGATTCAAGATAAAAGTTTAATAATGACATAAAAATAATAATACTTCAAGCATACTAACTAAGCAATTATGTCATCTCAAAATAACATGGCCAAAGAAAGCTTATCCCTACAAAATCATATAGTTTGGCTATGCTTCATTTTCGTCACACAAAAATGCTCTCATCATGCACAAACCTGATGACAAGCCAAGCAATTGTTTCATACTTTAGTAATCTCAAACTTTTTTCAACTTTCACGCAATACATGAGCGTGAGCCATGGACATAGCACTATGGGTGGAATAGAAAATAATGATAAGGGTTGTGTGGAGAAGACAAAAAAGGAGAAAGTCTCGCATTGATGCGGCTAATCAACAGGCTATGGAGATGCCCATCAATTGATGTCAATGCAAGGAGTAGGGATTGCCATGCAACGGATGCACTAGAGCTATAAATGTATGAAAGCTCAACATAAGAAACTAAGTGGGTGTGCATCCAACTTGCTTGCTCACGAAGACCTAGGGCATTTGAGGAAGCCCATTCTTGGAATATACAATCCTAGTTCTATAATGAAAAATTCCCACTAGTATGTGAAAGTGAAAAAATGAGAGACTCTCTATCATGAAGATCATGGTGCTACTTTGAAGCACAAGTGTGGAAAAAGGATAGTAGCATTGCCCCTTCTCTCTTTTTTTTCTTTTTTGGGCCTTTTATTATTATTATTATTATTATTATTATTTGTCCTTTCTCTTTTTTTAATTCCTCACATGGGACAATGCTCTAATAATGATGATGATCACACTTCTATTTATTTACAACTGAATGATAACAACTCGATACTAGAACAAGATATGGCTCTATATGAATGCCTCCGGCGGTGTACCAGGATGGGTAATGAATCAAGAGTGGCATGTATGATAAATTATGCATGATGGCTTTGTCACAAATACGATGTCAACTACATGATCATGCAAGGCAATATGACAATGATGATGTGTGTCATGATGAACAGAACGGTGGAAAGTTGCATGGCAATATATCTCGGACTGGCTATGGAAATGCCATAATAGGTAGGTATGGTGGCTGTTTTGAGGAAGATATAAGGAGGTTTATGTGTGATAGAGTGTATCATATCAAGGGGGGTGGATGCAGCAGCGAAGTTTGCACAAACTCTCAAGGTGAGAAAGGGCAATGCACGGTACCGAAGAGGCTAGCAATGATGGGAGGGTGAGAGTGCGTATAATCCATGGACTCAACATTAGTCATAAAGAACTCACATACTTATTGCAAAAATCTACAAGTCATCAAAAACCAAGCACTACATGCATGCTCCTAGGGGGATAAATTGGTAGGAAAAGACCATCGCTCGTTCCCGACCGCCACTCATAAGGATGACTATCAAAGAACACCTCATGTTTCAAATTTGTCACACAACGGTTACCATACGTGCATGCTACGGGACTTGCAAACCTCAACACAAGTATTTCTCAATTTCACAACTACTCAACTAGCACAACTCTAATATCACTATCTTCATATCTCAAAACAATCATCAAGTATCAAACTTCTCTTAGTATTCAATGCACTTTTATGAAAGTTTTTATTATACCCATCTTGGATGCCTATCAAATTAGGACTAATTTTATAACCAAAGCAACTTACCATGATGTTCTAAAAGACTCTCAAAATAATATAAGTGAAGCATGAGAGATCAATAATTTCTATAAAATAAAACCACCACTGTGCTCTAAAATATATAAGTGAAGCACTAGAGCAAAACTATCTAGATCAAAAGATATAAGTGAAGCACATAGCGTATTCGAATAAATTCTGATTCATGTGTGTCACGACCAAAAGGTTTGTACAGAAAGGATGATTGTGGTAAACTAGAAAGCAAAGAATCAAATCATACAAGACGCTCCAAGCAAAACACATATCATGTGGTGAATAAAAATATAACCTCATGTAAAGTTATCGATGGATGAAGACCAAAGAGGGGATGCCTTCCGGGGCATCCCCAAGCTTAGGATTTTGGTTGTCCTTGAATTTTACCTTGCTGGTGCCTTGGGCATTCCCAATCTTAGGCTCTTGCCACTCCTTATTCCATAGTCCATCAAATCTTTACCCAAAACATGAAAACTTCACAACACAAAACTCAACAGAAAATCTCATGAGCTCCGTTAGTATAAGAAAACAAACCACTACTTAAGGTACTGTAATGAACTCATTCTTTATTTATATTGGTGTTAAACCTACTGTATTCCAACTTCTCTATGGTTCATACCCCCGATACTAGCCATAGATTCATCAAAATAAGCAAACAACACACGAAAAACAGAATCTGTCAAAAACAGAACAGTCTGTAGTAATATGTAGGTTTCGAATACTTATGTAACTCCAAAAATTCTAAAAAATTAGGAAGACCTCAATAATTTGTACGTATATTTACAGCAATTGGAATCAGTATTTTATCACTCTCCGGTAAAACATTAAAATTATTCTCGTGAGCGCAAACGTTCTGTTTTTTACAGCAAGATCAAACAACAATCATCCAAGAAGATCCTAAAGGCTTTACTTGGCACAAACACTAATTAAATCATAAAAACACAATCATTATAGAAGGTAGATGAATTATTTATTACTAAACAGAAACAAAAAGCAAAAAGCAAAAATAAAATTGGGTTGCCTCCCAACAAGCGCTATCGTTTAACGCCCCTAGCTAGGCATAAAAGCAAGAATAGATCTAGGTATTATCATCTTTGGTATGCAATTCTTCAAAAGAGCACTTATAACCCTCAGGAGCTTCCTTGTTTTTTTTAATTATCAAAATCCTCGGCAAGAAATCAAGAAATTCGTTTGTAGCAAAAGGTTCCTTAATAATAGCGAAAAAGTTGGGGTGAACACTTATGGATTTGAGATCTGCATTTTCTTTACTAGAAGATTCACCTTTATTTTTAGGAACATACATCAATTTAGCAACTTTAGTATTGGGAGGAATTTGGGTATTTTTCATGGAAGAAAAGGCAGACCCCAAGTTGGTAATAATATCATCAAGTTTATCAATTCTTATGGAATCTTGATCTATCTTTTCGTTAACTATGGGTTCCTTTTCTTTAAAAAATTTAAAAGCAACTCCTACCTTAGATCCGTATTGCGTAATTTGGTTGTGGATCTCTTTATCCAAAATTTCAATCAACTCTATAGTAGCAAATTTATTTTCAATAATTTCAAGCCTTTGCATCGCATGTTCCAAAGTTAAAATAGTTCCATTTACCAAAAGAGGTGGTGGGCCAAACAAATCTAACAAAGCATTATAAGAATCAAAAGTATGGCTACCCAATAAATTCCCTCCGGTAATGGTATCAAGAATATATCTTTTCCAAGGAGTGATGCCTATATAAAATTTGCAAAGAAGAACGGAAGTAGATTGCTTCCTAGTAGATCTATTCGGAGCATTGCAAATTCTATGCCAAGCATATTTTAGATTTTCTCCCTCCCTTTGTTTAAAATTAAGAAATTCATGATCGGGAGTACTAACAATGATAAAATCAACAACTTCGAAGGAACAAATCCAAAGGTGGTGAACGGACAAAGAATCAAACATTATATCTCATGTAATCCCATAAATGTTGAAACTAATATTATTGAAACGTTAACCCCGGAGGAATACATAAGGGACACTTTTCGGAACGTTTCATACTCCAAAAAGGAATAGGTATGTGGTACGGTAAGTAAACCGACTCCAAAACAGTTCTAATGGCAATTTTCTCTGTTTTGGAATATTTAAAAAATAGGAAAATAAGAAGCAGTCCGGGGAGGACACGAGGCTTCCACGAGGGTGGAGGGCGCGCCCTACCCCCTGGGCGCGCCCCCTGCCTTGGGCACCCGTGTGCTCTCCGGAACTCCGTTTTCTTGCACGATACTTCTTTTGGTCGGTAAAAATTTATTATATAATCTCCCGAAGGTTTTGACCACCGTATCATGCAAATATCTCCTGTTTTTGTTTCGAGCTGTTTTTCTGACAGATCTAGATCGCAATGGCGTCTTCAAGTGCCCCCAAGGACAAGTTCTTCAAGAAGGTCATCAACCCCTACCTCGCGGAGGTGCTGCAACACCCCCAAACCATTGAGATGCGTGAGGGGTTGCTGCACATCCGCGATGTTCAGGGACCAAGGAGGACCGGAAGCGTGGAGACAAGGCTCGAGGCAACGGAGCAACAAGTTTTCAAGTGCCAGGAGATGGTGGAGCATGGAATCGACTCCAATAACATAATGATCACGGAGTTCACCAACAACCACAAGCTCGACGCCAAGGACATTGGGGAAGCCATCTTCAAGCTTGAGAAGATCGAACACCTCCAAGTCCGGATCTATGACCCGCAAAATCAAAACTGTGAGTATGAATATAGATTCAAGAGGATGAGTTTGGCTATAGATTTAAAGATCCCGGAGACTCGATCATCCTTCTATGATGGTGAGCCTATGCCTTGGAAGAGGGACGACAAGCCTACATCATCAACAACTCCATCTCCATCACCGACAAAAGAGATATAATCACATGGGTATGGGCACTCCCCTTGGCAACTGCCAAGGTTGGGGGAATGCCCCGGTATCGTATCACCATCACTTTTATCTTTACCGTTTTTCTTAGTTCGATCCTTTTGATAATATCTTGATCTAGTAGAATAAAGTGTTAGTATGATCTAGTTGTGAGTTTTGCTTTATGATCTTCTTATGTAATCGAGTCCGTGAGCTATATATAGTAAAGATTAGTGTTGAGTCAAGGGCTTGATTATTTTGCTATGATCTTGAGGGAACAAAATAAAAGGAAAAGAAATAGAAAAAAATAAAGAGATCATAAGGATCTTATGGAGAGTAATGACTTCACATATAAGAGTATGATGATAAAAGTTGTTGAGAGTTGACAAACATAGTTTTGGTCATCGTTGCAATTAATAGGAAGTAATAAAGAAAGAGAGGTTTTCACATATAAATATACTATCTTGGATATCTTTTATAATTGTGAGCACTCATTAAAGTATGATATGCTAAAGAGTTGAATGGACAAGGAAGACAACGTAATGGGTTATGTTTTCTTACATCTGAGATAAATTATATTGTCATGGATCATCCAACATGTTGAGCTTGCCTTTCCCTCTCTTGCTAGCCAATTCTTTCGCACCAAGTAGAGATACTACTTGTGCTTCCAAATATCCCTAAACCCAGTTTTGCCATGAGAGTCCACCATATCTACCTATGGATTGAGTAAGATCCATCAAGTAAGTTGTCATCGGTGCAAGCAATAAAAATTGCTCTCTAAATATGTATGACTTATTAGTGGAGAAAATAAGCTTTATACGATCTTGTGATGTGAAGAAATAAAAGTGACGGACTGCATAATAAAGGTCCATATCACAAGTGGCAATATAAAGTGACGTTCTTTCGCATTAAGATTTTGTGCATTCAACCATAAAAGCGCATGAAAACCTCTGCTTACCTCTGCGAAGGACCTATCTTTTACCTTTATCTCCTACCTTACATAAGAGTCATGGTGATTTTCACCCTTCCTTTTTACATTTTATCTTTTGGCAAGCACAACATGTTGGAAGGATCCTGGTATATATGGCTAATTGGATGTGAGTTTTCATAAATTATTATTGTTGACATTACCCTTGAGGTAAAACGTTGGGAGGCAAAACTGAAAGCCCCTATCTTTCTCTGTGTCCGATTAAAATTCCATACCCATAAGTATTGCGTGAGTGTTAGCAATGGTGAAACACTAAATGATAGTTGAGTATGTGGACTTGCTGAAAGCTCTTATATTGACTCTTTCCTAGTTATGATAAATTGCAATTGCATCAATGCTTGAGATTAGAGTTTGTTGGTTCTCAATGAAGTTTATGATTAATACTTGAAATTGTGATTGAATTGTTACTTTAGCATAAGATATCATATGACAATATATATATATATATGTTGCTGTTCTAAGAAAGATCATGATGCCCTCATGTCCGTATTTTATTTTATCGACACCTCTATCTCTAAACATGTGGACATATTTTTCGATATTGGCTTTCGCTTGAGGACAAGCGAGGTCTAAGCTTGGGGGAGTTGATACGTCCATTTTGCATCATGCTTTTATATCGATATGTACTGCATTATGGATTGGAGTTACACATTATGTCACAATTACTATGCCTATTCTCTCTTATTTTACAAGGTTTACATGAAGAGGGAGAATGCCGGCAGCTGGAATTCTGGGCTAAAGGAGCAAATATTAGAGACCTATTCTGCACAGCTCCAAAAGTCCTGAAACTTCATGGAAGTCATTTTTGGATTTAATAAAAAATACTGAGCGAAGAAAGCACCAGAGGGGGGCCATGCTACCTCTTGAGCACTGCGTTGGTTTTCCCTTTGAAGAGGAAAGGGTGGTGCAAGCAAAGTAGCGTAAGTATTTACCTCAGTTTTTGAGAACCAACGTATCACTCTAGTAGGAGGCTACGCGCGAGTCCCTCGCACCTACACAAAACAATAAATCCTCGCAACCAACGCGATAAGGGGTTGTCAATCCTTACACGGTCACTTACGAGAGTGAGATCTGATAGATATGATAAGATAATATTTTTGGTATTTTTATGATAAAGATGCAAAGTAAAATAAAAGGCAATGAAAATAACTAAGTGTTGGAAGATTAATATGATGAAGATAGACCCGGGGGCCATAGGTTTCACTAGTGGCTTCTCTCAAGAGCATAAGTATTTTACGGTGGGTGAACAAATTACTGTTGAGCAATTGACAGAATTGAGCATAGTTATGAGAATATCTAGGTATGATCATGTATATAGGCATCACGTCCGAGACAAGTAGACCAACTCCTGCCTGCATCTACTACTATTACTCCACACATCGACCGCTATCCAGCATGCATCTAGAGTATTAAGTTCAAGAGAACAGAGTAACGCTTTAAGCAAGATGACATGATGTAGAGTGATAAACTCATGCAATATGATAAACCCATCTTGTTATCCTCGATGGCAACAATACAATACATGCCTTGCTGCCCCTACTGTCACTGGGAAAGGACACCGCAAGATTGAACCCAAAGCTAAGCACTTCTCCCATTGCAAGAAAGATCAATCTAGTAGGCCAAACCAAACTGATAATTCGAAGAGACTTGCAAAGA
>NC_053022.1:538805028-538819082 GCF_003073215.2 Triticum urartu
CAATGGATTTAGATGGTGCCCTTTTTTTAAACGTGAATGCAGCTGTCTCTAATGCATAACCCCGAAACGATAGTGGTAAATCGGTAAGAGACATCATAGATTGCACTATATCAAATAAAGTACGGTTATGATGTTCAGACACACCATTACACTGTGGTGTTCCAGGTGGCGTGAGTAGTGAAACTATTTCACATTGTTTTAACTGAAGGCCAAACTCGTAACTCAAATATTTTACTTCTGCGATCATATCGTAGAAACTTTTATTTTTGTTACGATGATTCTCCACTTCACTCTGAAATTCTTTGAACTTTTCAAATGTTTCAGACTTATGTTTCATCAAGTAGATATACCCATATCTGCTCAAATCATCTATGAAGGTCAGAAAATAACGATACTTGCCACGAGAATCAACACTCATTGGATCGCATACATCGGTATGTATTATTTCCAATAAGTCAGTAGCTCGTTCCATTGTTCCGGAGAATGGAGTTTTAGTCATCTTGCACATGAGGCATGGTTCGCAAGTATCAACTGATTCATAATCAAGTGATTCCAAAAGCCCATCAGCATGGATTTTCTTCATGCGCTTTACACCAATATGACCTAAACGGCATTGCCACAAATAAGTTGCACTATCATTATTAACTTTGCATCTTTTGGCTTCAATATTATGAAAATGTGTATCACCACGATCGAGATCCAACAAACCATTTTCATTGGGTGTATGACCATTGAAGGTTTTATTCATGTAAACATAACAACAATTATTCTCTGACTTTAAATGAATAACCGTTTTGCAAATAAACATGATCAAATCATATTCATGCTCAACGCAAACACCAAATAACATTTATTTAGGTTTAACACTAATCCTGAAAGTATAGGGAGTGTGCGATGATGATCATATCAATCTTGGAACCACTTCCAACACACATCGTCACTTCACCCACAACTAGTCTCTGTTTATTCTGTAGCTTGATGTCTACTACACAACCTTCTTCTTGTAGACGTTGTTGGGCCTCCAAGTGCAGAGGTTTGTAGGACAGTAGAAAATTTCCCTCAAGTGGATGACATAAGGTTTATCAATCCGTAGGAGGCGTAGGATGAAGATGGTCTCTCTCAAGCAACCCTGCAACCAAATAACAAAGAGTCTCTTGTGTCCCCAACACACCCAATACAATGGTAAATTGTATAGGTGCACTAGTTCGGCGAAGAGATGGTGATACAAGTGGTATATGGATAGTAGATAAAGGTATTTGTAATCTGAAAATATAAAAACAGCAAGGTAACGAATGATAAAAGTGAGCGTAAACGGTATTGCAATGTGTTGAAACAAGGCCTAGGGTTCATACTTTCACTAGTGTAAGTCCTCTCAACAATACTAACATAATTGGATCATAAAACTATCCCTCAACATGCAACAAAGAGTCACTCCAAAGTCACTAATAGCGGAGAACGAACGAAGAGATTATGGTAGGGTACGAAACCACCTCAAAGTTATTCTTTCCAATCAATCCGTTGGGCTATTCCTATAAGTGTCACAAACAGCCCTAGAATTCGCACTAGAATAACACCTTAAGATACAAATCAACCAAAACCCTAATGTCACCTAGATACTCCAATGTCACCTCAAGTATCCGCGGGTATGATTATACGATATGCATCACACAATCTAAGATTCATCTATTCAACCAACACAAAGGACCTCAAAGAGTGCCCCAAAGTTCTACCGGAGAATCACGACGAAAACGTGTGCCAACCCCTATGCATAGGTTCATGGGCGGAACCCGCAAGTTGGTCACCAAAACATACATCAAGTGAATCACGTGATATCCCATTGTCACCACAGATATCCACGGCAAGACATACGTCAAGTGTTCTCAAATCTTTAAAGACTCAATACGATAAGATTACTTCAAAGGGGAAACTCAATTCATTACAAGAGAGAAGAGGGGGAGGAGAAACATAAGATCCAACTATAATAGCAAAGCTCACGATACATCAAGATCGTATCATCTCAAGAACACGAGAGAGAGAGAGAGAGATCAAACACATAGCTACTGGTACATACCCTCAGCCCCGAGGGAGAACTACTCCCTCCTCATCATGGAGAGCACCGGGATGATGAAGATGGCCACCGAAGAAGGATTGCCCCCTCCGACAGGGTGCCTAAACGGGTCTAGATTGGCTTTTGGTGGCTATGGAGGCTTCTGGCGGCGGAACTCCTGATCTATCTTCTGTTCTGGAAGTTTTAGGGTATATGGAGTTATATAGGCATAAAAAGCACGTCAGGGGAGCCACGAGGGCCCCACGAGGCAGGGGGGCGCGCCCCAGGGGGTGGGCGCGCCCCTACCCTCATGAGCTCCTCCTTCCTTCCTTGACGTGGGGTCCATGTCCATCGGGTGGCTTTCGTTCCAAAAATAACTTCTCTAGTTGATTTCATTCCGTTTCGACTCCGTCTGATATTCTTTTTCTTCAAAACACTGAAATAGGCATAAAAGAGCAAATCTGGGCTGGGCCTCCGGTTAATAGGTTAGTCCCGAAAGTAATATAAAAGTGGATAATAAAGCCCAATAATGCCCAAAACAGTAGATTATTAGCATGGAGCAATCAAAAATTATAGATACGTTGGAGACGTATCAAGCATCCCCAAGCTTAATTCCTGCTCGTCCTCGAGTAGGTAAATGATAAAAAAGATAATTTTTGATGTGGAATGCTAGTTGGCATAATTTCAATGCAATTCTTCTTACTTGTGATATGAATATTCAGATCCGAAAGATTCAAGACAAAAGTTCATATTGACATAAAAATAATAATACTTCAAGCATACTAATAAAGCAATTATGTCTTCTCAAAATATCATGGCCAAACAAAGCTATCCCTACAAAATCATATAGTCTGGCTATGATCTATCTTTACCACACAAAATATTTAAATCATGCACAACCCCGATGACAAGCCAAGCAATTGTTTCATACTTTTGATGTTCTCAAACTTTTTCAATCTTCACGCAATACATGAGCGTGAGCCATGGATATAGCACTATAGGTGGAATAGAGTGGTGGTTATGGAGAAGACAAAAAGGGAGAAGATAGTCTCACATTGACTAGGCGTATCAACGGGCTATGGAGATGCCCATCAATAGATATCAATGTGAGTGAGTAGGGATTGCCATGCAACGGATGCACTAGAGCTATAAATGTATGAAAGCTCAACAAAAGAAACTAGTGGGTGTGCATCCAACTCGCTTGCTCACGAAGACCTAGGGCATTTTGAGGAAGCCCATCATTGGAATATACAAGCCAAGTTCTATAATGAAAGATCCCCACTAGTATATGAAAGTGACAACATAGGAGACTCTCTATTATGAAGATCATGGTGCTACTTTGAAGCACAAGTGTGGTAAAAGGATAGTAGCATTGTCCCTTCTCTCTTTTTCTCTCATTTTTTTATTTGGGCCTTCTATTTTTTTATGGCCTTTCTCTTTTTTTGAGCCTTCTCTTTTTTTTCGTCCGGAGTCTCATCCCGACTTGTGGGGGAATCATAGTCTCCATCATCCTTTCCTCACTGGGACAATGCTCTAATAATGATGATCATCACACTTTTATTTACTTACAACTCAAGAATTACAACTCAATACTTAGAACAAGATATGACTCTATATGAATGCCTCCGGCGGTGTATCGGGATGTGCAATGACTCATGAGTGACATGTATGAAAGAATTATCAATGGTGGCTTTGCCACAAATACGATGTCAACTACATGATCATGCTAAGCAATATGACAATGATGAAGCGTGTCATAATAGATGGAACGATGGAAAGTTGCATGGAAATATATCTCGGAATGGCTATGGAAATGCCATAATAGGTAGGTATGGTGGCTGTTTTGAGGAAGGTATATGGTGGGTGTATGGTACCGACGAAAATTGCGCGGTACTAGAGAGGCTAGCAAAGGTGGAAGGGTGAGAGTGCGTCTAATCCATGGACTCAACATTAGTCATAAAGAACTCATATACTTATTGCAAAAATCTAGAAGTTATCAAAGCAAAGTATTACGCGCATGCTCCTAGGGGGATAGATTGGTAGGAAAAGACCATCGCTCGTCCCCGACCGCCACTCATAAGGAAGGCAATCAATAAATAAATCATGCTCCGACTTCATCACATAACGGTTCACCATACGTGCATGCTACGGGAATCACAAACTTCAACACAAGTATTTCTCGAATTCATAACCACTCAACTAGCATGACTCTAATATCACCATCTCCATATCTCAAAACAATTATCAAGTATCAAACTTCTCATAGTATTCAACACACTCATAAGAGAATTTTATTATTCTTGAATACCTAGCATATTAGGATTTTAAGAAAATTACCATGCTATTTAAGACTCTCAAAATAATCTAAGTGAAGCATGAGAGTTCATCTATTTCTTCAAAATAAAACAACGACCGTGCTCTAAAAGATATAAGTGAAGCACTAGAGCAACAACAAACTACTCCGAAAGATATAAGTGAAGATCAATGAGTAGTTTAATAATTATGCAACTATGTGAAGACTCTCTAACATTTAATAATTTCAGACCTTGGTATTCTATTCAAACAGAAAGAAAAGCAAAATAAAATGACATTCTAAGAATGGCAAACATCATGTGAAGAAGCAAAAACTTAGGATCAACTGAAACTAACCGATAATTGTTGAAGAAGAAAGGTGGGATGCCAACCGGGGCATCCCCAAGCTTAGACGCTTGAGACTTCTTGAAATATTATATTGGGGTGCCTTGGGCATCCCCAAGCTTGAGATTTTTTGTCTCCTTAATTCCTCTCATATCATGGTCTCCCTAAATCTCAAAAGCTTCATCCACACAAAACTCAACAAGGACTCGTGAGATAAGTTAGTATAAACCATTGCCAAAACCTTATCATACTCTACTGTAGAAAATCACTAAAATTATTATTCAACATTGAATACTAAATGCCTCTGCATATTTAATAGTCCTATCCTCAAATAGAATCATTAAAGAAGCAAACATATGCAAACAATGCAAACATAACAGCAATCTGCCTAAACAGGATAGTCTGTAAAGAATACTGCAACATCCATACTTCCCTAGCTCCAAAAGTTATGAAATAAAATTCCCACTGTAGAAAATTTATCATAGCTTAATATTCAAATGGTTTCAACATTTTATCACATTCTGACTTTTCTAGGGAATTATTGCAACAGCGGTAAACTTCCTGTTTTCAAGCAGCAACATGAAGACTTGTAACATAGGCATAGTAAAGACTATCAATGCCACTTTTATTGGAATAAAAGATGCAAAACATTGTTATAAATAACAGCAATAAAATCCTAACAAAATAAATTGACGCTCCAAGCAAAACACATATCATGTGGCGAATAAAAATATAGCTCCAAGTAAAGTTACCGATGAACGAAGACGAAAGAGGGGATGCCTTCCGGGGCATCCCCAAGCGTAGGCTCTTGGCTATCCTTGAATATTACCTTGGGGTGCCTTGGGCATACCCAAGCTTAGGCTCTTTCCACTCCTTATTCCATGGTCCATCGAATCCTTACCCAAAACTTGAAAACTTCACAACACAAAACTTAACAGAAAACTTGTAAGCTCCGTTAGTATAAGAAAATAAATCACCACTTCAAGGTACTGTAATGAACTCATTCTTTATTTATATTGGTGTTAGACCTACTGTATTCAAACTTCTCTATGGTTTATAAACTATTTTACTAGCCATAGATTCATCAAAATAAGTAAACAACACACGAAAAACAGAATCTGTCAAAAACAGAACATTCTGTAGTAATCTGAATCAAACGTATACTTATGGAACTCATAAAATTCTCAAATAAATTGATGGACCTGAGGAATTTATCTATTAATCATCTCCAAAAATAATTAACTAAATAGCACTCTCCAAATAAAAATGGCAGCAATTCTCGTGAGCGCTAAAGTTTCTGTTTTTTACAGCATGATCAACAAGACTCTCCCCAAGTCTTCCCAAAGGTTCTACTTGGCACAAACACTAATTAAAAGCATAAAACCACATATAAACAGAGTCTAGATGAATTATTCATTACTAAATAGGAACAAAAATCAAGTAGAAAAAATAAATTTGGGTTGCCTCCCAACAAGCGCTATCGTTTAACGCCCCTAGCTAGGCATAATGATTTCAACGATGCTCACATAAAAGATAAGAATTGTAACATAAAAAGAGCATCATGAAGAATATGACTAGCACATTTAAGTCTAACCCACTTCCTATGCATAGGGATTTTGTGAGCAAACAGCTTGTGGTAACAATAATCAACTAGCATAGGAAGGTAAAACAAGCATAACTTCAAAACTTTAAGCACATAGAGAGGAAACTTGATATTATTGCAATCTCTACAAGCATATGTTCCTCCCTCATAATAATTTTCAGTAGCATCATGAATGAATTCAACAATATAACCACCACCTAAAGCATTCTTTTCATGATCTACAAGCATAGAAATTTTATTACTCTCCACATAAGCAAAATTCTTCTCATTCGGGATAGTGGGAGTATCATAAGAGACTTGGATGCTATAAATTGTTTCCACATTAAAAGAGTAATGTTCAGAAAAGGGGTAACCATAATCATGACAAGTTTTATAAATATAATCCTCACTACTTTTTATAGCATATGTATGATCAGAATAATTATCATAAGTAGGAGGCATGTTATTATCATTATAAATTTGCATATCAAAACTTGGGATACTAAAAATATCATATTCATTAAGCGTAGCATCCCCAAGCTTGGGACAAACATTAATTGCAGCAAATATATTCTCAAAAACATCATCTTCATCAAACATAGCATCCCCAAGCTTGGGCCTTTTCATATTATAAGCATAATCACTCTCATCATTAATAGTATGGATAGCACCAATAGTATAGCAATTATCATATTCTTCCAAGCAAGTGCCAAAAAGATTTTCAAGATCATAAGAAGTATAATTATCTTCCACAATTATATTTTCATGAGGCACAATAGTAATAGGAGCAGCATTATTTGGGAGAGATATCTTTTTACCTCTCTTCCTTTTTCTTTTCTTCTTCTTCACCACATCATGTGTGGGTTCAATCCTCTTTTTGGAGCTCCTTATTAATGAGATTGGTTGAATAGGAGGCTCCTCCTCGTTACCTGATTCATCATAAGAAATAATAGGAGGATATTGGGGAGTCTCTTCCCTTTCGTTAGCATTCTCTTCATCTTCTATTTTTTTCTTTTCTTTATGTAATTGGCAATATAAGGATTTTCAATACAATTCACCGCACAATACATATAAATGTCCTCTAGATCAAAACCAAGAAGTTTATAACGGGCAAATTCCGGAAGATAGTTAGTTATACATTTCATTTCTTCGTAGCCCATAAGCAAACTAAGTTCATTATAGTGTGCAAGGGAAATCAAGTCATCACAATTTTTGGACACGATTAGATCATGAAACAATTTGCATCGGATAGCTAAATGACCACTTTCATTGCAAAGTCCACAAGTACGGCCAAGAAAATTTAAATTTTCAGCACAATCATCTAGCCTTTCTTGCAACAATTTAGTTTCTAAGTACTTATGCCTCATGCAATATCTATCTTCCCTATTTGGTGTGTACTTACAAACCCAATACACTCCACAAAAATTGACATGTTTATAGGAGACATTTTCATCATAACTAGTGCAATCATCATTAGTGTCATAGATATTCAAAGAATTCGTACTAACAACATTGCAATCATGCTCATCATTCACATATTTTATGCCAAGCATTATATGTAATTCTTCTTCTAGCATTTGAGCACAATTTTCCTTTCCATCATACTTACGAAAAATATTAAAAAGGTGAAGCGTATGAGACAAACTCAATTCCATTTTTTATAGTTTTCTTTTATAAACTAAACTAGTGATAAAACAAGAAACTAAAAGACTCGATGGCAAGATCTAAAGACATACCTTCAAGCACTCACCTCCCTGGCAACGGCACCAGAAAAGAGCTTGATGTCTACTACACAACCTTCTTCTTGTAGACGTTGTTGGGCCTCCAAGTGCAGAGGTCTGTAGGATAGTAGAAAATTTCCCTCAAGTGGATGACCTAAGGTTTATCAATCCGTAGGAGGCGTAGGATGGAGATGGTCTCTCTCAAGCAACCCTGCAACCAAATAACAAAGAGTCTCTTGTGTCCCCAACACACCCAATACAATGGTAAATTGTATAGGTGCACTAGTTCGGCGAAGAGATGGTGATACAAGTGGTATATGGATAGTAGATAAAGGTATTTGTAATCTGAAAATATAAAAACAGCAAGGTAACGAATGATAAAAGTGAGCGTAAACGGTATTGCAATGTGTTGAAACAAGGCCTAGGGTTCATACTTTCACTAGTGTAAGTACTCTCAACAATACTAACATAATTGGATCATAAAACTATCCCTCAACATGCAACAAAGAGTCACTCCAAAGTCACTAATAGCGGAGAACGAACGAAGAGATTATGGTAGGGTACGAAACCACCTCAAAGTTATTCTTTCCAATCAATCCGTTGGGCTTTTCCTATAAGTGTCACAAACAACCCTAGAGTTCATACTAGAATAACACCTTAAGATACAAATCAACCAAAATCCTAATGTCACCTAGATACTCCAATGTCACCTCAAGTATCCGCGGGTATGATTATACGATATGCATCACACAATCTCAGATTCATCTATTCAACCAACACAAAGGACCTCAAAGAGTGCCCCAAAGTTCTACCAGAGAATCATGATGAAAACGTGTGCCAACCCCTATGCATAGGTTCATGGGCGGAACCCGCAAGTTGGTCACCAAAACATACATCAAGTGAATCACGTGATATCCCATTGTCACCACAGATATCCACGGCAAGACATACGTCAAGTGTTCTCAAATCTTTAAAGACTCAATCCGATAAGATTACTTCAAAGGGGAAACTCAATTCATTACAAGAGAGAAGAGGGGGAGGAGAAACATAAGATCCAACTATAATAGCAAAGCTCGCGATACATCAAGATCGTATCATCTCAAGAACACGAGAGAGAGAGAGAGAGATCAAACACATAGCTACTGGTACATACCCTCAGCCCCGAGGGAGAACTACTCCCTCCTCGTCATGGAGAGCACCGGGATGATGAAGATGGCCACCGGAGAAGGATTGCCCCCTCCGGCAGGGTGCCGGAACGGGTCTAGATTGGCTTTTGGTGGCTACGGAGGCTTCTGGCGGCGGAACTCCCGATCTATCTTCTGTTCTGGAAGTTTTAGGGTATATGGAGTTATATAGGCAGAAAAAGCACGTCAGGGGAGCCACGAGGGCCCCACGAGGCAGGGGGGCGCGCCCCAGGGGGTGGGCACGCCCCGACCCTCGTGAGATCCTCCTTCCTTCCTTGACGCGGGGTCCAAGTCCATCGGGTGGCTTTCGTTCCAAAAATAACTTCTCTAGTTGATTTCGTTCCATTTCGACTCCGTCTGATATTCCTTTTCTTCAAAACACTGAAGTAGGCATAAAACAGCAAATCTGGGCTGGGCCTCCGGTTAATAGGTTAGTCCCAAAAGTAATATAAAAGTGGATAATAAAGCCCAATAATGCCCAAAACAGTAGATAATATAGCATGGAGCAATAAAAAATTATAGATACGTTGGAGACGTATCATAACTCCTGTTTCGAGTTACTAATTTTTAGCAACCGAACAAGTATCAAATACTCAGGGACTACTATAAACACTAGTAAGGTACACATCAATAACCTGTATATCAAATATACCCTTGTTCACTTTGCCATCCTTCTTATCCACCAAATATTCAGGGCATTTCCGCTTCCAGTGACCATTTCCTTTGCAGTGTAAGCACTCAGTTTCAGGCTTTGGTCCAGCTTTGGGCTTCTTCGCGGGAGTGACAACTTGCTTGTCATTCTACTTGAAGTTCCCTTTCATTCCCTTTGCCCTTTTCTTGAAACTAGTGGTCTTGTCAATCATCAACACTTGATGCTCTTTCTTGATTTCTACGTTCGTCGATTTCAATATCACGAAGAGCTCGGGAATCGTTTTCGTCATCCCTTGCATACTATAGTTCATCACAAAGTTCCAGTAACTTGGTGATGGTGACTAGAGAACTCTGTCAATCACTATTTTGTCTGGAAGATTAACTCCCACTTGATTCAAGCGATTGTAGTACCCAGACAATCTGAGCACATGCTCACTGCTTGAGCTATTCTCCTCCATCTTTTAGCTATAGAACTTGTTGGAGACTTCATATCTCTCAACTCGGGTATTTGCTTGAAATATTAACTTCAATTCCTGGAACATCTCATATGGTCCATGACGTTCAAAAACGTCTTTGGAGTCCCGATTCTAAGCCGTTAAGCATGGTGCACTAAACTATCAAGTAGTCATCATATTGAGCTAGCCAAACGTTCATAACGTCTGCATCTGCTCCTGCAATAGGTCTGTCACCTAGCGGTGCATCAAGGACATAATTCTTCTGTGCAGCAATGAGGACAATCCTCAGATCACGGATCCAATCCGCATCATTGCTACTAACATCTTTCAACATAGTTTTCTCTAGGAACATATCAAAATTAACATATGAAAACAACAACGCGAGCTATTGATCTACAACATAATTTGCAAAATACTACCAGGACCAAGTTCATGATAAATTTAAGTTCAATTAATCATATTACTGAAGAACTCCCACTTAGAAAGACATCCCTCTAATCCTCTAAGTGATCACATGATCCAAATCAACTAAACCATAACCGATCATCACGTGAAATGGAGTAGTTTTCAATGGTGAACATCACTATGTTGATCATATCTACTATATGATTCACGCTCGACCTTTCGGTCTCAGTGTTCCGAGGCCATATCTGCATATGCTAGGCTCATCAAGTTTAACCTGAGTATTCTGCGTGTGCAAAACTGGCTTGCACCCGTTGTAGATGGACGTAGAGCTTATCGCACCCGATCATCATGTGGTGTCTAGGCACGACGAACTTTGGCAACGGTGCATACTCAGGGAGAACACTTTTATCTTGAAATTTAGTGAGAGATCATCTTATAATGCTACCGTCAATCAAAGCAAGATAAGATGCATAAAAGATAAACATCTCATGCAATCAATATAAGTGATATAATATGGCCATCATCATCTTGTGCTTGTGATCTCCATCTCTGAAGCACCGTTATGATCACCATCGTCACCGGCGCGACACCTTGATCTCCATCGTAGCATCGTTGTCGTCTCGCCAATCTTATGCTTCTACGACTATCGCTACCGCTTAGTGATAAAGTAAAGCATTACAGGGTGATTGCATTGCATACAATAAAGCGACAACCATATGGCTCCTGCCAGTTGCCGATAACTCGGTTACAAAACATGATCATCTCATACAATAAAATTTAGCATCATGTCTTGACCATATCACATCACAACATGCCCTGCAAAAACAAGTTAGACGCCCTCTACTTTGTTGTTGCAAGTTTTACGTGGCTGCTATGGGCTTAGCAAGAACCGTTCTTACCTACGCATCAAAACCACAACGATAGTTTGTCAAGTTGGTGCTGTTTTAACCTTCGCAAGGACCGGGCGTAGTGATACGTCTCCGGCGTATCTACTTTTCCAAACACTTTTGCCCTTGTTTTGGACTCTAACTTGTATGATTTGAATGGAACTAACCCGGACTGACGCTGTTTTCAGCAGAATTGCCATGATGTTGTTTTATGTGCAGAAAACAAATATTCTCGGAATGACCTGAAACTCCACGGAACATCTTAGAAAAAATAATAAAAAATCCTCGCCAAATATGAAGACCAGGGGGCCCACACCCTTCTCACGAGGGTGGGGGGCGCCCCCCCCCCTAGGGCGCGCCCCCCTACCTCGTGGGCCCCCTGGATGCCCTCCGACGCCAACTCCAACTCTATATATTTGCTTTCGGAGAGAAAAAATTATAGAGAAGAAATCATCGTGTTTTACGATACGGAGCCGCCGCCAAGCCCTAAAACCTCTCGGGAGGGCTGATCTGGAGTCCGTTCGGGGCTCCGGAGAGGGGGATTCGTCGCCGTCGTCATCATCAACCATCCTCCATCACCAATTTCATGATGCTTACCGCCGTGCGTGAGTAATTCCATCGTAGGCTTGCTGGACGGTGATGGGTTGGATGAGATTTATCATGTAATCGAGTTAGTTTTGTTAGGGTTTGATCCCTAGTATCCATTATGTTCTGAGATTGATGTTGCTATTATGTTTTCATGAATATATGTGAGTTCTTGATCCTATCTTGCAATTCTATAGTCACCTACTATGTGTTATGATCCGGCAACCCCGAAGTGACAATAATCGGGACCACTCCCGGTGATGACCGTAGTTTGAGGAGTTCATGTATTCACTATGTGCTAATGCTTTGTTCCGATTCTCTATTAAAAGGAGGCCTTAATATCCCTTACTTTCCAATAGGACCCCGCTGCCATGGGAGGGTAGGACAAAAGATGTCATGCAAGTTCTTTTCCATAAGCACGTATGACTATATACGGAATACATGCCTACATTACATTGATGAATTGGAGCTAGTTCTGTGTCACCCTATGTTATGACTGTTACATGATGAACCGCATCCGGCATAATTATCCATCACTGATCCGGTGCCTACGAGTTTTCCATATACTGGTTCTCGCTTATTTACTTTCCCGCTGCTACTGTTACAATCACTACAAAATACCAAAAACATTACTTTTGTTGTCTTTACTTTGCCGCTACCGCCACTATCATATTACTTTGCTACTAAACACTTTGTCGCAGATACTAAGTTTCCATGTGTGGTTGAATTGACAACTCAGCTGCTAATACTTGAGAATATTCTTTGGCTCCCCTTGTGTCGAATCAATAAATTTGGGTTGAATACTCTACCCTCGAAAGCTGTTGCGATCCCCTATACTTGTGAGTTATCAAGACTAATTTCTGGCGCCGTTGCCAGGGAGCATAGCTCTATTCTTTGAGTCACTTGGGATTTATATCAGTGGATACTATGAAGAACTTGAGAGATCCAAAAACCAAGATCTATCCCTCAACTACGAGGGGAGGTAAGGAACTGCCATCTAGCTCTACACTTGATTCACCTTCTGTTATGAGTAAGCTAGCGACACCTACACCTGCTTCTGCTATTCGTTCTGATATGTCGCATGTTATTGATGATGCCACTTCTGCTATGCACGATACTTATGATGAAACTGCTTCTATGTCTGATACTACTGTGCCTCTTAGTGAATTTCTTGATGAACAAATTGCTAGGGCTAGAGAAAAAGAAATTATTGAATCTGAATACGATGATGACAGTGATGATGAAAATATGCCTGTTATTCTTGAGGGTTATCTTTTTGATATGGATTCTTCTGCCGCTATTTTAGCTTGCAAAGATAGATATGAGCTTAAGAGGTTATTAATTAAATGGAACAAAGAATCACTTAGAGATAAAATGAAACCCGACCCTGCTTTTGCTACTTCACCTATTTGTGTCCCTGATAAGGATTATGAATTCTCTGTTGATCCTGATATAATTACTTTGGTTGAATCTGATCCGTTTTATGGCTATGAATCTGAAACTGTTGTGGCACATCTTACTAAACTAAATGATATAGCTGCCCTGTTTACTAATGATGAGAGATCGCGTTACTTCTATATACTCAAAATATTTCCGTCCTCATTAAAGGGTGATGCTAAGATATGGTTTAATTCTCTTGATCCTGGTTGTGTGCGTAGTCCCCAGGATATGATTTATTACTTCTTTGCTAAATATTTCCATGCTCATAAGAAACAAGCTGCTTTGAGGGAAATATACAACTTCGTGCAAATTAAAGAAGAGAGTCTCCCACAAGCTTGGGGGAGGCTTCTCAAGTTACTTAATGCTTTGCCTGATCATCCTCTTAACAAACCTGAAATACTTGATATCTTTTATAATGGACTAACCGATGCTTCCAGAGATTACCTGGATAGTTGTGCTG
>NC_053022.1:538820082-538845441 GCF_003073215.2 Triticum urartu
GAGGTACGTAATCCTGTCTTGGAAGTCATGTTGCTAGACAACAATGAACCTACGAGCTATGGAGAAGCGATGGTGGGCCCGGATTCCGACGAATGGCTCGAGGCCATAAAATCCGAGAGAGGATCCATGTATAAAACAAAGTATAGACTTTGAAAGAACTACTTGATGGTCGTAAGGCTGTTGGGTGCAGATGGATTTTAAAAGGAAGACAGACAATGATGGTAAGTGTCACCATTAAGAAAGCTCGACTTGTCGTTAAGATGTTTCCCGACAAGTTCAAGGAGTTGACTACGATGAGACTTTCTCACTCGTAGCGATGCTAAGAGTCTGTTGGAATTATGTTAGCAGTTACTGCATTATTTATGAAATCTTGCAGATAGGATGTCAAAACATTGTTTCCTCGATTTTTTCTTGAGGAAAGGTTGTATGTGATACAACCAGAAGGTTTTGTCAATCCTGAAAGATGCTACAAGTATGCAAAGCCAGCAATCCTTCTAAGGACTGGAGTAAGCATCTCGGAGTTGGAATGTACGCTTTGATGAGATGATCAAAGATTTTGGGTTTATACAAAGTTTATGAGAAACTTGTATTTCCAAAGAAGTGAGTGGGAGCACTATAGAATTTTTGATGAGTATATGTTGTTAACATATTGTTGATCAGAAATGATGTAGAATTTCTGGAAAGCATGCAGGGTTATTTGAAAAGTGTTTTTCAATGGAAAATCTGGATTAAGCTACTTGAACATTGAGCATCAAGATCTATAAGGATAGATCAAAAACGCTTAATAGTACTTTCAAATGAATACATACCGTGACAAGATTTTGAAGGAGTTCAAAATAGATCAGCAAAGAAGGAGTTCTTGGCTGTGTTACAAGGTGTGAGTATTGAGTAAGACTCAAGACCTGACCACGGCAGAAGAGAGAGAAAGGACGAAGGTCGTCCCCTATGCTTTAGACGTAGGCTCTATAGTATGCTATGTTGTGTACCGCACCTGAAGTGTGCCTTGCCATGAGTCAGTCAAGGGGTACAGAGTGATCCAGGAATGGATCACATGACAGTGGTCGAACTTATCCTTAGTAACTAGTGGACTAAGGAATTTTCTCGATTATGGAGGTGGTAAAAGAGTTCGTCGTAAAGGGTTACGTCGATGCAAACTTTGACACTAATCCGGATGACTCTGAGGAGTAAACCGGATTCGTATAGTAGAGCAGTTATTTGGAATAGCTCCAAGTAGCGCGTGGTAGCTGCATCTACAAGATGACATAGAGATTTGTAAAGCACACATGGATCTGAAAGGTTCAGACCCATTGACATGTAAACCTCTCTCACAAGCAAGATATGAACACACCCCATGGGTGTTGGATTCATTACAATCACATACGTGATGGAACTAGAGTCTGTCTAGTGCACACGTGGGAGACTATTGGAAGATTGCACATAGTGACGGCTATAATCGTGCAATGTCACTGTCTGATTGAAAATCCAGTCCGTATTTTCGCACGAGACGCGCACATCTTAGAATGGCTGATCTTTATTGTGCGTGAGGTATCTAGGGAAATTTAGCATAATGCAGGGAGCATTACTCACCGATAATCACCTCTAGAGTGTAAGTAATGAGTTACCTTCCTCACCAAGAATGTCTATCATCACCGACCGAGATGTCGCTCAGTGAGTCTGCTCCACCAGTGGGCAGCCGAAATCTAATCGTTGGAATTTGTTCTACGGCTAGATTTGTCTAGTCTGAGTTGTATCTTTATCGTGAGGCCAACACGCATCTATGTTAGTAGCTTGGAACATGGAATGAGCGGATGTATAACCGAAACCGTAATACAATGATCTGAGAGACACGCACATAGAGAGTCTCTACACCACAGGTCGCGTAGTAATGTCGCCCTCAATGGTGGAGGTCTAAAAGTTAGTTGATATCTCGTGATCAATCAAGATGGTCATGGCTTCCTGGTCATGGACATTGGATGCGTTGTAATTGGGATCGCTTAATCTAGTCATTTAGAGTATGAGAGTGATTGGTAGTAGATGACCACAAAATCTACCAAGTACTCGGGATGGCGCATCGCCTAAGACCACCATCAGGAGAGCAGCTCTAGGATCTTCGTTATTGCTGAAACGCGCTTATATCCTAATATCGATATCTGAGTCCAACTTAAAGCTACCCATGCAGTATTGTGCGAGGCTGTGCCCCTGCGGATACCCCTCCTTATATATGGTAGGAAAGAGAGGGGGCTTGTGGCGTGATCACATATAACGTACATCCAATTAGCAACTGATGAGCTGTATTACTCTATTACAAGGTGGGATTGGTCCCTAGTTATTATGCTAATGCTGTCTACGTACGGGAGTAGCAATCAGATTACAGTTGTTACTTCTTGTGCCTTCTTAAGCTCGGCTCCTAAGCGACACATACACGAGAGACTGTCCTTGCGCTGCATGAATTGTGCCTCACACACGCGCCTTGCGACGGGAGCAGTTAGTCGTAGGCTATCTTATACTGCGCTCACTCTGGCGCGAGGCATCAATAGCACGATCAACACTCTCACTACGGAGGTGTCACACATATAGTGTGAGATGGCCAGAGGAATGGCCTGGTGCGAGTTGCTCACCTTAAGTGAGTCGGCAAGGGAATGATGGTGGAGA
This sequence comes from Triticum urartu, assembly GCF_003073215.2. Classification (NCBI taxonomy): domain Eukaryota; kingdom Viridiplantae; phylum Streptophyta; class Magnoliopsida; order Poales; family Poaceae; genus Triticum; species Triticum urartu. Next base: position 538,822,735 of record NC_053022.1, read on the forward strand.
CGTGGTCACATCGAAGAGTAAGGAGAGCAGACTGCCGGAATAACCAAAAGTCGGCCGGGTCATACGAATGACTAGTGAACACTCGGGTGATTCATACCACGGGGTAGGAGATTCCACCGACATGAACGGATCCCCGACCAGTTTAATAATGCGTGAGTGTCCTTAAACGCATTAGCTTTATAACACTGAGGTAGACAAAGGGAATAGTAATTAAAATACACAGAGATCTAGGAGTTAGATCCGAATAGCTTGTTGAGCGATCGCGTTGCGCCGAGTGTAATCTCCTGAGTTAAGGCGGCAACGTCATGTACTCTCATCCGTCAAGTTGAGAGATCCTATCGATCATTTTCCCTTGTTGGATGGGTAGCTACCAACGATTGCCGGATAGTATCTTAATAGATCCAAATCTCTTGCAGTTATGATATGTTTGGCCGGGACTGTATGTGTGCATACTCTGGTCAAAAGTATAATCCTCGAGATTACTCTTTCCTCGAGAAACTCTGGGTCAAATAGGCCGTACCGGAGTCCTCCACACTATCCACTAATATAGGGTTCGATGACAATTGGTCTCTGACTGCTGAGTGGAGGAATTATATGGGGAAAAGATGATGATAATTACCTAGCTTGTGGGGTTACACAAGATTATCGTTGTCTGCGGCAAGTCCTGGATTGAGATTTCTTCCCAAAGGCGGACGGCTTATCGAGAAGAGAGTATATTTCCGGTGATGGTCCAAAGAATGAACGCATTCTATTACTAGTGAGCTGTTATTACCAGCCCGTCTTGTGTGCAAACTCCTGGAGCAAGAGGTTCTTTAGTGTCAATTGCGATAGAATATCGATCTCGAAGCGTGTACCTTTAAAGTACTCGATAGCGAGAGACCCCAGCGGTATAATTGGAGTGTTTTCTCCGGGGTCCACCGAGAGCGCCACCCGCCCCGGATACGAGCTGCAGTGGCCAAGTTAGGGTAGGGGACCGATCGGTTACCCCAGAGTCCAGTGACTCTTGAGCTCAGAGAGCTGCGACGAATTCTACCAGATATTTAGTCCTGCCCAACGCGCCGTCAAAGGAGAGACCTAGGAGTAGAGACGGTGCTAAGACTAGCCAGCGCCCATACCATACTGGGAAGCACGTAAACAAGGCTGACAGCACCTAAGGGAGCTTGCTTCAATATACAGCCAACCCCTCTCGCGCGCGTCCATCCCTCTGTGCCGAGAAGACAAGTCCAAGGATTGGATCTAGGCCTTTGACTCCGCCACCTCCGAAGTAAAGGGACTGAGAAAACCTCAAGAGGTGCGCCGAGCTGACTGCCCTCCTGCCTTATCGCCACCTCTAAAGATGCCCGTTCGTCAATGGCTGGAGTCTGATACGTCTCCAACGTATCTATAATTTTTGATATTGTTCCATGCTATATTTATCTTCTGTTTTGGACATTATTGGGCTTTATATATCACTTTTATATTATTTTTGGGACTAACCTATTAACCGGAGGCCCAGCCCAGAATTGTTGTTTTTTTGCCTATTTTAGGTTTCGAGAAAAAATATCAAACGGAGTCCAAACGGAATGAAACCTTCGGGAACGTGATTTTCGGAACGAACATGATCCAGGAGACTTGGACCCTACGTCAAGCAACCAACAGGGAAGCCACGAGGTAGGGGGGCGCGCCTACCCCAGGCGCCTCCACCCTCGTGGGCCCCCTGTTGCTCCACCGACGTACTCTTCCTCCTATATATACCTCGTACACTCAGAGTACGGAGCCAAAACACGATCTCCACCGCCGTAACTTTCCTATGCTATGAGAGGAGCCATATAGAGCAGCGGGGAATGTATCGTCACCACCGCCGTAAATTTCTGTATCCATGAGAGCGAGCGTGGGCTGGTACCTTGTTTCGCTGAGGCGAGCTCCGCGGAGGGAGGCACGGCATGAGTCATCGGCACGGGCTTCTACATCACAGCTTATCACGATTATAGGAAATTCCCTTCCGAGGAGCAGTCGCAGCGTTTAACCCTCAGATCCTGTACATTGGAGTCCATAGCTGTTGTACTAAAGCTTCCATCACGCACTGGCTTTCTCGGTTCTCTCTGTATTGAGCATTGTCTCCAGAGCACAATGAGTCTGACCTCCTTCGAAGAGAGGATATCTGAGATAGAGCGCATGTCACTCCTACTCTCATTGCCTTTCTTGTCTGCGGGTTACTGTCGTTTGTTGAGACACCATAGATGAGCGAGTGAGACAATCGTTATGGAATTTTGGTGTTAATGAAGAGTTATCTGTATATGACGAATATCATTCAAATATCCTTCACTTGCTCTGTTCATAGTGTATGTCTATGCTTATGATTGGCTGCTATCTTTGTCCTAGAGTCTCTTTTACGAGAGCCAATGTTCAGGTCTCGGGTGGACCCGTAACCTTATGATTGCAGATCTGGGCTCCTTGCCATGGGGATTGTAGAAGTGTTGGTAGGGGCTCTCTCCGGTCTCCGCACGTTCTGAGGTTCAGTAGGTGGCCTATCCCCGCTTAAGGACTCTTATCGAGCAGCGACCGAAGTGAGGTAGCCAGCCTAAGGAGCGTATACTTGTACTTTGTAGCCTGCATCCGTAGCGGAGCATGCAAGAATGGCTTTCTATCATATCCGCCATGCCAATTCTCTAGTGTCTCCTGGAAAGCGTGCCCTATCGTCGAGTCGAATTGACACTTTGCTATAAGTGCCGCTTACCTGCTCGTTTGTGAAGGAGATAGCGTCGTATAGGGGTGTATCCTAGCATGCTTAACGGCATCTGTGCATTAACTATACTCTAGATGCATGCTATAGCGGTCGATGAGTGGAGTAATAGTAGTAGATGCAGGTAGGAGTCGGTCTACTTGTCTGGACGTGATGCCTATATACATGATCATACCTAGATATTCTCATAACTATGCTCAATTCTGTCAATTGCTCAACAGTAATTTGTTCACCCACCGTAAATACTTATGCTCTGAGAGAAGCCACTAGTGAAACCTATGGCCCCCGGGTCTATCTTCATCATATTAATCTTCCAATACTTAGTTATTTTCATTGCTTTATTTTACTTTGCATCTTTATCATAAAAATACCAAAAATATTATCTTATCATATCTATCAGATCTCACTCTCGTAAGTGACCGTGTAGGGATTGACAACCCCTTATCGCGTTGGTTGCGAGGATTTATTTGTTTTGTGTGTGCGAGGGACTCGCGCGTAGCCATCCTCTACCTGGATTCTGACCTCTGTGTCTTTCACGCTACTTTGCTCGCCCATACCGACCATTCCACGCCCTCGCCCGCATGTGCCGGGTTCGGTTGCTCAACCTGGTATGACCTCTCGCGCCCCACGGTTCCTCCGATAATGGAGTTTGCGGGAGCTCGCGTGGAGGGCTGAAAGGCAAAATACAAAATAACTTATGTAATGAAACAGAAGACCGAAGATAAACAAGTAGTATTTCTGAATACTATACGATTCGGCCAGGGGCTTCACCCTAGGGAGGTCTCTTGGGGACCAGTTCGGAATCTAAGTCAGGAACTGTCCGAGAGGATCACCTTCCCTCTCTTGGGCGCCTCCCCCTTCGGGTCCTCGGAGGCGCCCTCTTCTTCTTTCTCCCCTTAGGGGGAGTCGCTTTCCACTCCTCCTCCTCTTCTTCCTCATCTCCCTCGTGGGAAGAGAGGGCTTCGGTCTCTCCGGACACCGTGTCCGAAGGACCTTTGTGGCGGGGGCCGCCCTTGGCCTCCTTGCCCTTCTTCTTCTTCTTCTTCTCGGCGCCTGATAGGGCCAGGACCAGCATCTCTATAGCTGGGGTGTGGCTGGGTCTTCGGGCAGCGGTGCCGGACAGTTGATCCGCTCGCCTTTGCCGTCCAGCCCTGTACGGAAGAAGCAATACATTATATCTAACTTATTGACAATAGGTCTTCGGAAAATTATGCTTACCGGCGAGGCCGGGTTCTTGTGTCGAGTCCAATGTCTTCGGTCTTCATCGGCCAACTTTTGGGCCTTGAAGAGCTGCTTCCATATATCTTCGTGCGTGGTGCCGAAGAAGTGCTTCAAGGTCCGTGGCTCCTCCGGATTGAACTCCCACATGGGAGGCCCGGAGTTGGCAGGGAAGGATGCGGCGGAAGAGCATCACCTGAATCATTTTGTGAGACCGGTGTTGAACCCAACACGTTGGAGATGCGTTTCTGCAGCATCTGCACCTCCAGTTGGGACCCCCAATCAAGGCCCTTAGCGGTCCATGAGGTAAGTCTCGTGGGGGGTCCGGATCTGAAATCAGGCATGGCCGCCCAGTTGGTGTCGCGAGGTTCGGTGATGTAGAACCACTCCTGCTGCCACACCTTGACCGTCTCCAGAAAGCCCCTTGGGCCAGACGCATTGGGAAGCTTGCTCACCATGCCCCGCCGCAGTCGCGTGCTGTCCATCGACCACCTTCGGCTTCAGATTGAAGACCTTGAGCCATAGGCCGAAGTGTGGGGGGATGCGGAGAAGAGCCTCACACACGAATGAACGCCGATATGTGGAGGAAGGAATTTGGGGCTAGATCATGGAAATCTAGCCCGTAATAGAACATGAGGCCTCCGGACGAAAGGGGTGGAGGGGAAACCCTAGCCCTCGAGGAAATGAGGAATGAACATAGCCTCTCGCCACCTCTGGAGTGGGGATAACCTGATCTTTGTCAGGGAGCCTGTGCGCGATATCCGCGGACAAATAGCCCGCGCTCCGGAGCTCCTTGATGTCCTTCTCGGTGATGGAGGTCTCCCACTTTCCTTGGAACCGGATCCGGCCATTGCTGGGGAGGGTGGCAGTGGTGGAAAGATTGGAGTTTTTGGGTTGGAGCTTGAAGAGGGAAGACGAAGGCTAGAGGAAGGCGTGGGGAAAAGAAGGGATTTTTACCCTCTTATAGGCAGCGAAAATACAAAACCCCCCTCTCAAGCCGTAAACCTTGCCCTGTTCCCAACAAGATCGTGCGTTAAGGTGCGTGGGTTACCCAAACCATCTTGATGAGAATCCCGTAATGGGCGGGCACGATCTCTGTTTTGACAAGACGTGCCAATAGAGGCTAAGCCTCGAAACGCGAAACGGGAGGTGAAAACGGTTCAAAATGTTGAAGGGTCAAGTGTGACGCTTCGCCGAAAAAGTTGTCAGTAAAAGACATGTTCCTATTGATGTTCTTGCCTTCATGGCTAAGGGTTGTATTGATTATGCAGAGCCAGGACACAACTTTTTATGCAGGAAGCTACTTAAAATATTCAGGAGAAGGAACCCGCCTTGCAATGTCGAAGATAATGCGTGCCGAACACATCACATCGAAGACTGGTTCAGGGGCTACTGAGGGAGTCCTGGATTAGGGGGTCCTCGGGTGTCCGGACTATTCAATATGGGCCGGACTGATGGGCTGAAGGATAAAGCAGAAGACTATCCCCGTGTCCGGTAGGACTCCTATCCGTGGATGGCAAGTTTGTGTCCGGATATGTTGTTTCCTTCCTCTGCAAACCGACTCTGTACAACCCTAGGCCCCTCCGGTGTGTATATAAACGGAGTTTAGTCCGTAGAGGCTATCAACATATCATAGGCTAGAATCTAGGGTTTAGCCATTACGATCTCGAGGTAGATCAACTCTTGTAACCCCTATACTCATTGAATACAATCAAGCAGGACGTAGGGTTTTACCTCCTTTAAGAGGGCCCGAACCTGGGTAAACATTGTGTCCCTTCGTCCCTTGTTACCCATCGATCCTCAGATACACAGTTGGGACCCCCTACCCGAGATCTGACTGGTTTTGACACGACAAACCTATTGCAGGAGCAGATGCAGATGTTATGAACGTTTGACAAGATCGGTATGATGACTACTTGATAGTTTAGTGCACCATGCTTTACGGCTTAGAACCGGGACTTCAAAAACGTTTTGAACGCCATGGAGCATATGAGATGTTCCAAGAGCTGAAATTGGTATTTCAGACTCATGCCCGTGTCGAGAGGTATGGGACCCCTGACAAGTACTTTGCCTACAAGATGGAGGAGAATAGCTCAGCAAGTGAGCATGTACTCAGAATGTCTGGGTACTACAATTGCTTGAATTAATTGGGAGTTAATCTTCCAGATAAGATAGTGATTGACAGAGTTCTCTAGTCACTATCACCAAGCTTCTAGAACTTCGTGATGAACTATAATATGCAAGGGATGACAAAAACGATTCCCAAGCTCTCGCGATGATGCTGAAATCAGCGAAGGTAGAAATCAAGAAAGAGCATCAAGTGTTGATGGTTAACAAGACCACTAGTTTCAAGAAAAAGGGCAAGGGAAAGAAAGGGAACTTCAAGAAGAATGGAAAGCAAGTTGTCACTCTCGGGAAGAAACCCAAAGCTGGACCCAAGCCTGAAATTGAGTGCTTCTACAGCAAAGGAATGTGTCGGTGTCAAAACCGGCGGATCTCGGGTAGGGGGTCCCGAACTGTGCGTCTAGGCGGATGGTAACAGGAGACAAGGGGCACGATGTTTTTACCCAGGTTCGGGCCCTCTCGATGGAGGTAAAACCCTACGTCCTGCTCGATTAATATTGATGATATGGGTAGTACAAGAGTAGATCTACCACGAGATCAGAGAGGCTAAACCCTAGAAGCTAGCCTATGGTATGATTGTCTGTTCCTACGGACTAAAACCCTCCGGTTTATATAGACACCGGAGAGGGCTAGGGTTACACAGAGTCGGTTACAATGGTAGGAGATCTACATATCCGTATCGCCAAGCTTGCCTTCCACGCCAAGGAAAGTCCCTTCCGGACACGGGACGAAGTCTTCAATCTTGTATCTTCATAGTCCAGGAGTCCGGCCGAAGGTATAGTCCGGCTATCCGGACACCCCCTAATCCAGGACTCCCTCAGTAGCCCCCGAACCAGGCTTCAATGACGACGAGTCCGGCGCGCAGATTGTCTTCGGCATTGCAAGGCGGGTTCTCCTCCAAATTCCGTGTACCTGTTGAATAATGTCCGTTTCTTGTAAATGTAGTGCTCCTTGGCTTCTACGCCCAATAATGGCCGTCTTCCACGTGTCAAACGAAATACGAAAAGTCAGGGTGTTTTTTTATATTTACACCCCTAGCCGCGTGAATGAGCCGCCTATTTAAGGGGACGAGGATTTAGATCCAAACCACACCTTCTCCTTCGCGAGTATTCATCAGAGCGTATCCGACAGAGGTCCATTCTATCATGGCCGCCGCAGCTCCTCCTCTCGCCCTTCCAGCCCTCAGCCTGGAGATTGGAAGAGGTGCTCCATCCCGCACAGCGAGCTAGTGACGCTCCAGACCAAGGGATTTCTCCCCCCGGCCTATATGGTCCCGGTTCGAGCCGGACTTGCCACCTATAATGGCGGAGAGCAAGCGGAGAGCGCCCCCAATCCCTCCAAAGGAGAGCGGGTATGCCTTGTCCCTTACTTAATAAGAGGGCTCGGATTTCCAATTCATCCGTTTCTCCGGGGGCTCCTGGAGTTCTATGGCCTCCAGCTGCACAACCTCACGCCTGCCTCCATATTGCATATCGCGGGCTTCGTAGCCCTTTGCGAGCTGTTTTTGGGCTGCGAGGCTCATTTCGCGCTGTGGAAAAGGCTATTCTGCCTTGTGCCCCGTTCTCAAGAAGGGGTCAATATATCAAGTGGGCGGAGCCGAAGTGTGGCGCATCGCCGGGACCGGATATCTATCCGGAACCCCAAAGAAGGCGTCCGAGGACTGGCCTTCGGAATGGTTTTATATAGAGGACGTCCGCTGCCGGATCCTGTCCGGATCGGCCTCCCTGAGTTCGACAGTGCTCCCCTAAAGAAGCGCCTAAGCTGGCGTCCACGGAGCCCTCAGAGGGAAAGTGACAAGGACGTTCTTTACCTGATGGGCCGGATAAGATTGTTAGCTCATTCCGGACTGACCATGATCGGGGTCATGGCCGCATGCATCATGCGAGGGGTGCAGCCGCTTCAAGTATAGAGGCCACCCCATGTGGGACTTCAACGGGGAGGACGACGCCACCCGCCACGGCCGTAAGGGGCCGGATTCGGCTGCCGCTCTAATAAAGACCTTGTCCGCTTTGTACAAGGGAGAAGAGGAGGAATTTCTCCGCGTCAACCCACAGGGTGGATTTTCTATGTACAATCCCCCAAGTTGGGTAAGTGGACACTTTTACTTGCCCATCCGTTTTATATTCCCATCGTCAAATATTCAGTCTAACGACTTCAACGCAGGAACTGCACCAGGCTGTTAAAGAAATAAACAACCCTCCTCCACAACCCGAGGATCCGGGACGGTCCCTCGACCCGGCCTCTCAAGAGGACCCGGACTTATCTGTGGAGCTGATTGATGGGGTGCTTCATCAATTGAGCAAGGACAACGCCTTGGTGGCCATTACGGCCGATTACCCAGGGCTACTCCCAGCCTCACAGGTAACTGAGACCGAAGTCCCAGCACTTTGAAAAGGGATCTATCCTCGCGTGTTCTCGATTGCCGTATGACAACCGTGTTTTGCAGGGGAGGTCCTTGAGACGGGAGGCCGAGCCTGCGGCGACTAGCCAACGAGGGGCGTCAAGGCCCCGCGGGCTGAAAAGAAGTGCGGTCCGGACTGAGACGCCGACGCAAAGGTATAGCGCGCCATCTTATTCCCAGGTGTTATTCCTTCAAGGCATATTAACGCTTGTGCTCTCTTCAGGACGAAGAGACCTCGCCGGACTATATCCGGAGAGGTTGCCAATCGCGCCTCCACCAGCCAGGCTCCAAAGCCTGGCCCGGAAGCGGAGACGAACACAAGGCGCGCACCGGACGCTCCTCCGACAGAGGATGCGGATAGGCTGTCTGCCACCAATTCCGAGGCGGAGAGTGCCATGAACCACAGGCGTCGCCGGACAGTTCTTCGCGACGCTTGTTTCTCCCAAGAGGCATTGGATGCCTTCAATTCGGGAGATGCGTACCTCCGTGCCGCTCAAAATGGTCTAGCCAGAGCCACGGAGCAATATGTAAAAGACATACGGGTAAGAAAATTTTGGTAATTATATATATACCAGTAGCCCCCGAGACTTGAAACAGTTAGAATAACTGATTTAAGGATCATTTGTTATGCAGGTTCTTACAGAAAAGAATACCCTACTGTCCCAGGAGCTGGAAGAGTGCAAAGCCCAGCTTGAGGCCGCACTAGCCGTGGCAGGGGAGCCCAAGGAGACCCCCTCTGGTAATATATGCTTCGAAAGATAAGTATTTTGCGAAGTGCGGCGTGGGTGCAAATCTGACAAATGAAATTGCAGATGGCGTCGGATTAAATCCGGAAGAGCAACAACTCCTACGCCAGCTGAAGGCTGGTGAGAGCGTGCTGACAAAGGTGAGGCGGGAGAAGAACGATCTCCAAGATGCCAACACCAAGCTGGGCGTTGAACTGAAGGATGTTCGTGCCCAGATGTTGGACTCCGTTAAGGAGAATCAGCGGCTTCGACGCGGCATATTTAGTAAGTGCTTAAACTAACTTTGAAAAAAGAGTTCGGCGAGGAAGTCGACTAACAGAGTAATGTCTGTAGGTATGCTAACAGGTCGTCCTGCAGAGGAAATGCCCGGTTCTACGGGTGACCTTCTTCCCGAGCTCTCACAACTGCAAGAGCGAGTTTGGCAGGTGATGCAAGGCATCGCCCAGGCCTTGTGGCCATCCGTCTCCATGCCCGAAGGCCTTGGAGAGCTTGTAGAGAAGCTGAAGGGAGCGCGGCGGCGCTTTCGATTGTGGAAGATGTCGGCCTGCCGTCAAGGCGCCAGGGAGGCCTGGGCCATGGTGAAGACGGGGTACACGAAGGATGACCCAAACCACATGGCCGAGGTCGGACCCGTGGGGCCCGATGGGAAGGAGATCCCTGTGAGCTTAGTATACGGCCAAGTAGAATTGGCCGCAAAGTATTCCCAACAGGACTGTAAACTAGACAGCCTCTTAGATGGTATTGAAGAGGAATACAATCAGTCAGATTGACTATGTAATTTTAATTGACATGTGTAATGCCTTCTAGACGGATTGTAGATCGTTTGTCATGGCCAACCTTTTCGCTTCAACCTCGGGACCTGACGGTCCGAAGTGTGTCCGAATACCCTCGCGGTTAAATAAGAACCGGAGTATGCATGGAGACCAGGCGTAGGGGTCATTAGTGCTTGAACATACAAGTGCCCAACTAGTTGTGTTATATTACATGGTTAGTAAGAAACATCTTCCAGGGAGAATAGTTCCGTTAGGGGTTCCTTTCCCTGGGAGGCATGCCCTAAAGTGCATGTCCATTCTGCGAAAAGAGACGCAGGAAAAACATCTAGGGGCGTATAGATAAATAAAAAAAGATCATCTTTAGTTCACCGACCGAATATTCCCTTAAGAACGCTAGCTTTCGGCTTCACCCAGTCTGAGGTACACATCTGGCTGACCCGGCAGTAACAATCGCAGAGGTGCTCCCTTTACCACCTAGCCGAACAATCGGGAACGTAGGGGTAAGCACAGGAGCCAGGCAACCCAGCTTGGCCAAAACTTAAGTCATATCGATGCATATAATGGTGAATAAAAGGTACATGCGGAAGTGTGACACATGTGTTGGGCATGAAGCCCGTATAAATAAGCTTTTGTTTAAAGAAGCCCCCAGGTTTAATGAGCGCGGATAGCGCGTCACTTTATGAGCCTTTAAAGGCTATAAGAGAGAGAGAGAAGAAGGAGAGAAATTTAAGACATAAAGTATATAAAAAATGGACAGAGGAAGGAGACGAACACAGAGTCCGGCTCTAGGCATAGAATCTTCGGAGACGGGCTGAGTTCCATGGGTTCGGCTCGAGTCGGTTATCCGATGCATCTCGCAGGCAGTACGCTCCACCAGTCAGGACTTGGTCAATTATGAAGGGACCTTCCCACTTGGGCTTGAGTTTGTCCTTTTTCTTGTCCGGCAGGCGTAGAACTAATTCGCCAACGTTGTAATTTTTGGCCCGTACTTCTCTGCTTTGGTATCTTCGAGCCTGCTGCTGATAGAATGCGGAACGGGCTTTTGCCACGTCGCGCTCTTCCTCCAAGGCGTCCGAACTGTCCTGCCGATCGAGCTCGGCTTCTCTTTCTTCGTACATGCGCACTCGAGGTGAGTCATGAATTATGTCGCAAGGCAAAACTGCCTCTGCACCGTACACCATGAAGAATGGTGTGTATCCGGTGGTGCGATTCGGCGTGGTCCGCAGCCCCCAGAGTACGGAGTCGAGCTCCTCTACCCAGTGCGTATTAGATTCCTTAAGGGACCACACTAATCTGGGTTTGATGCCACTCATGATAAGACCATTTGCACGTTCGACCTGTCCGTTAGTTTGTGGGTGATAGACGGAAGCATAATCGAGCTTGATGCCCATGTTTTTGCACCAGAGTTTTACCTCGTCGGCCGTAAAGTTCGTGTCATTATCAATGATGATGCTGTGGGGGACGCCGTAACGGTGTACAACCCCGGATATAAAGTCTATCACCGGTCCGGATTCGGCCGTCTTAACAGGCTTGGCTTCTATCCATTTGGTGAACTTATCCACCATGACCAGTAAGTATTTTTTCTTGTGGGTTCCGCCTTTAAGGGGTCCAACCATGTCAAGCCCCCAGACCGCGAAGGGCCAAGTGATGGGGATAGTTTGGAGGGCGGTGGGTGGCATATGGCTTTGGTTTGCAAAAAGCTGGCAATCGACGCATCATTGGACTAAGTCCTGGGCGTCTTCCCGGGCCGTCGGCCAATAAAAGCTTGTACGGAAGGCCTTGCTTACAAGGGACCGAGCTGCAGCGTGATGACCGCCGAATCCGGCATGAATTTCAGCCAGGAGGTTCCGCCCTTCCTCTTCGGACATCCACCTTTGAAGGACTCTGGTAGTGCTTTTCTTATAAAGCTCTCCCTCATGGACTTTATAGGCTTTAGATCGCCGCACTATGCAGCGTGCCTCATTTTGGTCCTCGGGGAGTTCCTGCCTAGTAAGGTAGGCGAGGAATGGTTCTGTCCACGGGGCGATGACGGCCATTATTACATGGGCTGAAGGTGTTATTTCATTGGCAGAGCCTCCAATTATGTCAGAGTGTTCGGTGTCGGGCAGTGCAGTTGGGTCCGGGATGTTGTTGTCGGGTTCCCCTTCCCATACTACGGATGGCTTGAAAAGCCTTTCCAAGAAGATGTTGGGGGGGACTACATCGTGTTTTGCGCCGATGCATGCCAGGACATCTGCCGCCTGATTATTTTCCCGGGCTATATGGTGAAATTCGAGCACTTCGAACCGAGCGGACATTTTTAGGACGGCGTTGCGATAAGCTGCCATTTTTGGATCCTTGGCATCAAAGTCTCCATTTATTTGGGATATTGCGAGGTTCGAGTCCCTGCGCACCTCTAGGCATTGAATGCCCATTGATACTGCCTCACGAACCAGTAAAAAGGGCCTCATATTCGGCTGCATTGTTGGAGTCTGTGTACATTATCTGGAGTACGTATTGAACTGTGTCTCCAGTGGGGGACGTCAAAACGACGCCAGCCCCTAGACCGGCCAACATTTTGGAGCCGTTGAAGTGCATGACCCAGTTTGAATATGTGCCGTACTCTTTAGGGAGTTCGGCCTCCGTCCATTCTGCGACGAAGTCGGCAAAACTTGCGACTTGATAGCTCGCCGTGGCTTGTAAGTTATGTCGAACTGGAGGAGCTCAATGGCCCATTTTGCAATCCGGCCCGTCGCGTCGCGGTTGTTTATAATATCGTTAAGTGGCACTTCCGAGGCTACTATTATTGAACACTCTTGAAAGTAGTGTCGCAGCTTCCGGGATGCCATAAATACCGTGTCACGACCGGGTTTTCCGTGGTATAAATTTCCAGAAAAAGACCGTCGTGCTCATCAGCCCCAGGATTACTGTTAGCTGATGAGGCTCCAACTTGATACAGAAATTCCAAGCAAAATACAAAATATGTGGTACAAGACCATTCTGGCCTGTGAGTACAACAATTGGGTTTCTAGTGGTCGATGGCGGAAGCGGTTTGTGAGACATCAGTGTCTATGGGACTCCATTTCCCACAGGAACAGCTGACCAGGTTAACTCCTATCTTCGCGAGGCTGCTATCACCGTTGCTTAGGTCCGGGCTGTCATCGCCACGCTCCTCTCCAAGCAAGCAATCTGGCCAAGACAATAGCCAGGGACAAGCCAGTGAGTACTTTGAATGTACTCGCAAACATTAAGAACACAGGTATAATATAATTGATAATCATGCACTGAAAAATTCCATGATCACATCGTCAGTCATAAATAAAACATCTATTTTATGCATGCAAGCAGGTTATTTTCATGCAACATGAATAAGCAGTAATAGAGTGGGAATAAAATGCCGCAGTCGGGCGTCTGAGCGACACCACATAAAGGGCTTTAAAAGAAATGCCACAGTCGGGCGTCTGAGCGACACCACATAAAGGGCTTTAAAAGAAATGCCACAGTCGGGCGTCTGAGCGACACCACATAAAGGGCTTTAAAAGAAATGCCACAGTCGGGCGTCTGAGCGACACCACATAAAGGGCTTTAAAAGAAATGCCACAGTCGGGCGTCTGAGCGACACCACATAAAGGGCTTATAAAATAAATAATCACAATGAATATCCAGGAGGTAGAACCGTCCCAGGGATACTCGATAATATAAATAATGCAACGGGTTAGTCCATCACAAAATAATAATCATGGTCCTCACAAGTAACCAGTCGGTATCCAAGTTTGGTTTAACAATATCTCCTCCGAAGACCGACACTAAGACCAACACTTGACCCATCCCAGACTGTAATCCTTAACCATGGACACGGCTATTCGAATAGGTTTTAATCTCTGCAGAGGGTGTACTCTTTACCCACGAGTAACGGATTCCTTTAGTCCATCGGGACTAATTCCGTCTACGGCCTTTTAGTTGAAAACACGCCTAACTTGCACACACCAGCTTAACTCATCGGTGTCTGGAATCACCCACGACACTTGTTAAGCAAAACTCTAAGTGGGGAGGCTACAACCTCGCGTAGCATGGGATCAAATTTATATCGCGCGCTCTAAGGGGTGGCCTCCCCTCTCGGTCCCAACCGGAAACACCCATGCCCCCGGACCAGGTGGCATGCCTACCGGCTACAACCGATATCTTCCACCATGGCCTCTCTGTACGGTGTGTGCTTGAAAGGGGTTGACGACTTACTGAACCATACCCTACCTGCGGCAGGGACAAGTGGTAGTACATAGCAAGTATGGGGGTTACTGGAACAAGACTCGTCTACGGTCGACTCAGGAGGTTTATAAATTCCCTGCATGACATGTATAACAAATATATTTCAACCAACAAAATCACCACTCAATATACCTTACCATGCCATACCGGACATAACCGTCCCGACGGGGACCGGCGACAAGCTCACTCCTACCCAAGGCAGAGGCTTTCCCGGATTCCTTTCGGCATGCATGCAAGGCACATGAGGATGATTACCATCACAAGTATATTCATTTCCAACAGCAAGGAAATCACTAATATGCATTCATGCAAATGATCATATCACATGAAATAACAAGTTCTCCGATATAAGGTGGTGTTATAAACGTGTCAACTAACACACCAAAAATATTATTCCGTGGTTCAGAATGCTTGCCTTTAATGGTGTGGAGAGGTGGGGGTGCTCTCCAAAATTTTTGAAAGCTTCCTTCTCTCCCAAAAATCCTATTTCCAAAAATATGCAAATAACACATATTTCAAAAACAGTACAAAAAAGTTGTTTGGAAAATTTTCAAATAAATCTTAAAATAAACTAGACAATATTTGAGAGATGTAGGAAAAAGAATTAATTCATTTGGAGTTATATTTAAAAAGTTATAGGCAGTCAAAGTTGTGGTCAAAATCTGTTTTTAATAAAATCAGGAAAAAGAAAACGTTTCAAAAGAGATTACGCTTTCGGACAGAGAAGACGTATTTGCGCCTTTTACGCCTCCACTTATCCAGCGTGGCTGGCGCGTGAGTCACCGACAGTGGGCCCGCCTGGGCCCACTGGTCAGGTTTGACTGGTCCACGCGCGCGTCGTCTCCCCTGACCGAACAGGGGCGGAGCTCGGCGAGGCTCGCCGGCGAATGGCGGCGTCTCGCTGATTCTGAGTGCATGGATGTGCTCAGGAGTCGAGACGAACTCGGGGGTACCCGCCTGGTCGCCGGACGTGGACGGAGTTGCCCGGCGACGAGCTTCGCGGCGGAGGGAGCTTCGGGAACAAGGTGTGTTTGGGGCTACGGTGGTTCCTGATCAAAATCGAGTAGGGGGATGGGTTCACGGGAGGATGAGGAGGTTCCTGGCGAAGAGAACGGAGAGGGGGAGGCCCTGGTGGTGCCAGAATGGCCGGGGCAGAGGCGGCGGCTGCGGTTGTCGGAGATGGGGAAGGAGCCCTCCCCGAGTCGATTGGCTACCAATGGGGGTCCTAGGGAGATGGCTTGGGACTTCATGCGTGCGGAGACGAGCTCGGGGCTCCTTAAATAGGCGATCGGGGTCGGTTCCGACGGTGGCCGCGGATAAGGTCGCCGGCGACCGCCATTCTGTAGCTAGGGCGTCGTGGCGGCGACGAGCGCTAGTGGACACACTTGTGGATGAGCTCGCGCTGTTCCAGGGGCCAGGTGGCGAGCGGGAGAGGCTTGGGCGGCGCTGAACGGAGCAGGGGCTGTCGGCGGCCGTGGCGGCTAGCTCCTGGCCTGTCGGGGACGTGGCGAGGGGCTCTTGGCGTGTTGCGGTGAGAGGGGAGCGAGTGGCGTGGCTCTGCAGTGGTGGCAAGGCCAGGGGCGCGACGCGTCGGCTCGGGCGCGGCACGTGCAAAACGCGTGCTCTGCTCGCGCCCAGAGCACGCACGGAACATGCTCGATGGAATGCCATTGCACGCTAGCGGTCTCGGGTGAGGTTGGGGTTTAACAGACTAGGTTAAAGTCATCTGGAGGTTTAGTGGACAGGTTAATTTGATCAGAGGTGCAAGTTCACAGTGTAAACTTGAATCCATGCCAAATCTGGCTATGCACACAGGGTGTTTGATAAAATGCCACAGGCACCTAGGCTTTCTTGGAGTGGCCAAATTCTCCAGATCAGGGTCTCCTTAGATGCAAGAGAGAGTGGTGATGAGTTAGTTTTGGACAAAAGCAGAAACTTGTTAGTGCAAGTTTTGCAAAACTTCAATTCTGGACAGAAAGAAAAAAGGCATATACTTCATGAACCAAAAATAATCCAATGGGTGCATGCTCCTGGATTTAGGGGTTTGGTAGGGCTGTCTACAAGTAGGAGAAAGCACAAGATCATTGGAGCAAAATTAAATAGGGTTGTAGTAGAAATCACAAGGCTGGACCAGAATGAAAATGAGGTTGATTCACTCAAATTTTTCAAAGAACAGCACTAGGTTTTTGCATAAATGTTGAATCATATGCTACTACCAACATCCCATAATTTTGGTGGAGGCAGAAAGAAATATTTAAATGGGTTGTAGTGCAAAATTGCACTCTGGACCAGAGAAGAAAAATTGATGCAGAGCTCATATTACATGAATAAAAGATATTTTTGTATAAAAGTGATTTAAAAACATCACATGACATCTCCAAATTTTGGTTGGAATTTTAAGTGAATTTATCAAATGGTTGTAGTTCAAATATGGCCATATAACCTTGAAAACCATTTTTCAAGAAAATAAAGATCAAGCAATTTAATTAGGTAATTAGTTATACTGATAAAAGAAAAGTTTTTCTTGAGAGGTTAAACAAGTCCAATAACATATTTGAAAGGTTTTCACTTTGGGGAAAAACTCCATAATAACAAGGGAGAAAATGGTTCAAAAATCAAAAGGGAGCCCAGAAAATAAAAGTTTTAATTTCCTGGCAAATTAATTTAAAACAAGGCCAAAATTTTGGGGTGTCACAACACTACCCCCCTTAAGAAAAATCTCGTCCTCGAGATTTGTTAAAAGCTGTTTTAAGAAAAACTATACGCAATAAAATGTGGCTACAGTGAGAGGGCAATAAGTGGTGAAAAACCACAGTGTGAATACTGGTGCTGCGTGGAAAAATCTACGGTTCGGGACAAAACGTGAGATTTCTACGCTGGATATAAATTTAGAATAACTTCTAAATTTAAATATACGCTGGTCGTACCCGAGAGCACAGTGCTCTCTCTGGCCGACAGGTGGACCCGGGGCCCACTGTCAGCCTCTTCTTCTCCCTCTGGTTCTCTCTTCTTCCTCTCTCCCGCGCGCTTTCCCGCTTTCTCCACCGGCGACGCCTAGCGCGTAGGGCATCTAGGCCGTACCGCGGTAGTGCGCGGCGTGCTAGCTGCCGGTGCAGCGTGCACTCACCTCGCGGGCCAGCGCGCTGTCGGCACTGCTCGCGGATTCGTCTCCGAACACCGGCGATCGGCGACGAGCGGCGTTGGTGGACTTCGCCCACCGTACACCGAGCTCGAGCTATAAAACGGCCGGGGTGCCCCTCTCTTCTTCCTCACACCTGGCCTCACTTCTCCTCCTCCTTCTTCCTCCATTACTGCTTACAAAAGCTCGGGTTAGGCTCTAATGGCGGAGGCGATGCCGGACTGGTTTGCGATCCTGATATGCGGTAGGGCTGGCGACACTGCTGGGGCTCTCCGTGCTCCTGTGCGCGATGATCCTCGACGATCGTCGCGACGCTGCTGCTCGGGTGTTGGCTCTCCGCGGTGGTGGTGATCACGAGGAGTAGATGGGGTGTGCCGGGTGCTAACCGTTGTTAGGGGGTGATTAGCTGGATGTAACACCGTTGCAAAGTTTTGCAAACAGTGTATGTGTTCGAATGATTATGGTTGTGAGTCTGCTGCCGTGGTGCTGTGTGAAATTAATTAATCCACGCCGTGAGAAGGTGCAGATGTAGCAACTCAGGGAAAAGAAATCTCACTCCAGGATTTTGCGAGGGAAAAACAGTTAATTTAAAGGAGCATAAACCACAACAAAAACTACACACATTAGTAGAAGCCAAATAATTGACTCGTCGTACAAACTCAGGGTATCACGCATAAGTCACACACATAAATAAATGTTGCAATAATGAACACCGCAGCGACGTCTAAAATGGAAACGGTAACTGGACGGGGTCCCTAGAAAACGTCTCTGGTACTGGGATACACTCCTCTTCTATCGGGAAAGTGGATTGACCAGTCGATGCACGTGTCTCTCCTGGTCGGGCCTTAGTGCTCTGCCGATGGCGATCTGAGGATTTAAATCTGCGAGGCTCTGGAGATAACCCATCACACGTTGGGTTAAACGCTCTTGAGCGATGACGTACTGGACAAGGTTGGCCAGGACTGGGTCTCTCTCAATTCGTCCACCGGGAAAAGATGTCACTCCTCCGGGTGCTGCACGGCTCGGGAAGTAATAATACCCTCGTTCGCTGGCATAGGGTACCGCGAATCGAAGGCGAGCAAGCGCTTCGTATGCAACAGCTTCTATGGCCATATGTGGGGTTGGCATAGATTTCCCCACGAAGGAGACCTCCGTTGGATCTTGGTTTGAGTTTACGGGAGGGATGTGTACTGCTGCCCAATATCTCGAGGTGGAAGGGGTATCTTCGATTTGAACAGCTCGTACTGGGGTGGCTGGGTAGCGCCCATGGTACTGCAGGTAAAATCCCGCAATATCTTGACAAAACTACCTGGGTTGCATCTGGGGTTCTCAGGGTAAATGCTGGGCGGTCGACATGGCAAGAAATGGTTGTGAGGGTGGTGCACAAGGTGAGAGGTGCTTGGCAAGGTCACGCGGTGGCCTTTTTATAGCACCGGAGCTGGGTCATTTTTACCGTGGTGAATGGTAAAGAAAATTTTCAGCTCTGTCCAAGGGTCGGGGTCAAGCCACAGATTCACACATTTCACTATAGTGATGTGTTACTGTGGGGGTTGTCGGAGGAGGTTTTTGGTAACTGTGCCTGGGATAGAAATTATACTGCATGCTGCATATCCATGTAAGGCTACAGAGGCACAACGAAGGCGGCGTTTATTTACAAGGTCACACGATTACAAAGTGAGGATACACTGGGACTCGACACTACTCGAGTGACTTAGTCTACCTCGTTTACATCCAAGCGGGCGTGCCTTGTGGATGTGAGGCTTCTCCACGGGTCTCACGTCGGAATTAGCTGGAGTGGGTTGAGGGGCTGCAGGCTCGGGGTAGCGATGAGGACCATCTCGGGGATTGTTGGCCACAATCCCGTTGGAGTGTGCTCCCAATATGCGACGAAGCACTTCTGGGGTTATCGCAGCACCTTGGCCGATGGCTGGGGCAGGCCTCAGGGACTCGATCGGGTGTCCAAACAGCACGACTGGGTTGTCGGCGTTGGGCTCGTTCTCTTCTCTCGCCGGGGCTCGACGAACCAGCTCTCCACGAGCTGCGATTAGATCAATAGTGATTTGATCGCACAGTTCCTCTAGTGCACTTACATAGCGCACTAGGTGCAACAATGCAGGATCTGTCTCGTGATCTCCGTTGGCAACTTGGGGTGGTCTACCATACCCTTCACGTCTGGGGTAGTAGTGGAACGAGCGACAGTTAACTCTGGGCGACAAGTGCCGGAGATGAACTATAGCCTCTCGAGCAGCTAGTTGGATGGCTTGAAGCTCAAAGGAAGTTGTTCTTCCGGTGAACCTGTAGGGGCGCTCGGGCTCTAGACCCCTACCGTAGATGTGTACAGTGGCCCAGAATTGACGGTTCTCACCGCTCATGGGTCCTTGGTACACAACATATTCTGGGGGCTCTTCTAACGCATAGGCACGACGGGTGAGGTTTGCGAGTATGGTCACAAAGCCTCCAAGGTTGGTTGCTGTGGTCTCATTGTGCACGACAGGGCCAGGCATTGTAGCTTGGTTTGGGGTAGAGGCTGTGCTGTGCTGTGTTTGGGGCTAGCGTGCCCCTTTTTATAGGAAAAAGGGGACGGAGTCTTCCTTTCGCACGCTTGCGAGAAAGGACTATTTAGGGGCCGGTCACTGGCGCATGAGCGACAGGTTAGGTTGATAGGTTGGGCACCGACTGCCAAAAGGTGTTGGGTCACTGTGTGGCTATCTTGCACGAGAAGCTTGGCTGGGGTTTGGTTATGGTTTGGTGGGTTGGTTTGCCTAAGTTTATAGACCCGGCTAAGATAGGATTAGCCAATGGTCAGCCTGGCTCTGATACCAAGTCTGTCACGACCGGGTTTTCCGGGTATAAATTTCCAGAAAAAGACCGTCGTGCTCATCAGCCCCAGGATTACTGTTAGCTGATGAGGCTCCAACTTGATACAGAAATTCCAAGCAAAATACAAAATATGTGGTACAAGACCATTCTGGCCTGTGAGTACAACAATTGGGTTTCTAGTGGTCGATGGCGGAAGCGGTTTGTGAGACATCAGTGTCTATGGGACTCCATTTCCCAAGGAACAGCTGACCAGGTTAACTCCTATCTTCGCGAGGCTGCTATCACCGTTGCTTAGTTTCCGGGGCTGTCATCGCCACGCTCCTCTCCAAGCAAGCAATCTGGCCAAGACAATAGCCAGGGACAAGCCAGTGAGTACTTTGAATGTACTCGCAAACATTAAGAACACAGGTATAATATAATTGATAATCATGCACTGAAAAAATTCCATGATCACATCGTCAGTCATAAATAAAACATCTTTTATGCATGCAAGCAGGTTATTTTCATGCAACATGAATAAGCAGTAATAGAGTGGGAATAAAATGCCGCAGTCGGGCGTCTGAGCGACACCACATAAAGGGCTTTAAAAGAAATGCCACAGTCGGGCGTCTGAGCGACACCACATAAAGGGCTTTAAAAGAAATGCCACAGTCGGGCGTCTGAGCGACACCACATAAAGGGCTTTAAAAGAAATGCCACAGTCGGGCGTCTGAGCGACACCACATAAAGGGCTTTTAAAAGAAATGCCACAGTCGGGCGTCTGAGCGACACCACATAAAGGGCTTATAAAATAAATAATCACAATGAATATCCAGGAGGTAGAACCGTCCCAGGGATACTCGATAATATAAATAATGCAACGGGTTAGTCCATCACAAAATAATAATCATGGTCCTCACAAGTAACCAGTCGGTATCCAAGTTTGGTTTAACAATATCTCCTCCGAAGACCGACACTAAGACCAACACTTGACCCATCCCAGACTGTAATCCTTAACCATGGACACGGCTATTCGAATAGGTTTAATCTCTGCAGAGGGTGTACTCTTTACCCACGAGTAACGGATTCCTTTAGTCCATCGGGACTAATTCCGTCTACGGCCTTTTAGTTGAAAACACGCCTAACTTGCACACACCAGCTTAACTCATCGGTGTCTGGAATCACCCACGACACTTGTTAAGCAAAACTCTAAGTGGGGAGGCTACAACCTCGCGTAGCATGGGATCAAATTTATATCGCGCGCTCTAAGGGGTGGCCTCCCCTCTCGGTCCCAACCGGAAACACCCATGCCCCCGGACCAGGTGGCATGCCTACCGGCTACAACCGATATCTTCCACCATGGCCTCTCTGTACGGTGTGTGCTTGAAAGGGGTTGACGACTTACTGAACCATACCCTACCTGCGGCAGGGACAAGTGGTAGTACATAGCAAGTATGGGGGTTACTGGAACAAGACTCGATCTACGGTCGACTCAGGAGGTTTATAAATTCCCTGCATGACATGTATAACAAATATATTTCAACCAACAAAATCACCACTCAATATACCTTACCATGCCATACCGGACATAACCGTCCCGACGGGGACCGGCGACAAGCTCACTCCTACCCAAGGCAGAGGCTTTCCCGGATTCCTTTCCGGCATGCATGCAAGGCACATGAGGATGATTACCATCACAAGTATATTCATTTCCAACAGCAAGGAAATCACTAATATGCATTCATGCAAATGATCATATCACATGAAATAACAAGTTCTCCGATATAAGGTGGTGTTATAAACGTGTCAACTAACACACCAAAAATATTATTCCGGGGTTCAGAATGCTTGCCTTTAATGGTGTGGAGAGGTGGGGGTGCTCTCCAAAATTTTTGAAAGCTTCCTTCTCTCCCAAAAATCCTATTTCCAAAAATATGCAAATAACACATATTTCAAAAACAGTACAAAAAAGTTGTTTGGAAAATTTTCAAATAAATCTTAAAATAAACTAGACAATTTGAGAGATGTAGGAAAAAGAATCAATTCATTTGGAGTTATATTTAAAAAGTTATAGGCAGTCAAAGTTGTGGTCAAAATCTGTTTTTAATAAAATCAGGAAAAAGAAAACGTTTCAAAAGAGATTACGCTTTCGGGACAGAGAAGACGTATTTGCGCCCTTTACGCCTCCACTTATCCAGCGTGGCTGGCGCGTGAGTCACCGACAGTGGCCCGCCTGGCCCACTGGTCAGGTTTGACTGTCCACGCGCGTGTCGTCTCCCCCTGACCGAACAGGGGCAGAGCTCCGGCGAGGCTCGCCGGCGAATGGCGGCGTCCCTCGGTGATCTGAGTGCATGGGCGTGCTCAGGAGGTCGAGACGAACTCGGGGGTACCCGCCATGGTCGCCGACGTGGACGGAGTTGCCGGCGACGAGCTTCGCGGCGGAGGGAGCTTCGGGAGCAAGGTGTGTTTGGGGCTACGGTGGTTCCCGATCAAAATCGAGTAGGGGGATGGGTTCACGGGAGGACGGGATTCCTTGGTGG
>NC_053022.1:538846441-538858175 GCF_003073215.2 Triticum urartu
CTTCACTTGTACTAAGCGGGAATACTGCTTGTGCATCCAATTCCATAAACCCCAAAGTTATTCCATATGAGTCCACCTATATACGTATCTCAAGTAAATTTGTATGTGCAAACTCTATGTTTTGTATGCTCGGATAGCTCATGTATCAACTAGGATTGTCTGTATCTTCCATGCTAGGTGGGTTATTCTCAAGAGGAGTGGACTCCGCTCCTCACTCACGAGAAAATGGCTGGTCACCGGGATGCCCAGTCCCATGCTTTATGCAAATCAAATCAAAATAACTGCAAACAAAACTCCCCCAGGACTCTTGTTAGTTGGAGTCGTTGTTTCGAGCAAGCCATGGATTGATGCTTGTTGGTGGAGGGGGAGTATAAACTTTACCATTCTGTTTGGGAACTGCCTATAATGTGTGTAGCATGGAAGATATCGAGATCTTCGGTTGTTATGTTGACAATGAAAGTATACCGCTCAAAATATTATTCATATCTATTTCAAAAACCGAGCTCTGGCACCTCTACAAATCCCTGCTTCCCTCTGCGAAGGGCCTATCTATTTACTTTTATGTTGAGTCATCATCCTCTTATTAAAAAGCACCAGTTGGAGAGCACGCTGTCATTTGCATCCATTACTGTTAGTTTACATTGAGTATGACTTGACTGGATCTCTTTTACCATGAATTACAATGTCTAGTCAGTCCTTGATCTTTAAAGGTGCTCTGCATTTATGTTTTGCGGTCTCAGAAAGGGCTAGCGAGATACCATCTTGTTATATCATATTATGATTGTTTTGAGAAAGTGTTGTCATCCGAGATTTATTATTATTGCTCGCTAGTTGATTATGCCATTGATATGAGTAAACATGAGATGTTATTGTGAATATGGTTAGTTTATAATCTTTGCTGAAAACTTGAATGCTGGCTTTACATATTTACAACAACAAGAGCAAACAGAGTTTGTAAAAGTTTTTCTTTATCACTTTCAGTTTGTCAACTGAATTGCTTGAGGACAAGCAAAGGTTTAAGCTTGGGGGAGTTGATCACGTATCTACTTTTCCAAACACTTTTGCCCTTGTTTTGGACTCTAACTTGCATGATTTGAATGGAACTAACCCGGACTGACGCTGTTTTCAGCAGAATTGCCATGGTGTTATTTTTGTGCAAAAATAAAAGTTCTCGGAATGACCTGAAAATCAACGGAGATTATTTTTGGAATATATACTGGAAGAAAGATCCACGTCAGGGGGCCCACACCCTGTCCACGAGGGTGGGGGGCGCGCCCCTGCCTCGTGGGCCCCCTGACACTCCATCGACCTCAACTCCAACTCCATATATTCGTGTTCGGGGAGAAAAAAAATCAGAGAGAAGTATTGATCGTGTTTTGCGATACAGAGCTGCCACCAAGCCCTAAACTCTCTCGGGAGGGCTGATCTGGAGTCCGGTTCGGGGCTCCAGAGAGGGGCGTCATCATCAACCTTCCTCCATCACCAATTTCATGATGCTCACCTCCGTGCGTGAGTAATTCCATCGTAGGCTTGCTGGAGTGATGGGTTGGATGAGATTTATCATGTAATCGAGTTAGTTTTGTTAGGGTTTGATAATAGTTGTAACGCCCGATGCGGCTATATCTCCCACGTGTCGAAGCATGACTTAGAGGCATAACTGCATTGAAAGTAATGTCACAAGTGAGGTAATCTTCACACAACCCATGTAATACATAAGGGAAAGAGATACATAGTTGGCTTACAATCGCCACTTCACATAATTACATGAATAAGCATTACAACATCCAGATACAAACAAGGTCCGACTACGGAACCAAAATAAAAGAAGACTACCCCAAATGCTACACAGATCCCGATTGTCCCAACTGGGCTCCACTACTGATCAACTGAAATGAAACAACACAACGAACACGAACTCCATCGAACTCCTCCTGAGCTCGGTTGCGTCACCTACACGGTATCATCGGCACCTGCAAGCTGGTTTGGAAGTAATCTTTGAGTCACGGGGACTCAGCAATCTCACACCCTCACGATCAAGACTATTTAAGCTTATGGGTAGGTAAAAGTTATGTGAGGTGGAGCTGCAGCAAGCACCGGCATATATGGTGGCTATCATACGCAAATGAGAGCGAGAAGAGAAGGCAAAGGCACGATCGAGAAACTATGATCAAGAAGTGATCCTAGAACCACCTACGTCAAGCATAACTCCAACACCGTGTTCACTCCCCAAACTCCACCGGGAAGAAACCATCACGGCTACACACGCGGTTGATGCATTTTAGTTAAGTTAAGCTTCAGGTTTTCTACAACCGGACATTAACAAATTCCCATCTGCCCATAACCGCGGGCACGGCTTTCGAAAGTTCAAATCCTTGCAGGGGTGTCCCAACTTAGCCCATCACAAGCTCTCACGGTCAACGAAGGATATTCCTTCTCCCAAGACAACCCGATCAGACTGGGAATCCTGGTTACAAGACATTTCGACAATGGTAAAACAAGACCAATAAAGCCACCCAGATGTGCCGACAAATCCCGATAGGAGCTGCACATATCTCGTTCTCAAGGCACACCAGATGAGCAAGACGTCGGGTAGGCCAGCCCAGAGTTGCCCCTGGTAGCCCCGGACATGGCTTAGTTGGACCAACACTTAGAGAAGCACTGGCCCCGGGGGGTTAAATAAAGATGACCCTTGAGCCGGCTGACCCAAGGGAAAGAAAAGGCTAGGTGGCAAATGGTAAAACCAATGTAGGGCCTTGCTGGGGGAGTTTTATTCAAGGCGAATTGTCAAGGGGTTCCCATTATAACCCAACCATGTAAGGAACGCAAAATCAAGGAACATAACACCGGTATGATGGAAACTAGGGCGGCAAGAGTGGAACAAAACACCAGGTATAAGGCCGAGCCTTCCACCCTTTACCAAGTATATAGATGCATTAATTAAATAAGAGATATTGTGATATCCCAACAAATATCCATGTTCCAACATGGAACCAACTCCAATCTTCACCTGCAACTAGCAACGCTATAAGAGGGGCTGAGCAAAGCGGTAACATAGCCAAACAACGGTTTGCTAGGACAAGGTGGGTTAGAGGCTTGAGATGGCAATATGGGAGGCATGATATAGCAAGTGGGAGGTATCACAGCCAATGCATAGCAAAAGAGCAAGCATCTAGCAAGTAAAGATAGAAGTGATTTTGAGGGTATGGTCATCTTGCCTGAGATTCCGCAAGGAAGAAGAACGAGTCCATGAAGAACAAAAACGGACGTAGTCGAATGAATCCTCACAAACGTGACGTTATCGAAACTAACTCGAAGAAGCAACACCGGAAAGAAGCAAACAACATATTAAGCAACCATCACATAACATGGCATGATGCACAACCAAGTATGATGCATGTCCGGTTTAATGATACATGGCATGGCAAAGTGCACAAACAACCCTACAAATTAAGTGGAGCTCAATATGCAACTCCGTTGCATATTGACGAAACACCACGTGACTTATTTAGTTCGATCTTGTTTATGTACCCAACAATATTAAAAGTTGGTTAGCATGGCAAGAGGTGAAGCATAAGGAAACTAGCTAACTAGTCAAATTTAAATGAGGCCGGAAATAACAAACAACAATTCCAAAAACTCCTCATGTGCATATTTTTAGGTTTGGTACTGTTCTGCCCTAAACACAATTTTAGAGTTATTAAACATGCAAAGTGATGCCACCATGTTAAACTAGGCATTTTTCTACCCCATTTACATATAAAGTTTGTTGAAACCGAGTTACGGTTATTTAGTTATGAATTAAACCGTTTGAGCATGCTATTTATGCAAATTAAACAAACAACATTTTAAGACATTTTTAACATGCATGAAAGTGACATATTATTAATCTACACAAAATTCTAAGCATTTTTCATATATAAAGTTTTTACAAATATGCACGGTTTGTGAGTTATTAAATGCATGTTGCTTGGGGGGTTTTCTGCAAAACAGCATTCTCTGAAAAAAAGGAAAAACTTTTATGGAAAAAACATGTCGGGCTGGATCTGCTCTCACCATGGGCCAGGCCCAGTCGGTGAGGGGGAGGCAGGGCGAAGTGGCCTGGAGACGCGCTGGGCCTTGGCGCTGGGCTGGAGGCGCGCTAGGGAGCTGGGCTTGGCGCGGCGCTGGGCCTCGTAGGCAGAGCGAAGCGGAGGCAGGGCGATCGGGTCAGCGCGGAGGGTCAACGGGCAGTGGATCGGGGCGGCTAGGTGCGTGCGTCCTCTCCTGCTCGATGCAGAAGCAGGGGAGGTCGATGCCATCAACGGATACGGGCGACACCTCGCGAGACTTGGCGCGGTTGCGGACGAGATCCCTTTCCGGCCGGACCACGCCGGATCGCGCGGAAACGGAGCGAGGGCGAACGGGATCCGCAAACGAGGAGTCGAGGCAGGCTGCTGTTCCTGCAGCGATGAAGTACAGAGAGAGAGGGAGATCGTGAGAGAGATCAAAGGGGAAGGAGAGAAAACCATAGGGGAAGAAGGGAAGGAGAGGTGCAGCCTGGTGGTGGTGGTACAGGGTCACCCGAGAGGCGGCTGGAGCCGGTGATGAAGAAACGGCGGCGGAGGACTTCAGGCGAGGAGGCATGCAACTACGGGGTGCGCATGGGAGGCCTCCAGTTTGCTCGGGCGATGGACAGTGGAGGAGGGAGCAGGAGGCAGGCGCTGGTGGAAGGAAACGGTTGGACGGCGGCGCAAATCGAAGGGAGGAGGGGATCTGGGAGGACGAAGCTGGTTGGTTCGGCGCTGAAAACAAAGGGAGTGGCGGCGGCGCTAGGTAGGATCCCTAGAAATTAGGGATTTGGTCTCGGTTTAGACTAGTATATATAGCGGGTAGGTTAGGCTAGGGGCTATCTCGTCCCTCCGATCGTAATCGGATGGACGGAAAAAAATATGTTAGGAAGTCCAATTAACAAAAGAAAGACGTTTTGTAGATGTTTGGGGATGATCCGGACCAACGGTGACGACTATCCGGGTCGGGTCCGGGGAAGTTTCGGACGCGCACGCGAGGGGTCGGTTGGAACTTGTGGGCTGAGCAGAAGGGCTCAAGCTGAGAGAAGAGAAGAGAGAGAGACCCGGCGACTGTTTCCGGAGACCGAAAACGTCCGACGTGTGCCCGGCTATAATGCCGCTATAGTTTAACGGTTGGGCTATCAAACGAACTCCGAATGCGATGAAACTTGACAGGCGGTCTATCTACACTATAATAAGACCACACGCCAACTTTCAACCCAATCCGAAAACATTTTTCGCCACTTATAAAATAATATTTCAGATGTGCCGCGGGCATGTGCAAGTGTGTCTGGGCTCAGAACGGAAAACGGATGGAGCTAGGAGACCCGGGCGAATGCAAGTTTTGAAAACAAGATGATGCAATGCATATGATGACATGACAAGATGCAAAACGCAAGCAAATGACATGGCAACGACAGCGAATAACTGGAAGACACCTGGCGCGACGGTCTCAGGGCGCTACAACAAAGGTACGTCCCATTGGAGTGGAGATCGTGTCCCTCTTTTTAAGGGATTTGATCAATGATTCACAATATCCTACTCGTGCATAATGCCACGAGTATATCGGGAAGAGGCGAGGTTCGCAACGCATTTAGAGGGCTCTTAGTATCACAACTGCTTATAAAAGAGACCAGCCACAGTTATCCCTGTACGCCTTGTTCCTCCTTTCGCCATAGCCTTTCCCAATCTATAGAGCTCGAGCGGTCCAATCCAACTTCCAGTGAAGTCGAGTTCGTCAATGGCCGGATCTAGAGCGAAGGCAAGTGGAAGGCCTCTGTTCTCACCAAGGACATCCAAGGACCTGACCCCTGAGGAGGGCCAGGTCGTGTCGACGCCATGCTGGGCGACGGGTTGTGTTCATTCCCCTTTAATCGGGGACTGAGTTTTCCCAACTCCACCCGTTCATTCAGGGTTTATGTTCTACTACGGGCTCAACTCCACGACCTACCTCCGAACTATTTTCTTCACATCTCGGCCTTCATCACCATTTGTGAGGCCTTTCTTCGGGTCCAGCCGCAATTTTGGCCTATGCTTGAAGGTTTTTAATGTCAAGCTGAAGATCGTCGATGGCCATCATGTGGATAGCGGAGTGATAACCCAAAAGTATAGGGGATCGCAGCAGTTTTCGAGGGTAGAGTATTCAACCCAAATTTATTGATTCGACACAAGGGGAGCCAAAGAATATTCTCAAAGTATTAGCAGCTGAGTTGTCAATTCAACCACACCTGGAAACTTAGTTATCTACAACAAAGTGGTTTAGTAGCAAAGTAATATGATAGTAGTTTGTAACGGTAGCAGGTTGTCTTTCAGTTCGGACCACGCAGATCACGCGGAAACAGAGCGAGGGCGAACAGAATCCACAAACGCGGAGTCAGAGGAAGGCTGTTGTTCCTGCAGCGATGAAGTACAGGAGAGAGGGAGATCGTGAGAGAGATCAAAGGGGAAAGGAGAGAAAACATAGGGGAAGAAGGGAGGAGAGGTGCAGCCTGGTGGTGGTACAGGGTCGCCCGAGAGGCGGCTTGGAGCCGGTGATGAAGAAACGACGGCGGAGGACTTTTCAGGCGAGGAGGCATGCAGCTAAGGGGTGCGCATGGGAGGCCTCCAAGTTTGCTCGGGCGATGGACAGTGGAGGAGGGAGCAGGAGGCAGGCGCTGGTGGGAGGAGAAACGGTTGGACCGGCGGCGCAAATTGAGGGAGGAGGGATCTGGGAGACGAGCTAGTTGGTTCGGGGCGCTGAAAACAAAGGGAGTGGCGCGCGCTAAGGTAGGATCCCTAGAAATTAGGGATTTGGTCTCAGTTTTAGACTTAGTATATATAGCGGTAGGTTAGGCTAGGGGGCTATCTCGTCCCTCCGATCGTAATCGGATGGACGGAAAAAATAATGTTAGAAGTCCAATTAACAAAACGGAGACGTTTTGTAGATGTTTGGGGATGATCCGGACCCAACGGTGACAACTGTCCGGGTCGGGTCCGGGGAAGTTTCGGACACGCACGGCGAGGGTCGTTGGAACTTGTGCTGAGCAGAAGGCTCGAGCCTGAGAGAGAGAAGAGAGAGAGACCCGGCGACTGTTTCCGGAGACCAAAACGTCCGACGTGTGCCGGACTAATAATGCCGCTATTAGTTTAACGGTTGGGATATCAAACGACTCCGAATGCGATGAAACTTGACAGGGCGGTCTAATCTACACTATAATAAAGAACACACGCCAAACTTTCAACCCAATCCGAGAACATTTTTCCGGCCACTTATAAAATAATATTTTGGACGTGCCGCGGCGTGTGCCAAGTGTGTCTGGGCTCAGAACAGAAAACGTACTGGAGCTAGGAGACCGGACGAAATGCATGTTTTGAAAACAAGATGATGCAATGCATATGATGAACATGACAATAATGCAACACGCAAGCGAAATGACATGGCACGACAGTGAATAACTGGAAGACACCTGGCGCGACGGTCTCGGGGCGTTACAACAAAGGTATTTGAAACGAGGAAAAGGGATATGATCAACACCAAAAGATTGATTTGAATCCACCAGAGAAGAAAAGAATGACGAATGATGAACTAGAAGCTCCGTTAGAATCTTCCTGAGGAACACCGGATAAGAACATTGACGGAAAGGAATGGAAAACCTTCACATCAATAAGATGGATAATTGAATAAGGAATCTTAGTCCATGAAGAAAAAAGGGTGGGAGGGTGGGACAACAAAGACAACTTGAGATGGATGAAACGAACACCGTTGAGAAGACTTGGAGTTGATCTTGCGGATGTTGAAAAAGATTGGATCCACTAGAAGAGAAGCACACCGGTTGAAGGAATTTACATGACAATCTCGATGATCCAGAAGGATTTGTATTCGCATAGGAATATGAGAACACCATTTAGGAAAGGTATGGAATCAACATTTGACATTGAAGCAACTCGAATACCACAAACTCAAAAACAAAAACAAAGGATTGGCTTGCAGAATAAGCCGGAACAAACATATGATAGAGATTTCGTCCGAAGTTTTCGTGGTGGGGCCTACACGGGCTCGATCATACAGCACCATCATGTACAAGGCAGTGCACATGACATATGAAGCGTCCCCGAGAAGGATATTCCTTCTCCCAAGACAACCCAATCAGACTGGGAATCCCGGTTACAAGACATTTCGACAATGGTAAAACAAGACCAGCAAAGCCACCCAGATGTGCCAACAAATCCCGATAGGAGCTGCACATATCTCGTTCTCAGGGCACACCGGATGAGCAAGACGTCGGGTAGGCCAGCCCAAAGTTTCCCCTGGTAGCCCCGGAGATGGCTCAGTTGGACCAACACTTAGAGAAGCACTGGCCCGAGGGGGTTAAATAAAGATGACCCTTGAGCCGGCCGACCCAAGGGAAAGAAAAGGCTAGGTGGCAAATGGTAAAACCAATGTTGGGCCTTGCCG
Source organism: Triticum urartu (assembly GCF_003073215.2). Taxonomy (NCBI): domain Eukaryota; kingdom Viridiplantae; phylum Streptophyta; class Magnoliopsida; order Poales; family Poaceae; genus Triticum; species Triticum urartu. The sequence continues at coordinate 538,854,923 of NC_053022.1, forward strand.
GAGGAGTTTTATTCAAGGCTAACTGTCAAGGGGTTCGCATTATAACCCAACCGTGTAAGGAACGCAAAATCAAGGAACATAACACCGGTATGACGGAAACTAGGGCGGCAAGAGTGGAACAAAACACCAGGCATAAGGCCGAGCCTATTGGAATATGCCCTAGAGGCAATAATAAATTAGTTATTATTATATTTCCTTGTTCATGATAATCATTTATTATCCATGCTAGAATTGTATTGATAGGAAACTCAGATACATGTGTGGATACATAGACAACACCATGTCCCTAGTAAGCCTCTAGTTGACTAGCTCGTTGATCAATAGATGGTTACGGTTTCCTGACCATGGACATTGGATGTCGTTGATAACGGGATCACATCATTAGGAGAATGATGTGATGGACAAGACCCAATCCTAAGCCTAGCACAAGATCGTGTAGTTCGTATGCTAAAGCTTTTCTAATGTCAAGTATCATTTCCTTAGACCATGAGATTGTGCAACTCCCGGATACCGTAGGAATGCTTTGGGTGTACCAAACGTCACAACGTAACTGGGTGGCTATAAAGGTGCACTCGCGGGTATCTCCGAAAGTGTCTGTTGGGTTGGCACGAATCGAGACTGGGATTTGTCACTCCGTGTAACGGAGAGGTATCTCTGGGCCCACTCGGTAGGACATCATCATAATGTGCACAATGTGACCAAGGAGTTGATCACGGGATGATGTGTTACGGAACGAGTAAAGAGACTTGCCGGTAACGAGATTGAACAAGGTATCGGGATACCGACGATCGAATCTCGGGCAAGTATCGTACCGATAGACAAAGGGAATTGAATACGGGATTGATTGAATCCTCGACATCGTGGTTCATCCGATGAGATCATCGTGGAACATGTGGGAGCCAACATGGGTATCCAGATCCCGCTGTTGGTTATTGGCCGGAGAGTTGTCTCGGTCATGTCTGCATGGTTCCCGAACCCGTAGGGTCTACACACTTAAGGTTCGGTGACGCTAGGGTTGTAGAGATATTAGTATGCGGTAACCTGAAAGTTGTTCGGAGTCCCGGATGAGATCCCACGTCACGAGGAGTTCCGGAATGGTCCGGAGGTAAAGATTTATATATAGGAAGTCCAGTTTCGGCCACCGGGAGAGTTTCGGGTCATCGGTATTGTACCGGGACCACCGGAAGGGTCCCGGGGGTCCACCGGGTGGGGCCACCTATCCCGGAGGGCCCCATGGGCTGAAGGGGCGTGGGAACCAGCCCCTGGTGGGCTGGTGCGCCCCCCTTGGGCCTCCCATGCGCCTAGGGTTGGAAACCCTAAGGGGTGGGGGCGCCTCCACTTGGCTTGGAGGCCAAGCCACCCCTAGGGCTGCCGCCCCCTCCCTAGATGGGATCTACAAGGCGGCGCCCCCCTAGGCCCCTATATATAGTGGAGGGGAGGGAGGGCAGCCGCACCTGAAGCCCTGGCGCCTCCCTCCCTCCCGTGACACCTCTTCCTCCCCGCTTGTGCTTGGCGAAGCCCTGCCGGGATCCCGCTACTTCCACCACCACGCCGTCGTGCTGCTGGATCTCCATCAACTCTCCTTCCCTTGCTGGATCAAGAAGGAGGAGACGTCTCTCCCACCGTACGTGTGTTGAACGCGGAGGTGCCGTCCGTTCGGCGCTAGGATCATCGGTGATTTGGATCACGACGAGTACGACTCCATCAACCCCGTTCACTTGAACGCTTCCGCTTAGCGATCTTCAAGGGTATGAAGATGCACTCCTCTCTCTCGTTGCTAGTATCTCCTAGATTGATCTTGGTGACACGTAGGAAAATTTTGAATTATTGCTACGTTCCCCAACAGTGGCATCATGAGCTAGGTCTATGCGTAGATTCTATGCACGAGTAGAACACAAAGCAGTTGTGGGCGATGATTTGTTCAATTTGCTTACCGTTACTAGTCTTATCTTGATCCGGCGGCATTGTGGGATGAAGCGGCCCGGACCGACCTTACACGTACGCTTACGTGAGACTGGTTCCACCGACTGACATGCACTTGATGCATAAGGTGGCTGGCGGGTGTCTGTCTCTCCCACTTTAGTCGGATCGGATTCGATGAAAAGGGTCCTTATGAAGGGTAAATAGCAATTGGCATATCACCGTTGTGGTTTTGCGTAGGTAAGAAACGTTCTTGCTAGAAACCCATAGCAGCCACGTAAAACATGCAACAACAATTAGAGGACGTCTAACTTGTTTTTGCAGGGTATGCTATGTGATGTGATATGGCAAAAGGATGTGATGAATGATATATGTGATGTATGAGATTGATCATGTTCTTGTAATAGGAATCACGACTTGCATGTCGATGAGTATGACAACCGGCAGGAGCCATAGGAGTTGTCTTAATTTATTTATGACCTGCGTGTCAATGAAAACGCCATGTAATTACTTTACTTTATTGCTAACCGTTAGCCATAGTAGTAGAAGTAATAGTTGGCGAGGCAACTTCATGAAGACACGATGATGGAGATCATGATGATGGAGATCATGGTGTCATGCCGGTGACGATGGTGTTCATGCCGCCTCGAAGATGGAGATCAAAGGCGCAAGATGATATTGGCCATATCATGTCACTTTATGATTTGCATGTGATGTTTGTCATGTTTACATCTTATTTGCTTAGAACGACGGTAGCATAAATAAGATGATCCCTCGCTAAATTTCAAGAAAGTGTTCCCCCTAACTATGCACCGTTGCGAAGGTTCGTTGTTTCGAAGCACCACGTGATGATCGGGTGTGATAGATTCTAACGTTCGCATACAACGGGTGTAAGCCAGATTTACACACGCAATACACTTAGGTTAACTTGACGAGCCTAGCATGTATAGACATGGCCTCGGAACACGGAAGACCGGTCGAACATGAGTCGTATAGTGGATACGATCAACATGAAGATGTTCACCGATGATGACTAGTCCGTCTCCACGTGATGACTCGGACACGGCCTAGTTGACTCGGATCATGTATCACTTTAGATGATAGAAGGGATGTCTATTAAGTTGGGAGTTCATTGAATAATTTTGATTAGATGAACTTAATATCATGAACATAGTCAAAAGGTCTTTGCAAATTATGTCGTAGCTCACGCTTTGGTTCTACTGTTTTAGATATGTTCCTAGAGAAAATTTAGTTGAGAGTTGGCAGTAGCAATTATGCGGACTGGGTCAGTGAACTGAGGATTGTCCTCGTTGCTTGGCATAGAAGGGCTATG
>NC_053022.1:538859175-538912461 GCF_003073215.2 Triticum urartu
CTTAGATAAGAAAACGAAAAGGTGCCGTAGCACTCGGGAGCCCCGGCTCCCCCTTATCTTGTGCGTTCACCAATTTTAAGATTCGTGTTATGGCTCCGCCAGTAGCAGGCCATGTGCAGCGTCAGGTTAATTAAGCAGGCAATTTATAGAGAGGGGTCGTAGGGTCTAGCAGTCAGTGTACTCCCTCCGTTCGGAATTACTTATCTCAGAAATAAATGTATCTAGAACTAAAATATGTTTAGATACATTTATTTCTATGACAAGTAATTTCGAATGAAGGAAATAGGTGGTAGGAGGTCACACACGGTAGGCAGGCCACGGTTGAAAGGACAACCTGTAGACTGGTCAAACCATGCGGCCTGGTGCTGTCCATTCGTGTGATGACGTTGATTGTTTTTCTATTCTCTTGTTCGAGGACGACGGCTGGCTGCAAGGCGAAAGGTCTTTTTGTTTTGTTTTGAGAAACAGGCGAGACGTCTTTTACTTCTTTTTGAGAGCAACAGTGCGAGTATAGGCCCAGATTTATTTTAAATATTTCCAGGCTGCGGCTTAGGCGAACTCCCAGACATGCTAAACAAATTTGTGGTAGAGGGTGATAGCCGGGTGCCTAGACACCGAGTTTCTGCACCCGAGCTCAAATGAGCTTAAATGAACAGTAAAATCAAAATTAAATCAAAAAAAATTTCAAAAATTTCAAAATTTTTTAGGAGAAACATTGACAAAAGTTCTAAGTGCTTGCAAAAATTCGCCATGAAATCACATTTCTAAAAGGCGTGGCAAAAAAAACAAAATCAGTACTCTGAAAAAGCTACTTTCAAAAGCATTTTGGAGCACTGAATTTGTTTTTTGCCACGCTTTACAGGAATGTGATTTCATGATGAATTTTTGTAAGCACTTAGAACTTTTGTCTATGTTTCTCCTAAAAAAATTTGGAATTTTTTGAATTTTTTTTTGATTTTTTTTCGATTTTACTGTTCACCGAGCTCAAATGAGCTCGGGAGCAGAAAGGCACTTTCGGTGCTAAATAGCCTATCTCATAAGAAAAACCTGGTTCTCGTAACACCCATATTTTGCGTTTTGGAGAAACGGCTCAGAGGCGTTATTGCGCAAACGAGTTTTAGAAAAACGGGTTTGACCTCCGGTGTGTGTGTGGCGTGGTTTGGAGCTCTATGGAGAAGAATGTCTTCCACCACAAGGCCGGGCGGCGGTGCCAACGTCGGGGCCTGACCTGCAAGCGACGACGGACGGTGGCGGCCGACAGCAGTGCCGCCGGATGTGGGTTGTGTACGGCCATGGTGACGACCTCCCGTGGTCCTCGTTGCGTGTTTCCATCGAGAACATGGAGCGTGACGTCCCGGCGCTCGTAGTCTAGCCCCGGCATGGCCGCCCCCGTGTCGTTGACTGCAATGGGTACGCACGACACCACGACGAGGGAGTACTTCCGCAGCACCTACATGCAGCAGAGTAGAGTCTTTGCGGGGATGACGACCTCAGCGACCAGGAGAAACGCCCTGCCGGCGGCCGCACATGGAGTCGTATGGGCCGAATGGAAGGTGAGCATCAGCACGGTGCAGATTCTAAGTCATGGGCGATGAACTTGGCGACCAGAGGAAGCCCGCTGGCATCCGCGAACGGGATTGTTGTGGCCGGAGAGGACGTGAGGAGCAACGGCGAAGAAGTCCTAGGCTGGAGCTTGAAAGATTCGTCAATGGCGGCCGAGCGGGCCAAGTAGGAAGAGGCCATGCGTGACATACGATAGGCTAATCTATCCGAACAAAGAATTATACAACGCCAATTTATTAGTTTTCTAACCCATTTTCTTTTTCCACACACTTGTTATTGACAAAAATCATTGTAAAACGGATTTTTGCTAAAGCACATTTAAACATGCCAAAGGAAAAAGGTTGCAGAAGCAGAAGTAAAAGTAAAAGTTCAAACAAACAGAGCCTAAGTCCTATATCACTTATGTTACATGGAGATTTATGTGGGTATTTTTTATATACTTAATTAAATCGCTTAGATGTGTAATAACGGAGCACATCTATAGGTGCCTTAGATAGGCTCTTTGCTAAAAATCGGCTTAAAACAGTTTTTCTATATACCCATGGCTAACGCTCGTTACCCAAAAGTCGGGAGGGCCAAGTCACTGTCGATCAAGACAAAAATTAAATTCTGCATGCACATAGAGTAGCGAACGAACTCATGTTGATACTCCCTCCGTCCGGATTTATAAAGCACCCTCTTATTTTGGTTTAATCTAAATAAGGGCCTACTGCGTGGCCTTGGTGACCACGACCTCATTCTCCATGATGGCGAACTCCTGTTGCATGACGGCAGCGAGGGCGGCCGCGTTAGCAACTTCAAGTTTGTTAGCATGTACCTTACTCCGGCCAGCCCTCATCGCCGATTGTATGATCTACTGCTCCGACATCAGCTCCTTCTTGGGCTGCTTCTTGCGGACGAAGCGGGTCTTGGTGGCCACGCCGTTGACCATCGAGGCGGCGCCAGCAGGGGCGGCGGGTCTCGGCGACTCGTCCATGGCGAGAGAGCGGGAGCTCGGGAGGGTGGCGAGGTTTTGCGAGGAAAGGGAGATGGGATGGATGTGCCACTGCGCGTGGGCTAGGGAAGGACAAGGGTGGGCGTCGCGCGTGTCTGCGCGATGCAAAGCTGTCTCAAAGTTGGGCTTGAAATGAGTCGCGGGCAGAGAAAAACCGGACGATCATCCGTTTGCGTCGGTGTGTTGGACCCATATTTTCGTCGTTTAGAGCAACTCCAATGAGGCGACTCATTTCGTCCGCCGCCGTCCGTTTGGGTTGGCACGGACAGAAAAGTTGGCCCAACGCGTCGACCCAAACGGACGTGCGTCCGCTTTCGTCCGCCTGCCGACCCATTCCCGGCCCATTTTTGAGCCGGATTTGCGTCGGCGCGAACACAAGACAGACGCGCGCGCTCGCCCTCTCTCCTCCCCTGGCCCGTTGGTCGGTGGCACATTGGCCTATCCACATCAAACAGCACACTCTCGCCCGCCTGCTTCATCGCCGACGCCGCCGGCCATTTTTTCGAAAAGGATACATAAATAGTTTTAGCGTACACAGATAAAAGAAAAGACCAACTACTCATCGCTTTCCGACTCCGACTCGGTAATGTCCTCCTTCGATGTCTGAATGTAGGCGTTAGCATGCTGGTCGTCTTCGAAGTCCCAACCCGACGTTTCTTGTAGCTTCAGTTTCAATTGAGCGGACTGCTTCCGCGTACGCTTGTCCTCCCGATAGGCGGCTCGCTCCGTTTTCCTCACGTCCCTCTCTGTCCTCCTTTGCTTGTAGAACTGGTGCTCGTCGATGATGTCCTGCGGGAAGCGTTCGCGCCGCACCATCATGGCTTCCACGTCCATCTCGGCGATGGCGAGGCGACGCTATCGCCTCCGGTGGACATGACGATCCTCGTCGGTGAAAAACCGCGGGAGAGGCGCAACATCCTGCGCCCGCTGGCTCGACATGTTGGGAAAATTCATATCCCGACGAGGCCTCGGGAGGCGCCACGCCGCCGCGTCGTGCGCGTGGGCCGCCTCCTCTGCGGTGTCAAAGGTGCCGAGGATGAGGCGTTTCTCGCCAAACCAGATCTCGGAGAAGAAGGCGCCAGAGCGGCGCTCGCGGACTCCGCGAAAATGCGAAGCGCCCAGGCGGCGCATCGACATGGTGGCGCAGAGGCGGCGAGGCTAATGAGAGGGGGCGAGACGAGTGGGCGGCGAATAGAGTATGAAGGGAGCGCCTTCTTATAACGAGCGCCGGCCACGACGCGTGTGCGAACCTTTCTCGCGCGCTGGAGCGCTGAAACCAGCGCGCGCTTGAGCCGCTTTTCCCCCGCGCGCACGAACCTTTCCCGCGCGTTGGAGCGCAAAACTAGGGCGACGGCATGGCCGCTGGCATGATTTAAAGCGCTCGCGGTCATGAAATGGGTCGGCCCGTTGGACGCACTACCGACTCAAATCTAAAAGAGGGCGGACGGCGGGCGGGCGGACGACCCAAACGGACAAAAGCGCCGTCCGTTTGGGTTGGCCCGTTGGAGTTGCTCTTAGACCCTAATGGACGCGTGCGGACAAAATATGTCGGCGTGTTCGTTGGTTGGATCTTAAGATAATATGCTGCCTCAGTCTCTCGAATGTGCTCATAGAAATAAGATGTGCGTGTGTGTTTATGGATGAGTATATACGCGTATATATAAACACTTGCGTCTGTACTGTATTAAAGAAAATAGAAAACCAGTTAGCTAAAAACGTATTTCAGTTTATAACTAATGGTTATTCTATCTAATTTTTAGATAAGAAAAACATGGTTCTCGTAACAACCATCTTTTGCGTTTTTGGAAAAATGGCTTAGAGACATTTTAGCGCAAACGAGTTTTAAAAAAACGGGTTTGACCTCCGGTGTGTGTAGGGCGTGGTGTGGAGCTCTATGGAGAAGAATGTCTTCCACCACAAGGCCGGGCGCCGGTGCCAACGATCGGGGCCCTGACCTTTTGTAGCGACCAGACCTCAAACAGTTTGATCTCTGTGCTCCGGTGTCATCCCTGAATCAGTAATACTGACACCACATAGTACTGAGAGGATTTATAACAGAGTAGCAATCACACACTTATTACATCGAGTGTCTCAAAAGAGAACTTATTACAATAAATATGGCTTAAGGCCATCTAAATACGATAACAGCGGAAGGCTTGGAAGGTAAGTGAGTCCATCAACTTCAACGGCATCACTGAGTATAGAACCATGACCTAAAAACTCCTTAATCGTCGTCTGAAAAGTCTGCAATATTAACGTTGCAGCCCGAAACGGGTCAGCACATGGAATATGCTGGCAATGTAACACATAGAGAGTAATGGAATGAAACAACTATACTATATGCATATTTGGCTGGTGGAAAGCTCTATGATTACAGTTTTGCGTAAAGCCAATTTTTCCCTACTTCAAAGGAATAAAATTTATTTATCTATCATGGTAGTTGTTAAACATTGAGAATGGTTGACAGCATTCTCAATCCCAATTAAGCATCATCATTAAACAAAACCCAACAAAATTAATTTAGAGTAACATGTTGAGATTCACATGAAAATTCAGGTACTAGATACTCAAGATGTCCATAACCGGGGACACGGCTAATCATGATTAGTTTATTACACTCTGTAGAGGTTTGCGCACTTTTCCCCACAAGACTCGATCGCCTCCGTTTGGTTTCTCGCACTACAAGGTGTTTGAGAAGACGGATGACCGAGACATAGTCTTTCAGAAGCGCTAGCACCTTACGATAGGGTAGACCGTACCACCTACATCCCCTACATCTGCTAGTGTACCACTGTAAGAGTTCGCATGACTTAGTCAACTATGCTAGAGCCCATAATAGCTTGTGGCTGCACACGGAAGTTTCTAGCATGAATAATCTCATGATTCCTTTGAGCCTGGGTGACGGTCCAAAAGAAAACAGGCAAGTCCTGAAATACCCAGGTGCCTCAATCCATGCAGATGTGTGTTTAAGTGGCCACCTTAGATAAACCATTAATTAACCAAACTCACATCTGTCATGGATATCACTCACCCAATCCACGTCTACTAGCATAGCATGGCATAATAAGCAAACGTAGAAGTAACTCCCAAAGGTTTGATAATAAACAGGTAATAGGTACTACCTCAACTACTTCCCATCCCACAATTTAATTAGATCCTAATCATGCAATGTGTGAGAATTGATCTAATGCAATAAAACTGGGTAGTACGAAAGGTATGATCAAAGTGTTACTTGCCTTGCTGATGATCCGGGAAACCTAGCGATTCGAAGTAACAAGCGGCGCACTTCGGGTATTCTATCGCAGACAAACAAACAAGCATACATAAGTACTCATCTAATGCACGGGTAAAACTGAAATAAGAGATCTAACCAGAAGCTTCAACTTAAGAACTCCGGTTGGCAAAAAGAATCAAATCGAACGAAGCAACGAAAATCAAACGGCGAAAGAAAATAACTTTGTTCTACTAATCTGGATCTAGGGCAAATTTTATAGTAGCAAAATCTTGTTTAAGTTGGTTAAACGGATAGAGGGTTTCGAGACGAAACTCCAAGTGCTAGAATCGCCTGATTCCGATAAACGAGCAAAAAGTTATACTAAAACGAAAATCGGATCAGGAATTACGATCAGAAAAATCGTGGATTTAATCCGAGAAAAAGAAAAACGACGAACGTTCGCTAAACGAACGAACGGACGAACGCTCGCTATTTAAATAAACCAGAAAAACCGATCTATTTAAAAAACTGAATCTAAAAAAAACCGACAGAAAACCGGTCGGTTTTCTAAAAAAACTGGGCACGGATTTCGAGGCGGTAGCAAACCTCGGCGAGCGTGCGGGCGGGGCGGCGGCTCCAGCGGGGCAGCGCGTGGGCGGCGGCGGCGAGCGGCGGCGGGGTCGGACAGCGGCGGCGGGGTCGGGCGGCTGGGGCGGCTCGAGCGGCTGGGGCGGCTCGGGGCTAGGGTTCCCCCGGGGCTGGGCCGGCTTATAAAGCCACCTCGGGCCGGAGTCCTAGCCAGACACGGCTCGTAGGTCGGTTCGTTTTTTTAACGTGCAGAAGAAAAATAAAAAGAAATACTAAACGGACTCCAAAAATTCTGAAATAAATTTTCACGGGCTTCTAAAATCAAGCCGCACAAGATGAAAATTTATTTGGGACCTAAATGCAATTTTGAAAAACGCACATTTTTCCTAAATTCAAATAAAACACCGAAAAACTCCGAAATAAAATCTTATTTGATTTTATTATTTGATCCTCAATATTTCTTTGTTTTGGGAAAGTCATTTTATTTTCTCTCTCATATTTTTGTAATAGAAATAATTGATGATAAAATAAATAAAATCAAATGATCCTATTCTCAAAATTTGAGAAAACTCAAATATGAAAATAACGAAACCCCCAACTCTCTCCGTGGGTCCTTGAGTTGCTTAGGATTTCTAGGATCAACCAAAATGCAAAATAAAATATGATATGCATAGATGATCTAATGTATAACATTCCAAATTGAAAATTTGGGATGTTACAAACCTACCCCCCTTAAGATGAATCTCGCCCTCGAGATTCGGGTTGGCTAGAAAATAGGTGAGGGTGGTCCTTGAGCAAATCTTCCTCTCGTTCCCAGGAGGCTTCATTCTCCGTGTGGTGGATCCACTGAACCTTGTAAAACTTGATAACCTTGCTGCGAGTAACTCGGCTGGCAAACTCGAGAATCTTAACTGGTTTCTCCTCATAGGTCAAATTATTATCCAACTGAATAGTTTCCAATGGCACTGTGTCTCTCAAAGGTATGTCAGCCATCTCCGCGTGGCACTTCTTTAACTGAGAAACATGGAACACATCATGAACTCCTGACAATCCTTCGGGCAATTCCAACTTGTAGGCCACTTCTCCCATATGCTCCAAAACTCGATATGGTCCTACAAATCATGGCGCTAACTTCTCTTTAACTCCAAAACGTTTTGTTCCCCGAAGTGGAGGTACTCGAAGATAAGCTCTATCTCCGACTTCGTAAACTGTCTCCTTGCGTTTAGAATCTGCATAACTTTTCTGCCTGGACTGGGCTATCCTGAGCCTATCGCGAATCAACTTCACCTTCTGTTCAGACTCTTTAATCAAGTCAGGACCAAACAACTGGCGGTCTCCAACTTCGTCCCATGACAACGGTGTCCTGCACCTCCTTCCGTACAAAGCTTCGAAAGGGGCAATCTTCAAACTGGTTTGGTAACTGTTGTTGTAAGAGAACTCTGCATATGGCAAGTTGTCGTCCCAACTAGATCCATAATCTAGCGCACAAGCTCTCAGCATATCCTCCAAAATATGATTGACTCTCTCGGTCTGTCCATCTATCTGTGGATGAAAAGCTGTACTGAATTCTAGCCTGGTTCCCAAGGTTTCGTGCAACTGCTTCCAGAACTTTGAGGTAAACTAGGTTCCTCTATCTGATACGATACTCCTTGGAACTCCATGCAAACATACGATCCTGGTCATGTATATCTTTGCCAACTTAGCACTGTTGTAAGTGGTCTTTACCGGGATGAAATGAGCTACTTTCGTAAATCGATCAACTACAACCCAAATTGAGTCATAGCCTGAACAGGTCCTGGGTAATCCCGTGATAAAATCCATGCCTAGTTTATCCCACTTCCATTCGGGTATCGGCAATGGTTGTAACAATCTTGCTAGATTTTGATGCTCTGCCTTTACTCTCTGGCATACATCACAAACTGCTACATACTCCGCAATATCCTTCTTCATTCCGGTCCACCAGAAAATATCCTTCAAATCCAAATACATCTTGGTATTTCCTGAGTGAATTGAATATGGTGAATCGTGTGCCTCTTGCAAAATCAACTTCCTGATCTCTGGGTCATTGGGCACGTAAACACGGTCTTCAAACCATAGGGTGTCATGCTCATCCTCACGAAATCCTTTAGCTTTTCCTTTACTAAGTTTCTCCTTTATAGCGGCAATCTCTTTGTCAGTCCTTTGAGCTTCTCTGATTCTATCCATCAAAGTTGACTGAATCTCCAATGCGGCTACATAGCCTCTCGGAACTATTTCCAAACATAGTTCACGAAGATTTTCTGCTAACTCCTTGGGTATTTCTCCCGTCATTAACGTATTGACATGGCTCTTACGGCTTAAGGCGTCAGCTACTACATTAGCCTTTCCGGGATGGTAATGCAATTTCATATCATAATCCTTGATGAGCTCCAACCATCTCCTTTGCCTGAGATTCAACTCCTTCTGTGTGAAAATGTACTTCAAACTCTTATGATCCGTGTACACCTCACAATGGTTTCCAATGAGGAAATGCCTCCATGTTTTCAAAGCATGCACTACAGCTGCTAACTCCAAATCATGCGTGGCATAATTCAACTCATGAGGCTTCAGTTGTCTTGAGGCATATGAAACAACTCTCCCTTCCTGCATAAGCACTGCTCCAAGTCCTCGACGTGAAGCGTCGCAATACACCTCATAATCTTTGGTCTGGTCTGGCAAAATCAACACTGGTGAGGTAACCAAACGTTTCTTCAACTCTTGAAAACTAGCCTCACATTCCTACGTCCATATGAACTTGGTATCTTTCTTTAACAACTCAGTCATAGGCTTCGCGATCTTTGAGAAATTCTCAATAAATCTCCGGTAGTACCTTGCGAGTCCAAGAAAACTCCGGATCTCCCCAACGGTAGTTGGTGCTTCCCACTTGGTCACGGTATCAACTTTAGTGGGATCAACTGCTATACCTTCTCCAGATATAACGTGTCCGAGGAATCCTACTTCCTTCAATCAAAAATCACATTTGCTGAACTTGGCATATAATTGATGTTCTCTGAGCTTTCTAAGTACCAAACGCAAATGTTCCTTATGTTCCTCTTCATTCTTTGAGTAAACCAGGATATCATCAATGAACACCACGACGAACTTATCCAGAAACTCCATAAACACTTTGTTCATCATGTTCATAAAATAGGCAGGTGCGTTAGTCAGACCAAATGACATAACGGTATACTCGTACAGCCCATACCTGGTGGTAAAAGCTGTTTTCGGAATATCCTGTTCTCGAATCTTCAACTGGTGGTATCCTGATCGCAGATCCATCTTGGAAAATACCTTAGCTCCTTGCAATCGATCGAACAGATCATTGATCATCGGTAGTGGGTACTTGTTCTTGATCGTTACTTCATTCAATCCTCGATAATCAACAACCATCCTTAACGATCCATCCTTCTTCTCCAGTAGAAGTACTGGCGATCCCCAAGGTGAAGAACTTGGGCGAATATATCCCTTATCCAGTAACTCCTTAATCTGCTTCTTAATTTCCACCAAATCCTTTGCTGGCATCCTATATGGTCTCTTTGATATTGGCCCTGTGCCTGGCAATAGCTCAATCAAAAACTCAGTATCTCTATCCGGTGGCATGCTTGGCAACTCCTCTGAAAATACTTTAGGGAAATCTCTTACCACTGATACTTCCTCCTGCACAACTCCTGTTAGGCAATTTACTTGAGTCCTCTTTGGCACATGACGGGATACATACTTGATCCTTCTCCCTTCTGGGGTGGTAAGAAAAATTGACTTACTAGCACATTCAATATTCCCTTCATACTTTGATAACCAATTCATGCCTAATATCACATCCAATCCTTGGGATTCCAATACTATTAGGTCTGAGGGAAAAACATAGTTACCAATCCTTAATGGTAACCGATCACACCATAGACTAGCCATATATTCTGCTCCAGGCGAGGTTACTAACATGGGTGACCTAAGGGCTTGGGTTGATAGGTTATACTTATCCACAAATCCCCTTGAGATGTATGAATGCGATGCACCAGTGTCAAAAAGAACGAGTGCAGTAAATGACTTAACCAAAAACTTACCTATTACTGCATCAGGCTGAGCTTCAACCTCCTCCACGCTAACGTGGTTCATCTGTCCCCTGTTGAAAGGGTTCGACTTCTTCCCAGAACTTCCATTGCCATTTTAGCCTTCAGGACATTCATTGGCATAGTGTCCGGTCTTCTGACACTTAAAGCAAGTGACTTGGCTCAGGTCCTTCTTGGCTGGGGTTGATGGGTTGGTGCGATTCTGGCCGTTGCTTCCTCCATTGCCATTACCATTCTTGGTGCCATTGTGATTGTGCGAGCTACCTCCACCATGGGTATGCTGAAAATGTCCTCCCGGTCTAGGGGTAAAACGTGGCTTCTGCTGAGCTCCTGAAGTGTACTTTCCTTGTCCATACTTCCTCTTGCGATTCTCAATTTGATGCTGCTTCCCTTCAATCATAAGAGCACGATCTACCAACTCCTGGTAGTTGTTGAAGGTGGCTACCATCAACTGCATGCTCAACTCATCATTCAGTCCTTCCAGAAACTTCTCCTGCTTAGCTGCATCCGTAGCGACGTCATCTGGTGCATAACGTGCTAACTTACTAAAGTCCTCCACATACTGGCCAACTGTCCGTCCTCCTTGGCTCAAGTTGCGAAACTCACGCTTCTTCATGGCCATAGCTCCTGCTGAAACATGGGCAGTACGAAAAGCCTGCTGAAACTGGTCCCATGTGACAGTGTCGACAGGGAAAGTGGCTGTGAAATTCTCCCACCATGATGCTGCGGGTCCTTCAAGCTGATGTGCGGCAAACTTCACCTTCTCCGCATCTGTGCATCCTGCTGTGGTCAACTCTCTAGCTGTCTTGCGGAGCCAATCATCTACTACTATCGGCTCGGTGCTACTGGAAAACACCGGCGGATTCAGCCTAAGAAATTGGGCTAAGTGGTCAACAGGTGGTGGAGGTGGTGGTGGGTTGTTGTTGTTGTTCCCTTGATTCTGATTCTGGACTAGCAACTTCATCAATGTGTTCTGCTGCTGGATCAACTGGATGAGCTCCGGTGGAAAGGCAAATCCGGGGTCACGTCTCGGAGGCATCTGAGGGGTTTAGAAAAGATGAGATGTAAGAATAGAGGGGGTCTAAAGAGAAAACACTACCCATATGCACATGAGGCAAAAACAAACAATTCACTTCATTCAATCAAACAAGGGCATACAATCGATCTATCTATCGCAAAAGTGCTCGGACTACTATATTCACATGGTGGACTACTACTACTGATGAGGTGGTCTATTAGAAATATTCTTCGGTTGCAGACTCCATGATATCAGCTCCAGCTTCATCAACATAGTCATCATCGCTACTATCTGGATCCGAGTCGGTGTCGTCGATGATGATGTAGTCTTCCGGGCTAATCTCCTTGGGTTCTTCGTCTTCCTCCACTGGTGTAGGGCCTCCCATAAATATCCAATCTTCTTGATCAGGTCGTCATTCTTCTCCACCAATACTTCAATTTCCTCTTCATAATCTTCACGTGTAGCCTTGAGTTCTTCCTCCAGTTCCTTGATTCTAGTCTTAGCCTTCTTCAGATCTATCATGTCGGCACACATCTGGTTCTCCTGTCGTCGAATGTGCTGGTTTAACTCCTGGATAAAAACTGCGATTGATCTATCCTTCCTGGTGCGGATCATCTCCCAGTGCTCATCTTGGCGCCCACAAATCTGGTAGATAGTATCCTTGAGATCCTTGCGGTAGACTTCTCCAATGCGTCCCATGGCGATGTGAGCTGCCATGCTCTTTCCTAGACTCCAAGTTGATGCATCAAAAGAAAACTCTATGGGCTCAGTGACTGGCATGAACGTCCTTCCTGAAACTTGAACTTGAATCATCCAGCGCTCTTCTTCAGGTAAAGTGGCGTTGTAGGTTCCGGTGAAGCTTGATACTCCTATATTCAGGTATCTAGTGACTTCCTTCAAGTGACGTCCAAAGGGAGTATCTTCATCCGGTTGCGTGAACTTGTTCCTTGCATCCGCCATCCTAAAGAGTAGAAAAGATGAGAAGTCAGAAAAGAAGAGAGTGAAAAGTGATCAAGGTCTTTTAGCTTAGTGGTCGTGTCCTACAGTCAGCGTGTGCTCTGATACCATCTCTGTAGCGACCAGACCTCAAACAGTCTGATCTCTGTGCTCTGGTGTCATCCCTGGATCAATAATGCTGACACCACACAGTACTCTGAGGATTTATAACAGAGTAGCAATCACACACTTATTACATCGAGTGTCTCAAAAGAGAACTTATTACAATAAATATGGCTTAAGGCCATCTAAATACGATAACAGCGGAAGGCTTGGAAGGTAAGTGAGTCCATCAACTCCAACGGTATCACTGAGTATAGAACCACGACCTAAAAACTCCTTAATCGTCGTCTAAAAAGTCTGCGACATTAACGTTGCAGCCCGAAACGGGTCAGCACATGGAATATGCTGGCAATGTAACACATAGAGAATAATGGAATGAAACAACTATACTATATGCATATTTGGCTGGTGAAAAGCTCTATGGTTACAGTTTTGCGTAAAGCCAATTTTTCCCTACTTCAAAGGAATAAAATTTATTTATCTATCATGGTAGTTGTTAAACATTGAGAATGGTTGACAGCATTCTCAATCCCAGTTAAGCATCATCATTAAACAAAACCCAACAAAATTAATTTAGAGTAACATGTTGAGATTCACATGAAAATTCAGGTACTAGATACTCAAGATGTCCATAACCGGGGACACGGCTAATCATGATTAGTTTATTACACTCTGCAGAGGTTTGCGCACTTTTCCCCACAAGACTCGATCGCCTCCGTTTGGTTTCTCGCACTACAAGGTGTTTGAGAAGACGGATGACCGAGACATAGTCTTTCAGAAGCGCTAGCACCTTACGATCGGGTAGACCGTACCACCTACATCCCCTACATCTGCTAGTCTACCACTATAAGAGTTCGCACGACTTAGTCAACTATGCTAGAGCCCATAATAGCTTGTGGCTGCACACGGAAGTTTCTAGCATAAATAATCTCATGATTCCTTTGAGCCTGGGTGGCGGTCCAAAAGAAAACAGGCAAGTCCTGGAATACCCAGGTGCCTCAATCCACCCAGATGTGTGTTTAGTTGCCACCTTAGATAAACCATTAATTAACCAAACTCACATCTGTCATGGATATCACTCACCCAATCCACGTCTACTAGCATAGCATGGCATAATAAGCAAACATAGAAGTAGCTCCCAAAGGTTTGATAATAAACAGGTAATAGGTACTACCTCAACTACTTCCCATCCCACAATTTAATTAGATCCTAATCATGCAATGTGTGAGAATTGATCTAATGCAATAAAACTGGGTAGTACGAAAGGTATGATCAAAGTGTTACTTGCCTTGCTGATGATCCGGGAAACCTAGCGATTCAAAGTAACAAGCGGCGCACTTCGGGTATTCTATCGCAGACAAACAAACAAGCATACATAAGTACTCATCTAATGCACGGGTAAAACTGAAATAAGAGATCTAACCAGAAGCTTCAACTTAAGAACTCCGGTTGGCAAAAAGAATCAAATCGAACGAAGCAACGAAAATCAAACGGCGAAAGAAAATAACTTTGTTCTACTAATCTGGATCTAGGGCAAATTTTATAGTAGCAAAATCTTGTTTAAGTTGGTTAAACGGATAGAGGGTTTCGAGACGAAACTCCAGGCGCTGGAATCGCCTGATTCTGATAAACGAGCAAAAAGTTATACTAAAACGAAAATCGGATCATGAATCGCGATCAGAAAAATCATGGATTTAATCCGAGAAAAAGAAAAACGACGAACGTTCGCTAAACGAACGAACGGACGAACGCTCGCTATTTAAATAAACCAGAAAAACCGATCTATTTAAAAAACCGAATCTAAAAAAAACCGACGGAAAACCGATCGGTTTTCTAAAAAACCGGGCATGGATTTCGAGACGGCGGCGAACCTCGGCGAGCGTGCGGGCGGGGGCGGCGGCGTGGGCGGCGGCGGCGGGCGGGCGAGCGGCGCGGCGGGGCAGGCGGCGGCGGCGGGGTCGGACTGCGGCGGCGGGGTCGGGCGGCTGGGGCGGCTCGGGGCTAGGGTTCCCCTGGGGCTGGGCCGGCTTATGAAGCCACCTCGGGCCGGAGTCCTAGCCGGACACAGCCCGTAGGTCGGTTCGTTTTTTTAACGCGCAGAAGAAAAAATAAAAAGAAAATACTACACGGACTCCAAAAATTCCGAAATAAATTTTCACGGGTTTCTAAAATCAAGCCGCACAAGGTGAACATTTATTTGGGACCTAAATGCAATTTTGAAAAACGCACATTTTTCCTAAATTCAAATAAAACACCGAAAAACTCCGAAATAAAATCTTATTTGATTTTATTATTTGATCCTCAATATTTCTTTGTTTTGGGAAAGTCATTTTATTTTCTCTCTCATATTTTTGTAATAGAAATAATTGATGATAAAATAAATAAAATCAAATGATCCTATTCTCAAAATTTGAGAAAACTCAAATATGAAAATAACGAAACCCCCAACTCTCTCCGTGGGTCCTTGAGTTGCTTAGGATTTCTAGGATCAACCAAAATGCAAAATAAAATATGATATGCATAGATGATCTAATGTATAACATTCCAAATTGAAAATTTGGGTTGTTACACCTTTTTATTTTATTCTTATAGAACGAAGGCTTCAGAAGAGCCCGACTTTGAATTAACAAAGCCATCAACCGGCCAGGAGTACAGGAGCGAGACCACCACACAACATCGGCCAAACGATACAAGGGGGCTACAAGAACAGCTTACAACGCTACACCTACAACCAGCAAACAGAAGATAACTAATGAAGAACTGCTAGTTGAGGAGAAGCCCGCTAGAGAAAGGCACCTAAAACGACTACTAGTGAAGCCTCGAGGATCAACAACCGGCAGAGGAGTCGAACTCAGGGCTGAAAACTAGGGGCTGGAGATGACCCAACACCTGCCTCCTCTAACATCGAAGGGGATCCCTTCCCCTCTCCTAGGCTCGAAGGCGCCGCACCGTCGAATGCAGAGACGCTCACCCGAGAGCTAGAGCAATGGTTGGTCTCGAGTCTGGGGCAGCCACGGAGCACGACCACAAGTCAGAGCACACACACATCGGCAACACCGCAGACACCAAAGGAGACCGATAGTAGAGGGTAAACTGCCGGAAGAGTCGCTGAAATGAAGGAGCTACCGAGCCACAGAGACTCGACAGCCACCAGCCGCCCACCTGCAAGCTGCTGCACACAACCCAAAGCACCAATCTTCCCCAGGCGGCGCCTCTAAGGAGGATGTGACGCACCTGGCGCCGCCGCGGCCCATCCAGCCGGGATTCGAGCTTTCGCCCGGGAAGTTTGGCCTGGGTGGGGAGGGGAGCCCACAACGGTGACTCCCGGGAGTAGTATGACGCAAGATGGCGCCGCCGCCGCTGGAAAAACCAAACAGGGGTTTCCCCCGGGATCGTCCTGCACCACCAGTTCGGGGAGCACCCCGCCGGCACCGGATCCGGCAGCCAGAGGCCCCAAATCGGGCGGACCAGCGGAGTGAGAGCAGAGAAGGGGAGCCTGACCTTCAGATCTGGAACGGAGAAAGGAAACCTTGCTACGCCGCGACCGCTATCCGCCTACTCCTTGCCGCCCGAGCAGCCGAGGAAGCCGGCCCGCACCTCCCGCACATGCCGCCCGCCGAAGAGACGGCGCCGCCTCACCGACCAGGGCCGCCGCCTTGGATCCGGAGTCCTTCGCGAGAACGAAGCGACGAAGACCTCACCGCCACCGTCATCGGCAGCTGCCCAGGCGCTGTCCGGCGACCGCCTCGGGTGGCGGCAAGAGAGGGAGGAAGGATGGAGAGGGGCAGCGCCGGGAAACCCTAGGCGCCCTCCAGCCGCCCTGGGAAGGGCAGCGCGAGGGAAGGGAGGGGGGTCGCTATCGTAAATAGATTTTCATCGACTCCGATTTTTAGGGGACTCTCGGGGCCCTGACCTGCAAATGACGACGGACGGTGGCGGCTGGCAGCAGTGCTGCCAGATGTGGGTTGTGTACGGCCATGGTGACGACCTCCCGTGGTCGTCGTTGCGTTTTTCCGTCGAGAACCTGGAGCGTGACGTCCCGGCGCTCGTAGTCTAGCCCCGGCATGGCCGCCCCCGTGTGACCGTGTCGTTGACTGTAATGGGTACGCACGACACCACGATGAGGGAGTTCTTCCGCAGCACCTACATGCAGCAGAGTAGAGTCTTTGCGGGGACGACGACCTCGGCGACCAGGAGAAACGCCCTGCCGGCGGCCGCACATGGAGTCGTATGGGCCGAATGGAAGGTGAGAATCAGCACGGTGCAGATTCTAAGTCATGGGCGATGAACTTGGCGACCAGAGGAAGCCCGCTGGCATCCGCGAACGGGATTGTTGTGGCCGGAGAGGACGTGAGCAGCAGCGACGAAGGAGTCCTAGGCTGGAGCTTGGAAGATTCGTCAATGGCGGCCGAGCGGGCCAAGTAGGAAGAGGCCACGTGTGCAGTGGCGGAGCTTGGGACACATCTTAGGAAGGGCAAATGGGCTGGGGGGCAACTAACATCAGGTTTAGGGTAGATTTCTATGAATCTATGGGCAATTACTTATAATAATATGAACAAATCTCCTGGATAGGGGGGGATGGCCCAACTTGATCTCCACTAAGCTCCGCCACTGCACGCGTGACATACGATAGGCTAATCTGTCGAAACAAAAAAATTATACAAGGCCAATTTATTAGTCATCTAACCTATTTTCTTTTTCCACACACTCGTTATTGACAAAAACCACTGTAAAACGGAATTTATGCTAAAGCACATCTAGATATGTCAAAGTGAAAGGGCTACAAAAGCAGAAGCAAAAGTTCAAACAAACAGGGCCTAAGTCCTATGTCATTGATTTTAAGCGAAGATTCATGTGAGTATTTTTTTATTTGTACTTGATTAAGTCATTTAGATATGCAATAACTAGAGCACATCTATATATGCTTTAAACAAACTCTTTGCTAAAAATCGGCTTAAAACAGTTTTTCTATATACCCATGGCTAACGCTTATTACCCAAAAGTCACGAGGGCCAAGTCATTGTCGATCAAGACGAAAATTAAATTTTGCATGCACATGAAAGTAGCAAACAAACTCATGTTGATACTCCCTCCGTTCGGGTTTATAAGGCACCCTTTTATTTTGCTTTGATCTAAAAGTTTAACTAATAAAATGTAGACTATATGTCATAAAAATTATATTGTCAGAAAGCTCTTTCAAATACAAATCCAACAGTATATTTTTATAGCATATATTTTATATTTTAGTAATCTATAAATGGTCAAAATCTGAACCAACATACGAAAAGACTTAGTAAACCCGGACGGGCGTAGTACTCCTCTATCGGGAACCAAATTAGCAATTAATCCGCATAACAAATTCCTGGCAAAAGAAATCCGCATAACAAATGTTCCGATGCGGTGGTCTTTTTTATTTTCGAGACAAGATTAAGCGGTCTTCTACATGCAGAAGCGTCTAGGCCCACTTCCCATGATTATAGACAACCACAACAACTATTATAATAATGGGCTATAAGGGCATGTACAATGATTGATAAGATAGTATTATCTTAAATATTACATGTAATTTAGAGATAACAAAAAAATATGTACAATGGGTCATCTCTTAGTCTTATCTTTAATAACTAATAATTCCTAAAAATATGGTGAGACATATTGTACTAAGAGATCATCTCTTGTCTTCTGTTAAATAAAAGAAGATAAGCCTTTTCCTATGACTTCTTTCTCCCCAATCTCACCATCTATCCCACGTGGCACTTCTAAGATAGCACCATTGTACATGCTCTAAGTCTTTCTTTTTTGAAACGGAACATGCTCTAAGTCTGGTTATAGTGAAAAGTATTATATGATATTAGTGTATGGCAATTCAGTCGCAGTGTATAGTATCATATGTTAGTACCATATATGACTTCATTTAATATTATATATGACATATAGTACCACATCATTTGATATGATATGGTATCATCATATGATACCCAACCTTTGTTTCTTTATTTAGTTCTAGTTGGCATGCAGGATACTATCTATGATACTTCTATTACGGACAACCTAAACTCATTTACATGACACTTTTGCGTACGTAGAAAAGATAGAAAAAAAGGAGTACCCAACCTTTTACGCGTGCTCTTAGATAAATTGAGTAAATGGGAGTGGGAGTAACTTAGCTACTCCCTCCATCTGGATTTATCAGCACCCCCTCTTATTTTAGGTTAAAGTTTGACCTATAAATTTAACTAATAAAATATAAATTATATGTTACAAAAATTATATTATTAGCTCTTTCAAATACAAATCCAATAATGTGCTTTTTTGTAGCATATACTTTATATTTTGTAGACTCATTTATTAGCTTGTAGACTCATCTAAAGGGGTTCCTCACCATCCTATCCATGTAACATATAATTTGAATTTTTGAGGGGAAATATCCTTTGGCTCCCGCATGTATATACACCCTATATGGGGTATTTTTAAAAATAATTAAACAAAAATTCAAAATAGTTCAAAAGTATTTTTAGATTAAACTTGACTTACTTGCACACTAGTATATAAATTTTCACAAAAAAAAACCAACGTTGACTTCACAGCAAAAAAGACAAAATTTATTTGCTATTATAGGTCACTATTCATGCTATTTTGACCAGAAATTTTTCTTTTTTGAAAAGAAGTCAAAGAGAAATTTTCTTTTTGTAGAACTTTTCTCACTACTACAATGAGAGGTCAAGTTTATTACAAAAATATTTTCAAAATTTTTAGATTTTTGTTGAATTGCTAAAAAAATTCCATATAGAATACATATGTACCCAGGAACCAAACGTTCCCCTTCATTTTTGAGTACTTATTTTGAGATTAAGCCCCCACCTGAATATAGTAGTCAAAGGTTGCCAAAGGCAAAGGAAAAGTCATTACGTTCACTACCGGAACAGGGCTCGATGCCGACAGCCCCCGTCGGCCTACTCCATGCTATGCCAACAGTTGGGTCCAGGCCGTCGGCGTACAACGGCCGTCAGGCTATCCTTGTCTAAGCCGACAGCCCTCGTCGGTAAAGAATAGTCGTCGGCTTAGCCCAGACTACGCCTACAACAGCCGTCGGCATAGATGCGGGCCCGCCGACCACGCTCGTGATGGGTGGCTAACGGCGTCGGATCTATGCCAACGGCAGAGACGGGCGGCCGTCGGCATAGATACGGGTGACACGTCATCGATCCAAAGCGCACCAACCAAGACCTATGCCGACGGCCGCCGTCGGCATAGATGACACGTCATCGATCCGCGGCACGCCGTTCATCTGCCCTGGCCGCAGCTATGCCGACGGCTTTATCTATTTTTTTTTCTTTTTTTCATAGCTATATTTTTATGTTTTTTTTACATATTTTATTTGACTAACTTACATGTAGCGTGTGTTAATATAAGCATACAAGCATTATTTCTCGGTTCTATACGGGGTGTGACCCCCCTCACGAAGGGCGCCACCACCGGCCGACACCTAGAGTGGGGAACAGTCGCATCGGGCCTATACGAAGGGGACGTTGCTCCCAAGTGTTTCTATATATGGGATTGTTGGGGAACGTAGTAATTTCAAAAAAATTCCTACGCACACGCAAGATCATGGTGATGCATAGCAACGAGAGGGGAGAGTGTTGTCCACGTACCCTCGTAGACCGAAAGCGGAAGCGTTATAACAACGCGGTTGATGTAGTCGTACGTCTTCACAGCCCGACCGATCAAGCCCCGAAACTACGGCACCTCCGAGTTCTAGCACACGTTCAGCTCGATGACGATCCCCGGACTCCGATCCAGCAAAGTGTCGGGGAAGAGTTCCGTCAGCACGACGGTGTGGTGACGATCTTGATGTTCTACCGTCACAGGGCTTCGCCTAAGCACCGCTACAATATTATCGAGGATTATGGTGGAGGGGGCACCGCACACGGCTAAGAGATCACGTGGATCAACTTGTGTGTCTAGGGGTGCCCCTTGCCTCCGTATATAAAGGATCCAATGGGGGGGGGTGCGGCCGGCCCTAGTAGGAGGCGCGCAGGAGGAGTCCTACTCCTACCGGGAGTAGGACTCTCCTCCCTTTCCTTGTCCAAGTAGGAGAGGGGGAAGGAGAGAAGGAAAAGGAAAGGGGGGCACCGCCCCTCCCTCCTTGTCCAATTCGGACTAGGGGGAGAGGGGGCGCGCGGCCTGCCCTCGCCTCCCCTCCTCTTCTCCACTTTAGGCCCATGAGGCCCATTAACCCCCCGGGGGATTCCGGTAACCCCCCGGTACTCCGGTTTTATCCGAAACTTCCCCGGAACACTTCCGGTGTCCGAATATTGTCGTCCAATATATCAATCTTATGTCTCGACCATTTTGAGACTCCTCGTTATGTCCGTGATAATATCCGGGACTCCGAACTAACTTTGGTACATCAAAACTAATAAACTCATAATATAATTGTCATCGAAACCTTAAGCGTGCGGACCCTACGGGTTCGAGAACAATGTAGACATGACCGAGACACGTCTCCGGTCAATAACCAATAGAGGAACCTGGATGCTCATATTGGCTCCTACATATTCTACGAAGATCTTTATCGGTCAGACCGCATAACAACATACGTTGTTCCCTTTGTCATCGGTATGTTACTTACCCGAGATTCGATCGTCGGTATCCCATACCTAGTTCAATCTCGTTACCGGCAAGTCTCTTTACTCGTTCCGTAATACATCATCCCGCAACTAACTCATTAGTTGCAATGCTTGCAAGGCTTAAGTGATGTGCATCACCGAGAGGGCCCAGAGATACCTCTCCGACAATCGGAGTGACAAATCCTAATTTCGAAATACGCTAGCCCAACATGTACCTTTGGAGACACCTGTAGAGCTCCTTTATAATCACCCAGTTACGTTGTGACGTTTGGTAGCACACAAAGTGTTCTCCGGGCAAACGGGAGTTGCATAATCTCATAGTCATAGGAACATGTATAAGTCATGAAGAAGCAATAGCAACATACTAAACGATCGGGTGCTAAGCTAATGGAATGGGTCATGTCAATCACATCATTCTCCTAATAATGTGATCCCGTTAATCAAATGACAACACATGTCTATGGTTAGGAAACATAACCATCTTTGATTAATGAGCTAGTCAAGTAGAGGCATACTTAGTGACGTTTAGTTTGTTATGTATTCACACAGTATTATGTTTCCGGAATACAATTCTAGCATGAATAATAAACATTTATCATGATATAAGGAAATAAATAATAATACATTATTATTGCCTCTAGGGCATATTTCCTTCAGTCTCCCACTTGCACTAGAGTCAATAATCTAGATTACAAAGTAATGATTCTAACACCCATGGAGCTTTGGTGCTGATCATGTTTTGCTCGTGGAAGAGGCTTAGTCAACAGGTCTGCAACATTCAGATCCGTATGTATCTTGCAAATCTCTATGTCTCCCACCTGGACTAGATCCCGGATGGAATTGAAGCGTCTCTTGATGTGCTTGGTTCTCTTGTGAAATCTGGATTCCTTTGCCAAGGCAATTGCATCCAGTATTGTCACAAAAGATTTTCATTGGACCCGATTGCACTAGGTATGACACCTAGATCGGATATGAACTCCTTCATCCAGACTCCTTTGTTTGCTGCTTCTGAAGCAGCTATGTACTCCGCTTCACATGTAGATCCCGCCACGACGCTTTGTTTAGAACTGCACCAACTGACAGCTCCACCGTTTAATGTAAATACGTATCCGGTTTGCAATTTAGAATCGTCCAGATCAATGTCAAAGCTTGCATCAACGCAACCGTTTACGATGAGTTCTTTGTCACCTCCATATACGAGAAACATATCCTTAGTCCTTTTCAGGTATTTCAGGATGTTCTTGACCGATGTCCAGTGATCCACTCCTAGATTACTTTGGTACCTCCCTGCTAGACTTATAGCAAGGCACACATCAGGTCTGGTACACAGCATTGCATACATGATAGAGCCTATGGCTGAAGCATAGGGAACATCTTTCATTTTCTCTTTATCTTCTGCAGTGGTTGGGCATTGAGTCTTACTCAACTTCACACCTTGTAACACAGGCAAGAATCCTTTCTTTGCTTGATCCATTTTGAACTTCTTCAAAACTTTGTCAAGGTATGTGCTTTGTGAAAGTCCAATTAAGCGTCTTGATCTATCTCTATAGATCTTAATGCCCAATATGTAAGCAGCTTCACCGAGGTCTTTCATTGAAAAACTCTTATTCAATTATCCCTTTATGCTATCCATAAATTCTATATCATTTCCTATTAGCAATATGTCATCCACATATAATATCAGAAATGCTACAGAGCTCCCACTCACTTTCTTGTAAATACAGGCTTCTCCAAAAGTCTGTACAAAACCAAATGCTTTGATCACACTATCAAAGCGTTTATTCCAACTCCGAGATCCTTGCACCAGTCCATAAATGGATCGCTGGAGCTTGCACACTTTGTTAGCTCCTTTTGGATCAACAAAACCTTCCGGCTGCATCATATACAACTCTTCTTCCAGAAATCCATTCAGGAATGCAGTTTTGACATCCATCTGCCAAATTTCATAATCATAAAATGCTACAATTTCTAACATGATTCGGACAGACTTAAGCATCGCTACGGGTGAGAAGGTCTCATCGTAGTCAATTCCTTGAACTTGTCGAAAACCTTTTGCGACAAGTCGAGCTTTGTAGACAGTAACATTACCGTCAGCGTCAGTCTTCTTCTTGAAGATCCATTTATTTTCAATTGCTTGCCGATCATTGGGCAAGTCAACCAAAGTCCACACTTTGTTCTCATACATAGATCCCATCTCAGATTTCATGGCTTCAAGCCATTTTGCGGAATCTGGGCTTGCCATTGCTTCTTCATAGTTCGTAGGTTCATCATGATCTAGTAGCATGACTTCCAGAACAGGATTACCGTACCACTCTGGTGCGGATCTTACTCCGGTTGATCTTACGAGGTTCAGTAGTAACTTGTTCTGAAGTTTCATGATCATCATCATTAGCTTCCTCACTAATTGGTGCAGGTGTCACAGAAACCGGTTTTTGTGATGTACTACTTTCCAATAAGGGAGCAGGTACAGTTACCTCATCAAGTTCTACTTTCCTCCCACTCACTTCTTTCGAGAGAAACTCCTTCTCTAGAAAGGATCCATTCTTAGCAACAAATGTCTTGCCTTCGGATCTGTGATAGAAGGTGTACCCAACAGTCTCCTTCGGGTATCCTATGAAGACACATTTCTCCGATTTGGGTTCGAGCTTATCAGGTTGAAGCTTTTTCACATAAGCATCACAGCCCCAAACTTTCAGAAACGACAACTTTGGTTTCTTGCCAAACCATAGTTCATAAGGCGTCGTCTCAACGGATTTTGATGGTGCCCTATTTAACGTGAATGCGGCCGTCTCTAAAGCATAACCCCAAAACGATAGCCATAAATCTATAAGAGACATCATAGATCGCACCATATCAAGTAAAGTACGATTACGACGTTCGGACACACCATTGCGCTGTGGTGTTCCGGGTGGCGTGAGTTGCGAAACTATTCCGCATTGTTTCACATGTAAACCAAACTCATAACTCAAATATTCTCCTCCACGATCAGACCGTAGAAACTTTATTTTCTTGTTACGATGATTTTCAACTTCACTCTGAAATTCTTTGAACTTTTCAAATGTTTCAGACTTATGTTTCATTAAGTAGATATACCCATATCTACTTAAATCATCTGTGAAGGTGAGAAAATAATGATATCTGCCACGAGCTTCAATATTCATTAGACCACATACATCTGTATGTATGATTTCCATCAAATCTGTTGCTCTCTCCATAGTACCGGAGAACGGCGTTTTAGTCATCTTGCCCATGAGGCACGGTTTGCAAGTACCAAGTGATCCATAATCAAGTGATTCCAAAAGTCCATCAGTATGGAGTTTCTTCATGCGCTTTACACCGATATGACCTAAACGGCAGCGCCACAAATAAGTTGCACTATCATTATCAACTCTGCATCTTTTGGCTTCAACATTATGAATATGTGTATCACTACTATCGAGATTCATCAAAAATAGACCACTCTTCAAGGGTGCATGACCATAAAAGATATTACTCATATAAATAGAACAACCATTATTCTCTGATTTAAATGAATAACCGTCTCGCATCAAACAAGATCCAGATATAATGTTCATGCTCAACGCTGGCACCAAATAACAATTATTTAGGTCTAATACTAATCCTGATGGTAGATGTAGAGGTAGCGTGCCGACCGCGATCACATCGACTTTGGAACCATTTCCCACGCGCATCGTCACCTCGTCCTTCGCCAGTGTTCGCTTAATCCGTAGTCCCTGTTTCGAGTTGCAAATATTAGCAACAGAACCAGTATCAAATACCTAGGTGCTACTGCGAGCTCTAGTAAGGTACACATCAATAACATGTATATCACATATACCTTTGTTCACCTTTCCATCCTTCTTATCCGCCAAATACTTGGGGCAGTTCCGCTTCCAGTGACCAGTCTGCTTGAAGTAGAAGCACTCAGTTTCAGGCTTAGGTCCAGACTTGGGTTTCTTCTCCTGAGCAGCAACTTGCTTGTTGTTCTTCTTGAAGTTCCCCTTCTTCTTCCCCTTGCCTTTTTTCTTGAAACTAGTGGTCTTGTTGACCATCAACACTTGATTCTCCTTCTTGATTTCTACCTCCGCAGCTTTTAGCATTGCGAAGAGCTCGGGAATTGTCTTATCCATCCCTTGCATATTATAGTTCATCACGAAGCTCTTGTAGCTAGGCGGAAGTGATTGGAGAATTCTGTCAATGACGCAATCATCCGGAAGATTCAGTCCCAGTTGAATCAAGTGATTATTATACCCAGACATTTTGAGTATATGCTCACTGACAGAACTGTTCTCCTCCATCTTGCAGCTATGGAACTTATTGGAGACTTCATATCTCTCAATCCGGGCATTTGCTTGAAATATTAGCTTCAACTCCTGGAACATCTCATATGCTCCATGACGTTCAAAACGTCGTTGAAGACCCGGTTCTAAGCCGTAAAGCATGGCACATTGAACTATCGAGTAGTCATCAGCTTTGCTCTGCCAGACGCTCTTAACGTCGTCAGTTGCATCAGCAGCAGGCCTGGCACCCAGCGGTGCTTTCAGGACGTAATTCTTCTGTGCAGCAATGAGGATAATCCTCAAGTTATGGACCCAGTCCGTATAATTGCTACCATCATCTTTCAACTTTGCTTTCTCAAGGAACGCATTAAAAGTCAACGGAACAACAGCACGGGCCATCTATCTACAATCAAATATAAACAAGCAAGATACTATCAGGTACTAAGTTCATGATAAATTTAAGTTCAATTAATCATATTACTTAAGAACTCCCACTTAGAAAGATATCCCTCTAATCTTCTAAGTGATCACGTGATCCAAATCAACTAAACCATAACCGATCATCACGTGAAATGGAGTAGTTTTCAATGGTGAACATCACTATGTTGATCATATCTACTATATGATTCACGCTTGACCTTTCAGTCTCAGTGTTCCGAGGCCATATCTGCATATGCTAGGCTCGTCAAGTTTAACCTGAGTATTCTGCGTGTGCAAAACTGGCTTGCACCCGTTGTAGATGGACGTAGAGCTTATCACACCCGGTCATCACGTGGTGTCTGGGCACGACGAACTTTGACAACGGTGCATACTCAAGAAGAACACTTTTATCTTGAAATTTAGTGAGAGATCATCTTATAATGCTACCGTCAATCAAAGCAAGATAAGATGCATAAAAGATAAACATCACATGCAGTCAATATAAGTGATATGATATGGCCATCATCATCTTGTGCTTGTGATCTCCATCTCCGAAGCATCATCATGATCACCATCGTAACCGGTGCGACAACTTGATCTCCATCGTAGCATCGTTGTCGTCTCGCCAATCTTATGCTTCTACGACTATCGCTACCGCTTAGTGATAAAGTAAAGCATTACAGGGCGATTGCATAGCATACAATAAAGCGACAACCATATGGCTCCTACCAGTTGCCGATAACTTGGTTACAAAACATGATCATCTCATACAATAAAATTTAGCAACATGCCTTGACCATATCACATCACAACATGCCCTGCAAAAACAAGTTAGACGTCCTCTACTTTGTTTGTTGCAAGTTTTACGTGGCTGCTACGGGCTTAGCAAGAACCAATCTTACCTACGCATCAAAAACCACAATGATAGTTTGTCAAGTTGGTGATGTTTTAACCTTCGCAAGGACCGGGCGTAGCCACACTCGGTTCAACTAAGTTGGAGAAACTGACACCCGCCAGCCACCTGTGTGCAAAGCACGTCGGTAGAACCAGTCTCGCGTAAGCGTACGCGTAATGTCGGTCTGGGCCGCTTCATCCAACAATACCGCCGAACCAAAGTTTGACATGCTGGTAAGCAGTAAGACTTATATCGCCCACAACTCACTTGTGTTCTACTCGTGCATATAACATCAACACATAAAACCTAGGCTCGGATGCCACTGTTGGGGAACATAGTAATTTCAAAAAAATTCCTACGCACACGCAAGATCATGGTGATGCACAGCAACGAGAGGGGAGAGTGTTGCCTATGTACCCTCGTAGACCGGAAGCGGAGGCGTTATAACAACGCGGTTGATGTAGTCGTACGTCTTCATGGCCCAACCGATCAAGCACCGAAACTACGGCACCTCCGAGTTTTTGCACACGTTCAGCTCGATGACGATCCCCGGACTCCGATCCAGCAAAGTGTCGGGGATGAGTTTCATCAGCACGACGGCGTGGTGACGATCTTGATGTTCTACTGTCGCAGGGCTTCGCCTAAGCACCGCTACAATATTATCGAGGATTATGATGGAGGGGGGCACCGCACACGGCTAAGAGATCAATGATCAATTGTTGTGTCTCTAGGGTGCCCCCCTGCCCCCATATATAAAGGAGTGGAGGAGGGGCCGGCCAAGGAGGGTGGCGCGCCCAAGGGGGGAATCCAACTCCCACCGGGAGTAGGACTCCCCTTTTTCCTATTAGGAGTAGGAGAGGGAAGGAAGAGGAAGGAGGGAGGAAGGAAAGGGGGGCCGGCCCCCTTCCTAATTCGGATTGGGCTTGGGGGGCGCCCCCTCCCTTGCTCCTTTCCCCTCCTTTCTACTAAGGCCCAATAAGTCCCATATACCTCCCGGGGGGTTCCGATAACCTCCCGGTGATCCGGTATTGTCCCAAACTTACCCGGAACCTTTCCGGTGTCCAAATATAGTCATCCAAGAAAATCGATCTTTATGTCTCGACCATTTCGAGACTCCTCGTCAAGTCCGTGATCACATCCGGGACTCCGAACAACCTTCGATACATCAAAATATATAAACTCATAATGAAACTGTCATCGTAACGTTAAGCGTGCGGACCCTACGGGTTCGAGAACAATGTAGACATGACCAAGACACGTCTCCGGTCAATAACCAATAGCGAACCTGGAGGCTCATATTGGCTCCTACATATTCTACGAAGATCTTTATCGGTCAGCCCGCATAACAACATATGTTGTTCCCTTTGTCATCGGTATGTTACTTGCCCGAGATTCGATCGTCGGTATCTCAATACCTAGTTCAATCTCGTTACCGGCAAGTCTCTTTACTCGTTTCGTAATACATCATCTTGCAACTAACTTATTAGTTGCATTGCTTGCAAGGCTTAAGTGATGTGTATTACCGAGAGGGCCCAGAGATACCTCTCCAACAATCGGAACGACAAATCCTAATCTCGAAATACGCCAACCCAACATGTACCTTTGGAGACACCTATAGAGCACCTTTATAATCACCCAATTACGTTGTGACGTTTGGTAGCACACAAAGTGTTCCTCCGGTAAACGGGAGTTGCATAATCTCATAGTCATAGGAACATCTATAAGTCATGAAGAAAGCAATAGCAACACACTAAACGATCGGGTGCTAAGCTAATGGAATGGGTCATGTCAATCACATCATTCTCCTAATGATGTGATCCCGTTAATCAAATGACAACTCATGTCTATGGTTAGGAAACATAACCATCTTCGATTAACGAGCTAGTCACTACGGGAAACAGGTAATTTGCCGTCAGGGGGCGTCTTTGCCGTCAACTTTTCGTCGGGCAGACGGCAAAGAAACGATTTGCCGTCATCAACAGACGGCAAAGAAAACCTAACGGCAAAATATACTTTGCCGTCAACAAAAACAAAACATAGCGTCAAAAAACTTACTTTGCCGTCTGCAACGAGAAAAACAGATGACAAAGATCTTTGCTGTCTATATTTTATATTACAGGCGGCAAAGTATGCTCTTTGCCGTCTATAATAAAAATTGCATACAACAAATTTTTTTGCTGTATGTATTTCTTATCACAGACGGCAAAGTATGATCTTTGTCGTATGCAATAAAAAACGCAGACGGCAAAGAGAAAAAACAGCCCACGGATCGATCCCACGGATCAATGACGTGGCAGCAGATCCACCGCGATGCACAGCCCACCCCATTATGTCTCTCTGCCCGTTGCTGGGCCCACCCCGACCACCCGCAGCCCATCCCTCCCTTATCCACCCAACACCCCCACGATCCCCTCTCTGCTCACGATCCCCCCTCTCTCTATTATCTCTCTCTGCTCCCGATCCGATCCAGAGCTCACCGGTGCCCTTGCCCCGACCTCACCGGCCACCACGTCATGGGATCCTCCCATGGCGCCCCGTTCCCGAGCTCCTCTCCTTCGGGCCCGCGCCCTGGCTGGCTGGCTTTCTGCTCGGCCGTAGCTCGCTGAAGGAAGCCGGTGACCAGGCCGGCCGCACGTCGCCGGCCCCGGTCCCGTCCCCGTCGCCTCGGCGACTAGGCCAGCCGCACCTCGCCGGCCCCGTCTCCTCGCGTGCCTCGCCGGCCCCGTCTCCTCGCGCGCCTCGCCAGCCCCGACCTCATCGCTGCCGCCGGCCCCGGCAACGACCGCATCGCCCTCACCCCCGCCGGCCTCGACAGCATCGCCCCCGCCCCCCGCCGCCCTGCGCGCTGCACTGCACCGGCCACCGCTAGCCGTGCCGGCCATGGGGTCACTTCCAGTTTTAGTAGTGCTCCATTGTTTTTTAAGGCAAATTCCTCATAGATGATTGTCATATTTCCTATATGTATGATCTAGTACGTGGTGATTTTTTTTGAGAGAAGTACGTGGTCATTTGAGTATGCGATTCTGTTGTTCCGTTCGTGCTCGGAACGGCAAGGATTTTGTGCTCCGAACAGCAAAGGATTTTCTCTTTTATTCATAGAAGATTGTCAGACTACTAGAACATGGCACAAGTGAACTATTATCAGACTATAAAAAACGCAAGTGATGATTTTGCCAACGCTTTCGAACATCTCTCGCCACTGCAATTGGACTGTTAGTCTGTTTTTTAATAAAAAAATACTTTGCCGTCTGGGATGTTTCTGGCTTACGGCAAAGCAGGAGTCAGGCTGACGGCAAAGCACTTGACGCCGTCCGTTACGTCTGTTGCCATAATTTTGCTGCCTGGTTTACCTGCTGACGGTAAACAGTATAGACTGACGGTAAAGTCTTTGCCGTCATCCCAAAAAATTGGCAGACGGCAAAGTATTCTTTGCCGATTAATCTTTGCCGTCTACTTGCTGACGGCAAATTCTTTGCCGTCTGGATTTACGTCTTTGCCGTCTGTAATCAACAGACGGCAAATTAATTGTTTCCTGTAGTGAGTCAAGTAGAGGCATACTAGTGACACTTTGTTTGTCTATATATTCACACAAGTATTACGTTTCCGGTTAATACAATTCTAGCATGAATAATAAACATTTATCATGATATAAGGAAATAAATAATAACTTTATTATTGCCTCTAGGGCATATTTCCTTCACGTTTACCATACGTGCATGCTACGTGACTTGCAAACTTCAACAAAAGCATTTCTCAATTTCACAACTACTCAACTAGCACGACTTTGATATTATTACCTCCATATCTCAAAACAATCATCAAGCATCAAACTTCTCTTAGTATTCAAAACACTCATAAGAAAAAATTTACTAATCTTGAATACCTAGGATATTAGGATTATTTAAGCAAATTACCATGCTATTTAAGACTCTCAAAATAATCTAAGTGAAGCATGAGAGATCAATAGTTTCTATAAAACAAATCCACCACCGTGCTCTAAAAGATATAAGTGAAGTACTAGAGCAAAACTATATAACTCAAATGATATAAGCGAAGCACATAGAGTATTCTAACAAATTCCAAATCATGTATGGCTCTCTCAAAAGGTGCGTACAGCAAGGATGATTGTGGTAAACTAAAAAGCAAAGACTCAAAGCATACAAGACGCTCCAAGCAAAACACATATCATGTGGTGAATAAAAATATAGCTCCAAGTAAAGTTACCGATAGAAGTAGACGGAAAGAGGGGATGCCTTCCGGGGCATCCCCAAGCTTTGGCTTTTAGGTGTCCTTAGATTATCTTGGGTGTGCCATGGGCATCCCCAAGCTTAGGATCTTGCCACTCCTTGTTCCATAATCCATCAAATCTTTACCCAAAACTTGAAAACTTCACAACACAAAACTCAAAGTAGAAAATCTCGTGAGCTCCGTTAGCGAAAGAAAACAAAAGACCACTTCAAGGTACTATAATCAACTCATTCTTTATTTATATTGGTGTTAAACCTACTGTATTCCAACTTCTATATGGTTTATAAACTATTTTACTAGCCATAGATTCATCAAAATAAGCAAACAACACACGAAAAACAGAATCTGTCAAAAACAGAACAGTCTGTAGTAATCTGTATCTAGCGCAAGAGATGGAACCTCAAAAATTCTAAAATAAAATGCTGGACGTGAGGAATTTATCTATTAATCATCTGCAAATATAATTAACTAAATATCACTTTCCAAATAAAAATGGCAGCAGTTCTCGTGAGCGCTAAAGTTTCTGTTTTTTACAGAAAGTTTAACAAGACTTTCCCCAAGTCTTCCCAACGGTTCTAATTGGCACAAACACTAATTAAACACAAAGAACACAACCAAAACAGAGGCTAGATAAAATATTTATTGAATAACAGCAAGGAAAAATATTGAGTTGTCTCCCAACAAGCGCTTTTTTAAAGCCTTTTTAGCTACGCATTGATAATTTTAATGATGCTCACATGAAAGACAAGAATTGAAGTACAAAGAGAGCATCATAAAACATGTGACAAACACATCTAAGTCTAACATACTTCCTATGAATAGGCATCTTATAGGCAAACAAATTATCATGGCAAGAAAAAAACTAGCGTATGCATGGAAGAGGAAAGAAACAATAGTAATATTAACATAACGAGAGGTAATTTAGTAACATGAAAATTTCTACCACCATATTTTCCTCTCTCGTAATAATTACATGTAGGATCATAAGAAAATTCAACAACATAGCTATCACATAAAATATTTTCAACACGATCCACATGCATGCAAAGTTGACACTCTTCCAAAATAGTGGGATTAATATTAACTAAAGTCATGACCTTTCCAAACGCACTTTCAATATTATTGCAAACATTATAATCAATCTCATATTCATCATGGGGCTTAAATAAATTTTCAATATCAAAAGAAGAATCACCCCAATCATGATCATTGCAACAAGTAGAGGACATAGCAAAACTAGCATCCCCAAGCTTAGGGTTTTGCATATTATTAGCACAATTGACATTAATAGAATTTATAAAAACATCATTGCAATCATGCTTTTTATTCAAAGATCTATCATGAATCACTTCATAAAATACTTCATCGCAATTTTCAGATTCACGAATTTCAAGCAAAACTTCATAAAAATAATCTAGTGCACAAAACTCACAAGCAATAGGTTCAACATAATTGGATCTCTTAAAGAGATTAGAAAGCAGATGAGGATCCATAGATCTTAGGTTCTCTGTTTAGTAATAAATAAACAATTATTCCAACCAAACGAGTAAACGAGCCAAGTAAGACATCAAAGCAAATGGAAAGACGAACAGAAGAAGGGCGAATAAAACGGCAAGGGTGAAGTGGGGGAGAGGAAAACAAGAGGCAAAGGGCAAATAATGTAATGCGGGAGATAAGGGTATGTGATGGGTACTTGGTATATTGACTTTTGCGTAGACTTCCTGGCAACGGAGCCAGAAATGCTTCTTGCTACCTCTTGAGCACTGTGTTGGTTTTCCCCAAAGAGGAAGGGATGATGCAGCAAAGTAGCGTAAGTATTTCCCTCAGTTTTTGAGAACCAAGGTATCAATCCAGTAGGAGGCTACGCGCGAGTCCCTCATACCTTCACAAAACAAATAAATCCTCGCAACCAACGCGATAAGGGGTTGTCAATCCCTACACGGCCACTTACGAGAGTGAGATCTGATGGATATGATAAGATAATATTTTTGGTATTTTTGTGATAAAGATGCAAGGTAAAATAAAATCAAAGTAAAAAAGCAAAGGAAATAACTAAGTATTGGAAGATTAATATGATGAAGATAGACCCGGGGGCCATAGGTTTCACTAGTGGCTTCTCTCAAGAGCATAAGTATTTTACGGTGGGTGAACGAATTACTGTTGAGAAATTGATAGAATTGAGCATAGTTATGAGAACATCTAGGTATGATAGTGTATATAGGCATCACGCCCGAGACAAGAAGACCGACTCCTGCCTGCATCTACTACTATTACTCCACTCATCGACTGCTATCCAGCATGCATCTAGAGTATTAAGTTCATGAAAACAGAGTAACGCCTTAAGCAAGATGACATGATGTAGAGGGATAAACTCATGCAATATGATGAAAACCCCATCTTGTTATCCTCGATGGCAACAATACAATACATGCCTTGCTGCCCCTACTGTCACTTGGAAAGGACACCGCAAGATTGAACCCAAAGCTAAACACTTCTCCCATTGCAAGAAAGATCAATCTAGTAGGCCAAACCAAACTGATAATTCGAAGAGACTTGCAAAGATAACCAATCATACATAAAAGAATTCAGAGAAGATTCAAATATTGTTCATAGATAGACTTGATCATAAACCCAAAATTCATTGGTTTCAACAAACACACCATAAAAAGAAGATTACATCGAATAGATCTCCACAAGAGAGGGGGAGAACTTTGTATTGAGATCCAAAAAGAGAGAAGAAGCCGTCTAGCTAATAACTATGGACCCGAAGGTCTGAGGTAAACTACTCACACTTCATCGGAGGGGCTATGGTGTTGATGTAGAACCCCTTCGTGATGGATACCCCCTCCGTCGGAGCTCCAGAACAGGCCCCAAGATGGTATCTCATGGATACAGAAATTTGCGGCGGTGGAATTAGGGTTTTGGCTCCGTATCTGATCGTTTGGGGGAACGTACGTATATATAGGAGGAAGGAGTACGTCGGAGGAGCAACAGGGGGCCCACGAGGGTGGTGGGCGCGCCCCCCTACCTCGTGGCCTCCTCCTTTGTTTCTTGACGTGGGGTCCAAGTCTCCTGGATCATGTTTGGTGAGAAAATCACGTTCCCGAAGGTTTCATTCCATTTGGACTCCATTTGATATTCCTTTTCTTCGAAACCCTGAAATAGGCAAAAAAACAGCAATTCTGGGCTGGGCCTCCGGTTAATAGGTTAGTCCCAAAAATAATATAAAAGTGGATAAGAAAGCCCTATAATATCCAAAACAGTAGATAATATAGCATGGAGCAATCAAAAATTATAGATACGTTGGAGACGTATCAGATTAACGTCCAAAACCCTAGTCAAATTCGGATTGGTTTTGTCTGAACTTTCCAAAAGTGTTCGGTTTAAACTGGCTGCACCTTGCGAGTCTTTTTTATGGTGGTAAATGACCACAGATGGAAACGAGTCCAAAAGAAATCTTGACCGTTTCGACGAGACGAAGACAATCCGTGTGGATCATTTTTCCATACGAGGCGGTCTTGGGGGTGTAATGAGCCGAATAGTGTTCTGAATACAAAATTTCAGTATTTCGAAAACAACTTCGGCCTTCAAGATGAGATTGGGTGGCGATGGCCCAAACTTCAAAGATGTTCATATCGACAATACAGAACTTTTTTATGTAGATCACTTCTCCATTTGAGGCCATATTAATTAAATTCTTGATCGTGCCAAAATCTGGTGTCAACAGTTCTTAGTAATAGTTTTGAGATATGATGTTGTGATATGTGAGTTATGTTGATGAGTAATTATGCTTTAGTAAGAATATTGGTGTTAAGGTTTGTGATACCCTATGCAAGCACAAAAGTCAATAGTCATGCAATGAAATTATATCCTACTTGTGGTGCATTATTCGGTGTTAATTATGCTTAATGCTTACTTATGAGATTATCCATTTCTTGGTTGGTTGCTTCTCAATCTTTTGCTAGCCTTCATTTTGCACTAAGTATGATCTCTAATTGTGCATACAAAAACATTTAAACCACTTTTTCCACATGAGTCCACTATATCTACTTATATGCGGTATTCTTTTGTCGTTCTAAGCAAATTTGCATGTGCCATCTCTAATTTTCAAAATAAACTTCTCTTTTGTGTGTTAGTTTCGCTCACGGAGTAGTGAGGGGTGGCTAATATTTTCCATGCTAGATGTGTTATTCTCAAGATGAGTGTTTATTCACTTGTCATTGCATGAGAGTAAGGCAAAGGTATTAGGGATGCCCATTCCTGAAATGAAAAAATGAATTTAGTTTATGTTGTCAAATAATAAATTCCTTGGAAAGTGTTAGTATGGAAGGCACCAGTGGATACGGTTAGCCATGGAAAGTGAAAGTATGGTGTAAAAAGGAATAAGCTTTATTTTCTGTTTGGGAACCGCCTATGATATATCTAGCATGGAAAGTGTTGGGAACTCTAAGTCGTTTTCGTTGTTGGGATGGATACACCTCCCAAAATGTTTTTATCTCTAAGTTTTTCGCTTTGAGCTTTGGCACCTCTACAAATCCCTACTTCTCTCCGCGAAGGTCCTTTCTTTTACTTTATGCAAATTTTATTTTTTGAATTTGAGTCTCCATCTTCTCTTACAAAAGCACAAACTAGGAGGAAATATGATCATACTTAAGTATTGGGTGTAGCTAATAAGCGAGTGTGTTTCATGAATGGATCAATGATTGAGCTTGATGGGCTAGGGACAACTTACTTTAGCATTGATATTTTGAAAGACTTGGTTGCTTTTTGATATGCTTAAGTATTTAAATTATCATGTCAAAACTAGACTATTGCTTTGAACAATATAGAAGTCCAAATGTCCAAGCTATAAAAAAGAATATGATATCACATGTTAGGCAGCATTCCACATCAAAAATTTTGTTTTTATCACTTACCTACTCAAGGACGAGTAAGAGTTATGCTTGGGGATGCTGATACGTCTCCAATATATCTATAATTTTTGCTTGTTACATGCTGTTATATTATCAATCTTGGATGTTTTATAATCATTCTATAGTCAGTTAATATCATTTTTTGGTTCTAACCTATTGACATAGTGCCAAGTGCCAGTTGTTGTTTTTCCATGTTTTTTACATCGCAGAAAATAAATATTAGACGGAGTCCAAACGCAACGAAACTTTATGGAGATTTTTATGGACCAAAAGGAACAAAATGGGCCCTGGCTGCGCCTGGGGGTGCTTCGAGGAGAGCACAACCCACCAGGGCGCGCCAGGAGGCCCAGGGGCGCCCTGGTGGGTTATGCCCACCTCGGGTGCCCCCCGGACCGCCTCTTTACTCCATAAATACCCCAATATTCCCAAAACCCTAGGGGAGTCGACGAAATATTCAACCAGCTGCCACAAAGTCCAGAGCCACCAGATCCAATCTAGACACCATCTCGGATGGGGTTCATCACCTCCATTGGTGCCTCTTCGATGATGCGCAAGTAGTTCTTTGTAGACCAACGGGTCCGTAGTTAGTAGCTAGATGGCTTCCTCTCTCTCTCTGAATTCTGAATACAATGGTCTCTTGGAGATCCATATGATGTAACTCTTTTGCGGTGTGTTTGTTGGGACTAATGAACTTTGATTTTATGATCAGATCTATCTTTTATATCCATGAAAGTATTTGAGTTTCTTTGATCTCTTTTATGCATGATTGCTTATAGCCTCGTATTTCTTCTCCGATATTTGGGTTTTGTTTGGCCAACTTGATATATTATCTTGCAATGGGAAGAGGTGTTCGGTGGTGGGTTCGATCTTACGGTGCTTGATCCCAGTGACAGAAAGGGAACCGACACGTATGTATCGTTGCTACTAAGGATAAAAAGACGAGATATATATGTACCGCCATATAGATAAACGGATCTTGCAATGGGAAGAGGTGCTTTGTAGTGGGTTTGATCTTACG
The DNA here is from genome assembly GCF_003073215.2 of Triticum urartu. Classification (NCBI taxonomy): domain Eukaryota; kingdom Viridiplantae; phylum Streptophyta; class Magnoliopsida; order Poales; family Poaceae; genus Triticum; species Triticum urartu. Next base: position 538,896,101 of record NC_053022.1, read on the forward strand.
GTGCTTGATCCCAGTGACAGAAGGGGAACCGACACGTATATATTGTTGCTACTAAGGATAAAACGATGGGGTCTATCTCTACATAGATAGATCTTGTCTACATCATGTCATCGTTCTTATTGCATTACTTCGTTTCTCCATGAACTTAATACACTAGATGCATGTTGGATAGCGGTCGATGTGTGGAGTAATAGTAGTAAATGCAGGCAGGAGTCGGTCTACTAATCTTGGACATGATGCATATGTAATAATCATTGCCTGGATATCTTCATGAGTATTTGAAGTACTATCAGTTGCTCAACAGTAATTTGTTCACCCACCGTTTGCTATTTTTCTCGAGAGAAGCCACTAGTGAAACCTACGGCCCCCGGGTCTCTTTCTTATATATTTGCCTTTGCGATCTACTTTTCTTTTGCATTTATTTTCAGAACTATTAAAGCAAAAATACAAAAATACCTTGCTGCAATTTATTCTTATTTATTTTTGGCGTTCGATCTATCAATCTACTACCATTTTATCTCACTTTTGTTTGCCTATCTTGAGGCGCCCTACCCGAAAGGAATTGACAACCCCTTTTACACGTCGGGTTGCGAGTAGTTGTTATTTGTGTGGAGGTGATGTTTACGTTGTGTTGCTTGGTTCTCCTACTGGTTCGATAACCTTGGTTTCACATCTGAGGGAAATACCTACTGCTACTATGCTGCATCATCCCTTCCTCTTTGGGGAAATACCGACGTAGCTTCAATCAACATCGGTTCTTCGCTCTCCTCATCATCTTTTTCATCCATGAGCTCAAAGTTTCATCAATTCCTTCTTCCATAGATTCCTGCAAAATATTGGTCTCTTCTTGGACAGCGGAGACATTCTCAAGAAATACATCAATATCGGATATGTATTTATAATTATCATAGCAATATTTAAGGATAGCAAAATTTTCAGGTCTATAAACTGAATCATCAAAATCTTCATACTTTTCAAACAAAGATTCAATTTCATAAGCACCCTTAAAAGCAACAAATTCTTCTATTCGTTCCACATCATAATAATCATATATACTATTAGAATAAGAAGCCAAGGTTTCATTATCATTAAATTTGCATGAAAAGGCAAGGTCTGGAGCCTTCATCCTAGAGCAACAAGTATAATCATATCTCAAGCATAGTTCCCGAGCGTACCAATCCAACATATGAATTTGGTCCCATAAGAGTTTCCTTTTTTGTGTCAAGCGATAATCCCTAAAGTATTCATGTTGATCCAATGTGTCTCCCATTATCAAGTTGAACGGGGTTTTCTCAGGATTATCAAAGTGGTGTTTAATAACTTTCACATAAAGAGCATCGAGGGTTTTAGGAGGTTACCCATCTCCATGAGTAGTTATTACAACTATGTTTTTTGGTATTTCGTATTCCATATCCATAACTAAAGATAGAGAACAACTTAGAACAGAAAATAAAAACTACTTAGTGATAAAGCAAACAAGCACACACGAGAATATTCACCCCATGCTATTGCTCCTCGGCAACGGCGCTAGAAAAAGGTCTTGACAACCCACAAGTATAGGGGATCGTTTTTAGCCTTCTTCGATAAATAAGAGTGTTGAACCCAACGAGGAGCTAACGGTAGAACAAATATTCCCTCAAGTTCTATCGACCACCTATACAACTCTACGCACACTTGACGTTTGCTTTACCTAAAACAAGTATGAAACTATTTTGCAAGAATAAAATACAAGTACTTTGAGAGAATAAAACTATGGATAAATTTTAAGGTAATAAAAGTAGATAGCTTTTGTCAACAAGAAAGTCATTTGTCCCTAGGCAATCGATAACTAGACCGCTAATCATTCATGCAATTTTATATGAGCACTGGTACGCGTTGGTGCTATACAAACGGTTTTTAACCCCTTTCCGCGATGGCATTTGGAACCATCGCCAAGTGAGTGTGGGCGATAGGGGGGTCCTTCCCACACGACCCAGAAATCGTCGGAGAAAAACATGAAACCTTGCTTGATGTAATGTCATGTCACCAAGATGACGTTGTAAAAAAATTGGCATGTTTGGCAAAAGTTTGGACACACACCCCTCACAAACTGGAGCAACTCACTAGAAGGCTCGTGGTTCCGAGAGGGAACAATGCATGTTTGATGATGAACGGGAGATAGCTTCCTCTTACGGCCTTCAATTCTTTTTTCTACATTTAATGTGCACTAATACAACTGTCATGTGAAAATTTGGAAAATTCTAGGCGTCGTTTGACCTTTTAAAGATATTTAAGTGATTTTCTAGCCATTTAATGACCGTAATTAAAATTTGAACTACATCTACGTGCAACGCCTGACCATAACGGTTTGCAAAATAATTTTTGTGTACTTGTGTGCGAGTTAATTCCATGTGCAATAAATTGGAAGAAATTTTCAAACATTTTAATTCCAAATAATTAAAAAATGATCAGAAAACATGAAACCTTGCTTGATGTAATGACATGCCACCAAGATGATGTGGTAAAAAATTGGCCTGTTTGACGAAATTTTGGACACCTCCCCCCTCACAAACCGGAGCAACTCACTAGAAGACTCGTGGTTCCGAGAGGGAACAATGCATGTTTGATGACGAATGAGAGATAGCTTCCTGTTACGGTCTTCAATATTTTTCTACATTTAACGTGCACTAATACAATAGCAATGTGAAAATTTGGAAAATTCTAGGGGTCATTTGACCTTTTAAAGACATTTAAGTGATTTTCTAACCATTTAATGACCATAATTCAAATTTGAACTACATCTACATGCAACGCCTAACCATAATGGTTTGAAAAATCATATTTGTGTACTTGTGTGTGAGTTAATTCCATGTGCAGTAAATTAGAAGGAATTTTCAAAAATATTGGTCTCACGGCATGGACACATGCATGGAGTGCCATGGCATTTTAATTCCAAATAATTAAAAAATGATCAGAAAAGCATGAAACCTTGCTTGATGTAATGTCATGCCACCAAGAAGATGTGGTAAAAAAAATGGTCTTTGACGAAAGTTTGGACACCCCCCCTCACAAAACCGGAGAAACTCACTAGAAGGCTCGTGGTTCCGAGGGGGAACAATGCATGTTTGATGACGAACGGGAGATAGCTTCCTCTTAGGTCCTTCCAATTTTTTCTATGTTTAACGTGCACTAATACAACTGTCATGTGAAAATTTGAAAAATTTCACGGGTCATTTGACCTTTTAAAGACATTGAAGTGATTTTCTAGCCATTTAATGACTGTAATTCAAATTCGAACTACATCTACATGCAACGGCTAACCATAACGGTTTGAAAAATCATATTTGTGTACTTGTGTGAGAGTTTATTGCATGTGCAGTAAATTAGAAGAAATTTTCAAACATATTGGTCTCACGGCATGGGCACATACATGGAGTGCCATGGCATTTTAATTCTAAAAAATTAAAAAATGATCAAAAAAACATGAAACCTTGCTTGCTGTAATGTCATGCCACCAAGATGATGTTGTAAAAAAATTGGCCTGTTTGATAAAAGTTTGGACACACACCCCTCATAAACCGGAGTAACTCACTAGAAGGCTCGTGGTTCCGAGAGGGAACAATGCATGTTTGATGATGAATAGGAGATAGCTTCCTCTTACGGCCTTCAAATTTTTTCTACGTTTAACATGCACTACTACAACTGTCATGTAAAAATTTGGAAAATTCTAGGGGTCATTTGACCTTTTAATGACCATACTTCAAATTTGAACTACATCTACATGCAACGACTAACCATAACGGTTTGAAAAATCATATATTTGTGTACTTGTGTGCGAGTTAAAAAATCATCAGACGATGTAAATATCTGGTGTTCAAAAAAGAAAATGCAAAGATCTGGCAAGACAACCAGCCCCCACACAATTGACACTCTATCTCGCGGCTCGAGGTTTGGTAGGTGAGTGGCAGGGGTCATTAATCAGACACGGTTTTGTATTGGAAACCGTCAGCTATAATGTTCACACATGGACTTTGTTGTGGGAATCGTGTGTAATTCAAACTACAGTACTTGTAAATTCTGGCGACCGGCGTGTGTACTGTTCCCGTCGATCTAGATTCCGGTCGCCAATAAATACTACCTTGTTCACGTCGTTCCGCCTGTATTCTTATCTACATCCTCCCCTCGCCCGCCCTCTCTCTCTCTCTCTCTTCTTTCTCGAATCTCTGCCATGGTGCCGCCGGTCTGCCCACGCGCCGATGAGGAGTCGCCGCCCCCCGAGGACGCTCACTCGAATAGCAGCGACGAGGATCCCTACTCGCCGCCAGACGAGGTTGCGCCGGACCCCCCCAACTTTGGATTGGTTTTGGGGCCAGTACAATCCTTGTCTGTGGAAGTTGTTGTCGTTGACTGAGAAAGCCAGGCAAGTGGCGCTCAAGAAGGAGATGGCGGAGGAGGAAGCCAGGTACCAGGCGGCCTGTGGAGCCCGTGATGCCGCCTGGAAAAAGGAGGCGACGGAGCTTTGGGGGCAGGCGTGTCGTCGTGCGGAGGAGGTGTACGAATACGAGTACTTCACGAGGAAGGTCATAGGCGTTGGGCGCCTCATCGCTGCGTGGAAGTGGGCCGATAAGCTCTAGCATGCCACCGACGAGGAGTTGCGGTGGGCACCCAATGAAATGGCAAGATCGTTCGCGCCCGTCCGCCAGCAAGAGGCAGATCGGTACGTCAAGCTCTGCGAGGTGGAGGAGACGGAGTATTGCCTCCGCACTGGGAAGACATCGCGCACCAGGGAGCTGCTGGCAAGGGGCTGCCGGAATACTGTCCCCGGGAGGAATTATTAGTTTTAATATTGTTCGTTTTCAATTTTATGCATTGTACCTATTAGTTAAGTATCATCACGTATATGTGATGTTATTATATATATATTCTATGATGAACTAATGAACAATTAATATATATAGCTATCCACGTCGAAACGACTCAACAAATTATATATATTCTATGAATTCCATTTTCTATCTATTTTTGTATACTAATTTGAATATAGTTGTTATCATCCACATATACAGAACAGAAAGCGTATATACACACATTGAAACAGAACATATAAGAACGGAAAACAGAGTACACACATTGAAATAGAGGAATAAAAAGAGCAATACTATGATTGCTGTGAATACATAGCTATCCACGTCGAAATGACTCAACAAAATAAAACACGTCCATGAGACCATGACCAGTAGCCCTTGCCTATGGTAGCTCTTGGCTCTGCCTGAACTCGTGCAGGCATTCGTCCAAGCGGTCGACACGCTCGTGGTACATCTGGAGCGTGATCTCCAGCTCCAAGTTGGCTATTTCATCCGAGATCACCAGCTCAAGGATGCGATGGCCATGTTCCTCTACTGCGCCAGGTGGACACCTGGACCAAGGAGGCGGTCGAGCCTATTGACCAGCGCGTTGGCGTCGAGCGGGCCGCGGACAAGGCGAACAGCGTGACCCATGCGAATGGCGCGGCAGGCGTCCGGTGCAAGTACGGCGCGGCCGGCCTCTGGTGCAAGTACGGCGAAGAGGGCCTCTGCCCACTCCTGGAGAGGAATGTGGGTACTGACAGGACGTGTAACCAGCTGCGACGCCCTGTCGACAGCAGGAAAGCACCGATGGATCCGCTCTTGCTGTGCGGCGCACCGCGCCTCTTGCTTTGCGGAGCTCCAACGGTCTCGCCGTGCGGCGAGCCGCAGCCTATCGGCACGGACGCGCCTAGCTTGCTCTGCGGCGCGCTATCGATCAAGTTGTGCGGCGAGTTGTAGCATGGCGTCGCTGACATGCCTATCTTGATCTGCGGCGCTGAAGCTCCATGCGCCAAGGGTCTGCTCAACCCTGGTGATGACGCGCATCACGGCGTCGTCCATCGTGTTGTCGGGGAGCGCCTCGGCCTCGACGGGTTGTGGCGCCTGCTCGTTTTCCTCGTCGACGAGGTTGATGGCAGAGGCGGTGCTTTGATGGGTTGACATGCTTGGAAAAGGTGGATGTGCTGCAGGTTGCGCTTGTTGTCCCTGTGTGTCGCGCGCCGCCTAGGTTTATGCGCAATATCGTTGGTTGGTGGAAACCCAGTGAGGAAATGGCGGGAAACGGTGGCGTGTTCATAAAATGCCATCAATTAACGAAAACTTAGCATGGAAGGAACATCGAGTTAGCACAAGAAGTAGATGATAATCAGATGATCGTTTGTCCTAGTTAATTATGCATGTAATAGTTTATTTTGGTGTGTGGGAATGTCATGTGTGTATTAGCCACCTATGTAATTGGATGTTTGTTGCGTATTACACACATCTTATTTATGTGAAACGTTCCTATTCTCTTGGGTCAACACAAACAGTTTATAGGAATGAACTGTATGCCCTCCATTGCACACACCTTGATCTGGTTGAACCGTTTCTGTTGCGTTGCCTAATCGAAAACAATTCATCCGAGTGAACCGTATACCTTATATCGCACACACCTTGATCTGGCTGACCGTTTCTTTTGTACTGCCTAATCACAAACAGTTCATCTGAATGAACCGTATGCTGTATATCCCACACACCTTCATCTAGCTGCCCGTTTCTTTTGTTCTTCCTCATCGCAAACAATTCATTGAACTGAACCGTATGCCCTGCATAGCACACGCAACTAAAATCTGAACCGTGTTTGATGCATTCATGATCGCAAACATTTTGCACCTTTTTTGACGGTTATTTTACGCCACCATTTGCGATTATTGCATCGCACACAATTTCGTCAAAGAGTCTTTGATCGTACTGTCACGTTAGCAGTATCCTGCAGTAGTGGAGGGAGAGGCATGAGCTAACATACTTTCTCTACTTGGATCATATGCACTTATGATGGGAACTCTAGCAAGCATCCGCAACTACTAAAGATCATTAAGATCGTGAAACCCAACCATATCATCAAGTATCAAGGCCTCTTTACTCTCATACGCCATAACCCACTTACTCGGGTTTAAGCTTCTGTCACTTTACCAACCCACCATAAGCGAATCATGAACATATTGCAACACCCTACAGCGGGGACCCCTCCGTTTGCGCGACACGGATGGCACCGTAGGACAACACCATAAATAAAACATACACTCATACCAACCAAGATCACAATTAGCCCACATGACAAAATGGATCTACTCAAACATCATAGCATAAGCACATATCATTGGGAAATAATATATAGTGTTGAGCACCATGTTTAAGTAGAGATTACAACGGAGATAAGAGGTGTTACACCGCTGCATAGAGGGGGAGAAAGTTGGTGTTGACGGTAGCAAGATTGTTGATGTAGATCACTATCACGACCCTTGCCCTGGCGGCACTCCGGCGCCACCGAGAAAGAGGAGGAGAGAGCCCCCTTCCTTCTTCTTCTTCTTCTTCTTCTTCTTCTTCTTCTTCTTCCTTGGCCTCCCCCCTAGATGGGAAGAGAGTTCTCCCTCCGGTTCATGGCCTCCATGGTAGCGGAGGGGCAGGAGCCCCTTCTAGATTGGATCTATCTCTCTGTTCTCTTCTGTTTCGCATTTTTTTTCTAACCGAAAACCGTTTCTTATATTCCCGGAGATCCGTAACTCCGATTGCGCTAAGAATTTAACACGATTTTTTTTCTGGATATAAGCTTCCTTGCGCCCGAAGTAGAGCCCCAACTGACGTACGAGGTGAGCACAACCCACCACCGCGCGCCTGGCCCTTAGGGTGCGCCCTTGTGTCTTTGTGGGCACTGTGGGCCCCCGTTTGCGATGATTGCAACTCCCAAAAATCACATATATTTAAAAATAATTCTTCGTAAAATTTTATTGCATTTGGACTTCGTTTGATATGGATATTCTACGAAACAAAAAACATGCAAAAAATAGGAACTAACACTGGGCACTGAATCAATAGGTTAGTCCAATAAATCATATAAATTATTGCCAAAACTATGTGAAAGTTGTATAATAGTGACATAAAACAATAAAAAAATTCTAGATACGACGAAGACGTATCAGATCGCAAGGTCATCCCGACAAAAGATAATCTGAAAAAAAGATTGGCAAGGATGCACTAAGTATTGCTTTTGTGGCGATGAGGAGTCGATTCAGTATCTATTCCTTAATGCCCACTTGCCAAGCTATTATGGCGAATGATCCATATAGCTCTCAATTACCTCCATCCACGAGTAATATGAATATGTTTGAAAACTGGTTGGTGAGGGTGCACCCCAAGTTGAAGTCTCAGATCTGTGTGGGGATTTGTGCTTTACTTTGGGTCATTTAGAACAGTCGTAATAATTGTATTTTCAACAGAACGAAAGTTCTGAACATTTTGCAGGTTATCTTCAAGGCCACCAGCTGGATCCATACATGGCCATTATTATTCAAGGAGGAGGATCGGTTGCCCATGGTCTTTACGTGCAACCGATGGGAGATGGTCTCTCGGGATCCATTTAGCTGATTTGGTTGGCAGCCTACTAGTAGGATTTGTGATCCATGAAGCTCATTCCCTATGTTATTTTATTTTAATTTGCCCTTGGGGCAGTCATATGCGATAATTTATTGGTTGAACTTGTGTTATGATCGCAAATTGAACTTTGATAAGATAAATAAAAGGCCGTGTGCATCACTCAATGCAGAGGCCGGGACATGTCCCCTCTTTCCAAAAATAAATAAATCATAGACCTCCCAAAATCTAATAGCGCAAACCACCCTCTTCCAAATGGAATGGAAAAAAGGTATATCGATTGAATGATGCACGCAGGACAAACTTGACCGCTCTTGCCGCGAGGTATCATGCGTGCATTGCAATGTCCTTTCATTTTGTAGTAACCTGTGTGTCTGGACATCGGTAGAGTGACCACTGGGAAGATCAACTGACTTTGTAGGCGATTGGGCGTGACCATCAATGTACGTTGCTTCTACAGTGGTCGGTATGCTAGCTAGCGGTCGACCTGACGTGCGCTAAAAATGTGATCCGCCTAGCAGTACCTATGATAAAGAATGCGCATCTTACTTATTATTTGTCTTACTGTGGAAGAGGGACAAACAGGAGCTCTCATTCTTGACCTCCATTCCAACCATTTTCATTCTCGTGTTTGAAACAACCTCTTTTTCACTGTTGCTCTACTGTACATGTGTGCGGTTGCTGCTTCAGGCATATGTAATGGGCTTCGCCATCCTAGTCCTGGCCCGTTTTAAAATATGTTATTTTAACAAATGTTTTGAAATATATAAAGGTAGATACTGCTCTACCTTTATCTTATTTTTAAATTACATCTAGTTATTCGTCGTGTTTATTCCCGCTTGTGGCCATTTGTTTTTCATTTGATCCAGAAATGGATCGGGTTCCACGATCAGTTGTGGGCATTAAACGGTGGTGTACCTATCTCATCGGATGTGTGTGACTGGTGTGGAGCCGAGCTGTGCAGGTTTCGCAGGTAGCTGCACCAATGCAAAGGTGTTTATATCAAGTCCACACACGCACTGCATTTTATCTTTTTGAGGGGCACACCACGCATTTTTGGGATTTGGGGCATGAAAGGAAAATAATTTTCCAGAGAAATATTCGAACTATGGAGTCCCATTTTTTTGTAGATCCTGGGTTTGTATAGGGAGCTCCATGCATTTTTCCTGGATTTTTGCAAGCATTATAAATCCAGGTTGTTTCGTAATATGAGAATAACATGGATTTTCTTCAATAGGAAAAGAAGTATTTGCCTATGATCTTGTCTTTGGAATCTATCTATCTGACGGAAGACACTAGTATTGGGCGGAGGGTTGTTTTTGTTTGACACGAACATTTGAGATGTACTCCCTCCGTCCCAAAATGTAAGACGCTTTTGAAACTATGATAGTGGCAAAAAACGTCTTACATTTTGAGACGGGGGGAATATAGTTGAATGGCCGGCTTTCGTATCGTAACCATGGACACCTCCGAACATGGTCCGTCGATGAATTGTATGTCCGTTGTAAGGGATAGAGTTGGAGATGCCCTTGTTACCAAAAGCCGAAGCGACTGTGCCAAGTTCAGCGTAAGCACTATCTTTTGACATATTGCTAGTAAATCCGGCCACAGCACAGCCAGTTCACCCGGCAAGCATCTCCCAGAATGAAGACAAACACATCCAAATTGAATGACTTTATTAAAAAGTAAAGTTCTTGAAACCTAGAAGCTAAGATCCCTTGTCCAATTCATAGACCTTCCCAAAATCTAGTAGACCCTCTCGCAAAAAAATGAAAAAAATGCCTATAGATCGATTGATGCGCACAGCTGACCGCTCTTGCCGCGCGGTATCATGCGTGCGTTGCCTGGTCCTGTCATTTTGTAGTAACCTGTGTGTCTGGACATCGGCAGCGTGACCACAAGAAAGATCAACTGGCTTTGTAGGCGATTGGACGTGACCATGAATGTATTGCTGCTACAGTAGTTGGTATGCCAGCTAGCGCTCGAACTGACGTGCGCTAAAAATGTGATCCACCTAGCAGTTACCTATGATAAGAATGTGCATCTAACTTTTTTGTCTTATAACTGTGGAAGAGGGACAAAGAGGAGCTCTCATTCTTATCCTCTATTTCTTCCCACTCCAATCATTATGACTCTCGCGTTCATGTATATCACAAGTTTGTTTTTGCGTCATGAGAACTGGAATCCATAAGGTGAACTGTGCGTCGTCTAGCCATTCGTCGTGTTATACATGGTGCTGATAGTGTACCTATCTCATCGTATGCGTGTGACTGGTGTGAAGTCGAGCTGTGCAGGCTAGGGAGTAGGGACGTAGCTGCACCTAAAACGTGTCTATGTCAAGTGCACACATGCCTCATTACTATTCCCCTCGGACTGGTAGACAACGTCAACTCCATTGTTTACTTTTCAACGGCAACTCCTTTGTTTACTTTTCCTCTGTTTGGATCGGTTGTAGGCGCGCTGTTCGTCCGCGTCCGACCGGTGCGTACAACGAGCCAGCGTATTTTCATTTGCTTCAGAAATTTTGACACGAAAAATTAATCTAAAAAATCACAGCTCACAGTTCATGTCAATGGCCGGCATACATACCAGCCTAAAAATCATTGCAGTTCATGCCGACGGGATTGCCAGCAGCCGGCAGAGTTGTCAGAAACAAAATGGAGGAACAAAGTTGGGCCACGTCATATATCTCGGTCGTGGTTGTGCCGGCGTACATGCCGGCATACAAAAAAGTTAGCGCTCTCAGCCATTGTCGAACCATCTAGCTCGAGCATCTTCTTTTGCTGCTTCTCGAACCAAGCCCTTCTTTTTGGAGACACCTTGCTCAAGTCCGCCGTCATGAATGCGAGTGCCACCTTTTTTGCTTTGGTCTTGGTCATTTCCGCCTCTATCTCAAGCTTCTTCGCCTTAATCTAAAGCTTCTTCACTTGCATGTGGGCCTCCATCTCAAGTTTCTTCTTTTGTATCTTGATCAAAGCCTTCATTTTCTCATCTTTCTCTTGCCGGCGCTTCTCCTCCCTTGTTCACTTTCGGATCATCATGTCTTGCAAAGTTTCTTGCAAGGCAAATGTGGCTGCATCACCCATCTCGTCCTTCTTGGAGTTGGTATTCCCCCTTTGCCACTCTCTCGTACTCACCATGGTCGGCGACGGCTGCTGGGCCTCCATGCTTCTTGAGGACGGCAAATTGCTCCTTGAACTTCTCGTCCTTGTTGATGATCTTCAACAATGGGTGATGGTGAACGCCTTGTTGCCATGGTGGGTCTTGAATGCTTTCAAACTTTGAAATTCCTACAAAACAAAATGAAGGCACCAATATACATTCATATGCAATGGCCATGCAAGCATCAAGTAATGGAAACGAAAATAAAGATGAAGGGATGGAGATACCATGTCTTTGACGGCGAGGCCACTCACGGGCCGGACTTCAATGCTCTCGAGGGTGGCATAAAATTTGTTGCACTCTTGTTGGATGAAACCCCACCTCTTGCAGATCGACACCCAACCACACGCTTGCTCTCGAACTTGTATGGCGCGAACTTCTTGCATCCATGGAATTGTCTATGAAATCTCAACCAAAAAAGTTAATCCTTTTTGCTCGGCGCTGATCTTGGGATCTCGTCCAATATCCTTCCAACATTCGCAAATAAGTTTGTCCTCATCTTTTGTGTATGACCCCGTTCGAATGTTGTGCTTCCTCTTCTTTTGGGCATTGGCTTGGTGAGTGAGCTCTTTGGCAAACAAAGGCTCATCGTCAATGTCCACTTCTTCTTCCTCCTCTTGGTCGTGGTCCTCCGGCAATTCTTGGGCGGTGTCGGGCATGCTACCTTGGTCTTGCGTGAAGGTTGCGTCCATGACCTCTTTGCACTGCGTGAAGGTGTCAGTCGTACCGTCTTGGCCTTGCGGAAAGTGGCCGCAGATGTCTTGCCTTTGGGTCTTGTTGAGATTGTAGGCAATGCCACCATCACCATCCTAAAAAACGATGTTCTCCATGACGAAAATATTGGTCGTGTCATATTGCGCCGGTGGCGGCATTTGGCCAAACAGTTGGCGGGCGTCAGGCCGGTTGCCGACGAGGATCTCACACGGGCGCTTCCGATGCCCCCGGTGGACGACCGAACGGTAACCAGTCTGGAGTTGAGGTTGATGCTGCCAGCAGGTGTGTGGGTTGTCGGCGCAATCACACTCCCTTCCTGCGAGGTGGAGAAGCGGCTGTCTTGTGGTTCATGTTGGGGATGGAAGTCGGGAGTCTGCTGCGTGGTGGAGGTGCGCGGCGACTCCGGCCATGGACGGGCAGTCGAAGATCCCTTCCTCGCCGCGGCCATGGCGGCAGAGGCTTGAATGGATGACTGGCCATGACCATGGCCGAACCATAGGAACATCAGGGCCTACTACGTGACCTTGGCGACCATGACATCATTTTTTATGGTGGACTCCTGTTGCGCGGCGGCAGCAAGGGTGGCCACGTTGGCAGCTTCAAGTTTGTTAGCCTCTACTTTACTCCGGCCAGCCCTCATCACCGACTGTATGATCCGCTGCTTCGACATCAGCTCCTTCTTGTGCGGCGGCGGCGAGGCCGGCTGCGTTTGCAGCTTCAAGTTTGTTAGCATGTACCTTACTTCGTTCAGCCCTCATCGCTGACTGTATGATCCGCTGCTCCAACCTCAGCTCCTTCTTCGGCTGCTTCTTGCGGACGGAGCGGGTCTTGGTGGCCACGCCGTCGACCGTCGAGGCGGCGCCAGCAAGGCTGACGGGGATCGGCGACTCGTCCATGGTGATAGAGCGGGAACGCGAGAGGGTGGCGAGGTTTTTGCGAGGAAAGGGGGATGGGATGGATGTGCCACTGCACGCGGGCTAGGGGAGGACAAGGGCGGGTGTCGCGCGCGCCCGTGCCGACACAAAGCGGTCCCAAAGTTGGGCTTGAAATGAGTCGCAGGTAGACAAAAACTGGACGCTCATCCGTTCGTCGGTGCGTTGGGCCAATATTTTCATCTGTTTCAATCCTAACGTACGCGTGCGGGCAAAATACATGGGCGCGTTTGTTGTTTGGATCTCAAGATGATATGCCAGCTCAGCCTCTCAAAGGTGCTCATAGAGATAGGATGTGCGCGTGTGCATTCATAAGAATAAGTGTATGCGTGTATATATAAACGCTTGTGTCTGTATTGTGTTAAAAAAATCGGAAACACTAACGCCCACACGTGCGGGCGTTCCCCAACTCGACCACACGGCTGGATCGTCGTTCACTGTCTTTTGCACGAATATTGACACGAAAAGGTGGATTTGGTGTGCCCCGTAGGATGGGGTTGGTGTGTGGGTGTTGGAGAGTTTGCCCACACACCCGCATCACGCCTGTTTGCCAGCTGCGCTGTGTGGGCGAACTAGTTTCTGCCCCTAGTTCGCTCACACAGCCACCACCTAGTTCATGCGCGTGTGGGCGAACTACTTTTCGTCCACACGACACTCCTACGTTGTCGAAGGCAACTACAGTTACGCGAACATGGCAACTAGGTAAACATACATGGCAACTATGATTCTTTGCTAGACGGCAACTGCAGTTGCGCGTACATGGCAACCAGATAAACACACATGGCAACTGTGATTAACAATACATGGCAACTATGGTTGTACCACATGTGGCAACTAGGTAAACACATATGGCAACTAGTGTTTGACTATATGTGACAAGTAGTTAATCACACAGGGCAACTACGGTTTGATTACACGCGGCAACTACCAGAAATTAGATATGGCAACTATAGTTAACCAAAACAGATAGAGTTGCCATGCTTTTACAACTACACTTGCCATCCCGGATAACTACATCTGCCAACCAGGATGACAACTAAATTCTCATCCCGCGGGGTACCTAACGTAGCTGCGACAGGACGTGTGGGCATTTTTACTTTGTGCCACACACGCGAGGTGGAGATGAGTAGTACTTGTTGGGCGTGTGGCACGAAGTAGCCGCGCCCACACGTGTGGGCAATTCTAATGTCTGCCCACACACAACCCGTGTGGGCTACCTCTTGCTCACACCACACACGATGCGTGGGCGCATGTCGAATATACCACACGTGTGACAGTTATCGGTGTCCAAAAAATTAAAAAACCAGTTAGCTAAAAACATGTTTCAGGATCTAACTAATAGTTATTCTATCTAATTCTTAGATAAGAAAACGAAAAGGTGCCGTAGCACTCGGGAGCCCCGGCTCCCCCTTATCTTGTGCGTTCACCAATTTTAAGATTCGTGTTATGGCTCCGCCAGTAGCAGGCCATGTGCAGCGTCAGGTTAATTAAGCAGGCAATTTATAGAGAGGGGTCGTAGGGTCTAGCAGTCAGTGTACTCCCTCCGTTCGGAATTACTTATCTCAGAAATAAATGTATCTAGAACTAAAATATGTTTAGATACATTTATTTCTATGACAAGTAATTTCGAATGAAGGAAATAGGTGGTAGGAGGTCACACACGGTAGGCAGGCCACGGTTGAAAGGACAACCTGTAGACTGGTCAAACCATGCGGCCTGGTGCTGTCCATTCGTGTGATGACGTTGATTGTTTTTCTATTCTCTTGTTCGAGGACGACGGCTGGCTGCAAGGCGAAAGGTCTTTTTGTTTTGTTTTGAGAAACAGGCGAGACGTCTTTTACTTCTTTTTGAGAGCAACAGTGCGAGTATAGGCCCAGATTTATTTTAAATATTTCCAGGCTGCGGCTTAGGCGAACTCCCAGACATGCTAAACAAATTTGTGGTAGAGGGTGATAGCCGGGTGCCTAGACACCGAGTTTCTGCACCCGAGCTCAAATGAGCTTAAATGAACAGTAAAATCAAAATTAAATCAAAAAAAATTTCAAAAATTTCAAAATTTTTTAGGAGAAACATTGACAAAAGTTCTAAGTGCTTGCAAAAATTCGCCATGAAATCACATTTCTAAAAGGCGTGGCAAAAAAAACAAAATCAGTACTCTGAAAAAGCTACTTTCAAAAGCATTTTGGAGCACTGAATTTGTTTTTTGCCACGCTTTACAGGAATGTGATTTCATGATGAATTTTTGTAAGCACTTAGAACTTTTGTCTATGTTTCTCCTAAAAAAATTTGGAATTTTTTGAATTTTTTTTTGATTTTTTTTCGATTTTACTGTTCACCGAGCTCAAATGAGCTCGGGAGCAGAAAGGCACTTTCGGTGCTAAATAGCCTATCTCATAAGAAAAACCTGGTTCTCGTAACACCCATATTTTGCGTTTTGGAGAAACGGCTCAGAGGCGTTATTGCGCAAACGAGTTTTAGAAAAACGGGTTTGACCTCCGGTGTGTGTGTGGCGTGGTTTGGAGCTCTATGGAGAAGAATGTCTTCCACCACAAGGCCGGGCGGCGGTGCCAACGTCGGGGCCTGACCTGCAAGCGACGACGGACGGTGGCGGCCGACAGCAGTGCCGCCGGATGTGGGTTGTGTACGGCCATGGTGACGACCTCCCGTGGTCCTCGTTGCGTGTTTCCATCGAGAACATGGAGCGTGACGTCCCGGCGCTCGTAGTCTAGCCCCGGCATGGCCGCCCCCGTGTCGTTGACTGCAATGGGTACGCACGACACCACGACGAGGGAGTACTTCCGCAGCACCTACATGCAGCAGAGTAGAGTCTTTGCGGGGATGACGACCTCAGCGACCAGGAGAAACGCCCTGCCGGCGGCCGCACATGGAGTCGTATGGGCCGAATGGAAGGTGAGCATCAGCACGGTGCAGATTCTAAGTCATGGGCGATGAACTTGGCGACCAGAGGAAGCCCGCTGGCATCCGCGAACGGGATTGTTGTGGCCGGAGAGGACGTGAGGAGCAACGGCGAAGAAGTCCTAGGCTGGAGCTTGAAAGATTCGTCAATGGCGGCCGAGCGGGCCAAGTAGGAAGAGGCCAC
>NC_053022.1:538913461-538935749 GCF_003073215.2 Triticum urartu
TATCCGAAATGCTCCATCCTTGCAACTCGTTTGTGCTTGCATTGCCATCGCAGTCTGTATTCTGTGGTGATATGTTTATGATGCGCGACTCATCACAAACAGTTCACAATTATAGAAGCAGACAATCACACACATTTACTTTTCCTCGATTGTATGCGATTCATGTAAGATCGCACACAATTGTCGCTATAAAACTGTATGTGAAGCTTGAATACATCCCACACGGTTCATCCATCATACCAGCATCGTATGAAGACCTATCGCGTTCTTCTATGACCAAACATTTGAGATGCACACAACATCATAAACAATCCATAATTGCGAAGTGTGTGTGATAAGGTGACTATCGCAAACATTTAATAAGAAAGAACTGTGTGTGATGCTGTTGTTAATCGCACACATTTTTTCTTGGCTGATAGTGTGTGTAGTAGAGATTGATCGCACACGTAGTGGATCCTAGAAGCATGTCTGTGTTGGGGAACGTAGTAATTTCAAAAAAAAATCCTACGCACACGCAAGATCATGGTGATGCATAGCAATGAGAGGGGAGAGTGTCATCTACGTACCCTCGTAGACCATAAGCAGAAGCATTATGACAACGCGGTTGATGTAGTCGTACGTCTTCAAGATCGATCGATCCTCAGTACGGAACGTACGACACCTCCGCGTTCAGCACACGTTCAGCTCGGTGACGTCCCGCGAACTCACGATCCAGTAGAGCTTCCGGTAAGAGCTTCGTCAGCACGACGGTGTAGTGACGGTGTTGATGAAGCTACCGACGCAGGGCTTCGCCTAAGCACTACTAGGGTATGACCGAGGTGGATTATGGTGGAGGGGGGCACCGCACACGGCTAAAAGATCAATGATCAATTATTGTGTCTCCAAGAGGTGCCCCTCCCTGTATATAAAGGAGTGGAGGAGGGGGAGGGGGCCGGCCTCGTATGGCGCGCCCCATGAGGAGTCCTACTCCCACCGTGAGTAGGACTTCCCCTTTCCAAGTAGGAGTAGGAGTAGGAGAGGAAGGGAGAGAAGAAGAGAAGGAAAGGGGGGCTCCCCCCTCCTTGTCCAATTCGAACTAGAGGGGGAGGGGGCGCACGGCTGCCCTGGCCGGCCCTCCTCTTCTCCCACTAAGGCCCATTAGGCCCAATATACTCCCAGGGGGGTTTCGATAACCCCCCGGTACTCCGGTATATGTCCGAAACCTCCTGAAACACTTCCGGTGTCCGAACATAGTCGTCCAATATATCGATATTTACGTATCGACCATTTCGAGACTCCTCGTCATGTCCGTGATCATATCCGGTACTCTGAACTACCTTCAGTACATCAAAACACAAAAACTCATAATACCGATCGTCACAGAACCTTAAGCGTGTGGACCCTACGGGTTCGAGAACTATGTAGACATGACCGAGACATGTCTCTGGTCAATAACCAGTAGCGGAACCTGGATGCTCATATTGATTCCTACATATTCTATGAAGATCTTTATCGGTCAAACCGCATAACATACGTTGTTCCCTTTGTCATCAGTATGTTACTTGCCCGAGATTCGATCGTCGATATCTCAATACCTAGTTCAATCTTGTTACTGACAAGTCTCTTTACTCGTTCTGTAATGCATCATCCCTTAACTAACTCATTAGTCACATTGCTTGCAAGGCTTATAGTGATGTGCATTATCGAGAGAGCCCAGAGATACCTCTCTGATAATCGGAGTGACAAATCCTATTCTCGATCTATGCCAACTCAATGAATACCATTGAAGATACCTGTAGAGAACCTTTATAATCACCCAGTTACGTTGTGACATTTGGTAGCACACAAAGTTTTCTTTCAGTAATCGGGAGTTGCATAATCTCATAGTCATAGGAACATGTATAAGTCATGAAGAAAGCAATAACAGTAAACTAAACGATCAAGTGCTTAGCTAACGGAATGGGTCATGCCAATCACATCATTCTCCTAATGATGTGATCCCATTGATCAAATGACAACTCATGTCTATGGCTAGGAAACTCAACCATCTTTGATCAACGAGCTAGTCAAGTAGAGGCATACTAGTGACACTATGTTTGTCTATGTATTCACACATGTATTATGTTTGCGGTTAATAAAATTCTAGCATGAATAATAAACATTTATCATGATATGAGGAAATAAATAATAACTTTATTGTTGCCTCTAGGGCATATTTCCTCCAGTCTCCCACTTGCACTAGAGTCAATAATCTATATTACACAGTAACGATTCTAACACCCATGGAGTCTTGGTGCTGATCATGTTTTGCTCGTGGAAGAGGCTTAGTCAATGGGTCTACAACATTCAGATCCGTATGTATCTTGCAAATCTCTATGTCTCCCACCTAGACTTGATCCCGGGTGGAATTGAAGTGTCTCTTGATGTGCTTGGTTCTTTTGTGAAATCTGTATTCCTTTGCCAAGGCAACTGCACCAGTATTGTCACAAAATATTTTCATTGGACCCGATGCACTAGGTATGACACCTAGATCGGATATGAACTCCTTCATCCAGACTCCTTCATTTGCTGCTTCCGAAGCAGCTATGTACTCCGCTTCACATGTAGATCCCGCCACGACGCTTTGTTTAGAACAGCTCCACCGTTTAATATAAATACGTATCCAGTTTGTGATTTAGAATCATCCGGATCAGTGTCAAAGCTTGCATCGACATAACCATTTATGACGAGCTCTTTGTCATCTCCATAAACAAGAAACATATCCTTAGTCCTTTTCACGTATTTCAGGATGTTCTTGATCGCTGTCCAGTGATCCACTCCTGGATCACTTTGGTACCTCCCTGCTAAACTAATAGCAAGGCACACATCGGGTCTGGTACACAGCATTGCATACATGATAGAGCCTATGGCTGAAGTATAGGGAACACTTTTCATTTTCTCTCTATCTTCTGCAGTGGTCGGGCATTGAGTCTTACTCAACTTCACACCTTGTAACACATGCAAGAACCCTTTCTTTGCTTGATCCATTTTGAACTTCTTCAAAACTTTATCAAGGTATGTGCTTTGTGAAAGTCCAATTAAGCGTCTTGATCTATCTCTATAGATCTTGATGCTCAATATATAAGCAGCTTCTCCAAGGTCTTTCACTGAAAAACTCTTATTCAAGTATCCTTTTATGCTATAATTCTATATCATTTCCAATCAACAATATGTCATCCACATATAATATTAGAAATGCTACAGAGCTCCCACTCACTTTCTTGTAAATACAGGCTTCTCCAAAAGTCTATATAAAACCATATGCTTTGATCACACTATCAAAACGTTTATTCCAACTCCAAGAGGCTTGCACCAGTCCATAAATGGATCGCTGGAGCTTGCACACTTTGTTAGCACCCTTTGGATCGACAAAACCTTTTGGTTGCATCATATACAACTCTTCTTCCAGAAATCCATTCAGGAATGCAGTTTTGACATCCATTTGCCAAATTTCATAATCATAAAATGCGGCAATTGCTAACATTATTCGGACAGACTTAAGCATCACTACGGGTGAGAAAGTCTCATCGTAGTCAACCCCTTGAACTTGTCGAAAACCTTTCGCAACAAGTCGAGCTTTGTAGACAGTAACATTACCGTCAGCGTCAGTGTCGGTGTCAAAACCGGCGGATCTCGGGTAGGGGGTCCCGAACTGTGCGTCTAGGCCGGATGGTAATAGGAGACGAGGGACACAATGTTTTACCTAGGTTCGGGCCCTCTTGATGGAGGTAAAACCCTACGTCCTGCTTGATTAATATTGATGGTATGGGTAGTACAAGAGTAGATCTACCATGAGATCAAGGAGGCTAAACCCTAAAAGCTAGCCTATGGTATGATTGTTGTATGATGAAGTTGTCCTACGGACTAAAACCCTCCGGTTTATATAGACACCGGAGAGGGTTAGGGTTACACAAAGTCGGTTACAATGGTAGGAGATCTTGAATATCCGCGTCGCCAAGCTTGCCTTCCACGCCAAGGAAAGTCCCATCTGGACATGGGACGGAGTCTTCAATCTTGTATCTTCATAGTCCTGGAGTTCGGCTGAAGGTATAGTCCGGCTACCCGAACACCCCCTAATCCAGGACTCCCTCAGTAGCCCCTGAACCAGGCTTCAATGACGACGAGTCTGGCGCACAGATTGTCTTCGGCATTGCAAGGCGGGTTCCTCCTCCAAATTCTTCATAAAAGTTTGTAAACACCAAGAGTAGTGTCCCGCTCTGCAAAATAAGCTTCCACGTATTGCCATAGAGAGAATAATATTAACACAAATCTAATCTGCTGACGTATTCTGCAGCGTGACATCACACTACGGCCAAGCCTTTATTCGAATCGTTTTCACTTCTCCACCTCAGCATGTTTTGCGAGGCGGTTTCCTTGGCACGTCTTGTCAAAGCAGAGACCGTGTCCCCTTTGTTTACGGGATCCTCGTTAATACAGACGTGGGTAACCCAATCGTGCCCGTTAGCATGTTTTCTCGATTAAAGGCGAGTCCCAAACGGTTACGGGGAGGGCTCCTGGTATTCAACCTCTTATAAAGAGACCAAGGCCTTACTCCTTTTCTCCAATCTCAAAACAAGTTCGCCTGTCGCATCGAGTTCCAACACCGGGCTCCAGATTCCAGGCGCTTCGGACCTTCGACAATGTCCGGTTCCGACCTTCGAGGCCGATGGATGCCCTCCTCCGTCACGGAGGAGGACGTGCTAAGGTTGAGAGAGGCTAAGTTTTTGACCGCCGAAATTTCGCATAGGTTGCCTGCTCAAAGGTAGGCTATTCCCAGTCCCCAGCCTGGTGAGAGCGTAGTGTTCATGTCTCACTTCCTTCGGGGTTTAGGCTTCCCGATGGATCCCTTCGTGAGGGGGCTGATGTTCTATTATGGGCTGGAATTTCACGACCTAGCTCCAGAGTCCATCCTCCACATTTCCTCATTCATCGTTGTGTGCAAAGCGTTCCTCCGTGTTACTCCTCACTTCGGATTATTGCTCAAGACTTTTGGAGTGGAGCCGAAGATGACCGAGGGACGGCACGCAGAGTGCGGAGGTGCTGTCATAAGTAAGAATGCCGATGCTCCATGGCCCGAGGGCTCCTTTCAAGAGGAGCTCGACTTGTGGCAACGAGAGTGGTTCTATATCACCTCTCCCAGGAGCGCCAAGTGGGTGGCGCCTCCTGTCTTTCGCTCAGGTCCCCCACCACGGCTAGCGTCATGGGTCAACAAAGGATTAGATTGGGGGTTATCCAAAGACGTGCCCCTGTTGTAGGGCCGCATTAGGGATCTCTTAGAAAGAGACCTCAACCTGGTCAAGGTGACGCAGGTCATGCTGATTCGCCGAACATTGCCCGGCAAACATCGCTCCCTTCGTTCGTGGGAGTTTAATCCGGAGGGACCACGAGCTCTCCAGCATTTTATGGGCGCAACGCCCATGGAGATGTATAAAATGTTCTTCGGATCACAAGCAATGTGTCCGGATTTGACCGAGGACGCAAGTTTAAGCTGCAATCGCCTGGATACTCAAGTAAGTAACCTTGTGCCCAGACTCGCTATCCATAAAATTTTCATAAACTCGCCCCTAAAAGAGCTGTCCTTTTAAACAGGAGTGGGTAGCGAAGGCGAAGCTGATCAGGTGTCCGGCTCCCCTTCCTGAGATCAGGCCGGATCCCGTGCTAGTCAGGATGTTGAAGATCGTGCCTTTGGAGGGAAGTGAGGGGGAGGACAAGGAAACTATGGCCTCCTCGAAGGAGGCTGCTCCGAAGGGAGGAACCGACAATTCCTCTCCTAGGGGGAAGAAGAGGGCCGCCTCTGACGACCCGGAGACCATGGCCTCAAAGCGGGGGAAGAAGTCCTCGTCAGAGGGTCCGGTGCCGGGGAGATCCTTGGCCGAACTATGCCCCCAAAGGGATCAGCCCTCCAGCGAGCCGTAAGTAGAGAAAGATTTTCCTTTAGAGGGATGAGAGAAATCCTTACTTTTTATCTGAGAAGATTAACCGAAATTTTACCTTGCAGCTCAGACCTCAGCCCTTCTCAGCAGAGCTCGTCTTCAGGGGATCTTCTTCCGGAGATGATGGAGAGTGGAACGCCTCCCCCTGCCGTACCGCCTAGCGAGGCGGGCGACCCTGAGGTGTCGTCGCGGAGGGTTTCTCCGAATCTGACAGGGGTGGAAGGTAGCCATATGGCCCCCCAAGGTTCTCCGCGTCCTGCCTTCGATGGAGGTCATAGGACGAGTCCGGCACCGTCTAGTGCGCGGTCGGAGGAGCTGATAATTCTGCTGGGGCGAGCATCTATCTCAGAGGAACACCGTGCATTGATGGGTACGGTGATTGGAAGGATTTCGTCCGTGAAAAGCGGATTGCACGAGGCCGTCAGAAGTTTGCTGACGGGTTTTGAGGTACGTTTGATAATGTACTTCTTTGTCAGTTGCGCATAAACAAGATGCGCCCTGTGTAGATAGTAGCCCCTGAGACTCTGTGCGTTGTCAAAATTGACGGCACGCAGAGGATCATAATCCCAGGTCTAATTTTCGCCTTTGTATATAGGTGGCGAAGTGTCCGGAATCGAGCCGAACTTATGATTTTGCCGAGATAAAGTGACAACTTGACGTGGCAGATGCCGACATTGCGCTCGTCAACGAGCGACTTGATGATGCTCAAGGTATGCAATTCCTCGGGCGGCATCTGGTAAGAGGAGCTTTTATGCCAGTATCTTACAATGTGTGTGCTTGACGCAGATGGTGGCGGCCGCCGTGGAGAGTCTCCGGGCGGAACTTGCCCAAGCTAAGGAACAAGCCAGGACAAGTGATGCGGCTGCTGAGAAGGCACTTGAAGAGCTGAGAGCCGAACAGGCTGCTCACTGCCGAAGCAAGAAGGAGATGGCCGAGATGTCCGTGAAGTTAAAAAGCACTGCTGACCGTTGCAAGTCTCTTGAGAAAGAAGACCGGGCGAGACAAACGGACTTAGAGAAGGCCGCTGTTGATGCCAAGGACACTCGCTCTGCGATGAGAGCTGCGAAGGAGGAGCTGCGTCAGGCCGGACAGATTGCGGCTGGAAAGCCCTTTATGCTGCGGAGGAAGTTTGGCGATCCGAAGTTTGCTCCGTTGGACCGGATGTGGAGTGCGAAGGACACCTATCTGGATTTGGCAGCGAGTGCTGCTGATGCGACCGAACACTTTCGAGATCAAGAGGATCACGAAGTGGAAAGGCTTTTCTGGTCGCAGTTCCACAATCCAGAGCGTCCACTGGCAGTGGACGATCGTCTGGCTCAATGGGTCGAACTGAATAGATTGTCCAGAATCACCATGAAGTACGTCTTGGGTCATCTGTGGCCGGGGAGATTGGAGCTGAAGAGTTATTTCGGCTTGGTGCAGCAATTCCTTGGCGCGGTGCCACGTATCGATGCGATGAAGAGGTCAGCATGCATAGAGGGCGCACAGATGGCTCTTGCCCGCGTCAAGACATACTGGGCAGGGATGGAGACCACCGTTGTTGCATCCCGAGATTCGGACCAAAGCCGAGTACCCTCCGAGCACTATTTTCAGGAAGTCCTTGAAGGCGCTCGTGTAATAGAGACGCAGTGCTCGAAGGATGCTATGTTCTGATAGCATATGTAATTATGAAGCAATATTTTGATGAATTGTAGTAGCCTTTTATACTTGTGCCTGCAAGCATGTGGAACACCTCCTGTGCAGCCGTTTTAAGATATACATACAAAATCTAAAAGATGGCAGTCGTTGGCTTCAGCCCCCACACACATAGTGCGGGGGTGCTCGCAGAAGGCGCATTTTCACACTTAATCCAACGTCTTGGTCCTACAAAGGAGGTGATAGCGCAGCGAGCTAGGCAACCGGACTATAATGCTTTAACACTTTCACTTAGCCATAGGAGCTTGACAATGGGACTATTTAGGTAGCCCCTGGTGGCGACTGCGCTCACCCGAATTCGGGGCGAGTATGTGCCTGGCCGGGAAACGACCCTTCGTTAATGCGGGGGAATCCTATAGATTCCGGAGAGTCATCGAGTGGTTGAACAGTCTCACGCCATATCATGATAGTCCATTTTCGGCTTTCTCTACTGAGGTGCTCGCCTGGCCGAACCAGGGCACAATCGCAGTAGTTCTCCTGGTGCCGCCTTAGCCGATAGAGCGGAACGTAAGGCGGCCGAACACAGGAGCCGGGCAACCCAACATTTGACCAAAATCATGACTCGGAGCTGATGCATATAAGGAAAAACTCGCGACGCTGAACACTCACTAAGGTATTCGGTCTTTATGAGAGCGGGCTAAGTAACGCTCTAAGGTATAAGCCCCTAGTGTCCAGGTACGTGCAAGAATTCTGATGTGGCCACATGCCAAGACGCCAGCCTCCTCCTTGGTCATAGAACCAGGGGATGTGTATCAACAAGAGACAGTAAAAAAGGTTTACGCAGGGTCTTAGTCTGAAAAGAATCCTTGGAACGGGTCCCTACTGCATGTCTGCGCCTGTGTCTCCGTTGTGTCGTATCCTGGATGGGCGCAGCATGACGTTCATCTGTAAAAAAGAGAGCAACTAAGTTGAAAAAGGGGCGTGCCGAACAAAAGTTATATGAAATAAACAAAGTGTAAAGTAAAATATGGAAAATTGAGCTTTATTGTCTCTTATTTTATATGTGTGAAGCCCCTAGTGCAGGGGTATATGGCCACTAAGCCTTTATCAATGATACTTTTGTGCCGGACTCGTCTATCCGTGTCCGTGGTCTTAATGACCTCTTCCGATGTTCTGGCTGGTGAAGCCATTGTATTGTGGGGCTGTTAAAGCGGCCGCACAATCCTCCGCTTGGGGGAGGCGCCCTTACTGCTTCCCCGTTAAGGAGATGATGCCGCGTGGACCGGGCATCTTAAGCGTAAGAGATGCATAGTGCGGTATTGCGTTAAAGCGGGCGAAAGCTTCGCGTCCCAGCAGTGCTTGATAGCGACTTGAGAATGGGACGATGTGGAAAGTCAGCTTTTCACGACGGAAGTTATCGGCAGAGCCGAAAATAACCTCGAGCCGGAGAAAACCCATGCAATGGGTGTCCGGACCTGGCGTTACTCCTTGAAAGGAGGTTTTGCTGTGGAAAATTCTTTTTGGGTCGATCCCCATGTGGCGGATTGAGTCCTGATATATCAGGTTGAGTCCGCTGCCACCGTCCATAAGGACATTTGAAAACTAGAGTCCGCCAATTATTGGATCGAGTACCAGGGTAGTCCAGCCTGGGTTCCTGATACTTCTAGAATAATCCAGATGATCGAAGATGATTGGTTTTGACAACCAGTGGCGGGATTCCTTTGGGATAGACCGTGGGGCGCGTACCTTTATGGGCGCCGCATGTTTTGTTATGTGGAGTAAGTTTACTGTTTTTACTTCTTGTGGGAAATTCTTTTGTTTCCCGGTACTCTGCTTTTGGGGTTCGTCCTCGTCTTCGCTTGGTGTGTCGAGCCCCTTGTGTTCGGTGTTGAGTCTGCCAGATTGTTTGAAAACCCAACAATCTCTGTGGGTATGGTTAGCAGGCTTTCCGGGAGTACTGTGTATTTGACATATCCTATCCAGGATTTTGTTTAGGTTGGATAGGTCATCCCTGTTATCTTGGAGGGGCGGCTTTTTCTGATTTGGTCGTGAGCTTTTGAATCCGACATTGACTGCCGTGCTCTTCGGACTTTTTTCCTTAGTCCGGCGACAGTCCTTATTGCGTCGCGGTTTTCCGTTTCCATCCCTAGTTTCGGATGTACTTGGGTCGCTGGTGCTACATCTTGCTAACCAGCTATCCTCTCCTGCGCAAAAGCGGGTCATGATGCTTGTTAGTGCGGCCATTGTTCTTGGCTTTTCTTGGCCGAGGTGTCTGGCGAGCCATTCGGCTCGGACATTATGCCTGAAAGCTGCTAAGGCTTCGGCGTCCGGACAGTCGACTATCTGATTCTTTTTAGTAAGAAATCTATTCCAGAATTGCCGAGCTGACTCTCCGGGCTGATGAGTTATGTGACTAAGATCGTCTGCATCCGGAGGGCGTACATAGGTCCCTTGAAAATTTGCTCAGAAAGCGTCCTTGAGCTCTTCCCAACTTCCGATTGTGTTTTTAGGAAGGCTTTTAAGCCAATGCCGGGCTGGCCCTTTAAGCTTGAGGGGTAAGTATTTTATGGCGTGGAGGTCATCTCCTCGAGCCATATGTATGTGGAGGATATAATCCTCGATCCAGACTCCAGGGTCTGTTGTTCCATCATATGCCTCTATGTTTACGGGTTTGAATCCCGCTGGAAATTCATAATCCAGGACCTCATCGGTGAAACATAGGGGGTGTGCGGCACCCCTATATTTGGGTGTGCCGGATTCTGATAATGGCTTTATTGCATTGCTTACGAGAGCTTGCTTTCTTGGCCCGTAAATGGACCTGGCTGGGCCGTGATGCGAATCCTTAAGTGGGTCGCATGCCGGCTTAAGTGCGGCGCTGCTTGCCGCTTTAAGCTGGCCCTGGGGTCGTCTATCCGACCGTGTGGCTTTCTTACTTTTTGAATGCGAGGGCTCTAAGGCCTCCTCGTCGAATTCAGGCAGTAGTTTTCTCCTTGGATAGCTTTTAGTGCGGCGACTGCCGCCGTATTTGTCTGCAGTATTGATTACTTTACCCCATCTGATCCTAAGTGCATCTTCCGCAGTCTTTAGCTTCCGCTTCTGCTTTTTTAGGCTGCATGCGGTTGCAACAAGCCGTTTGTGGAGGTTCTTCTGCTTCGTGGGCTTGTCCGGCGTAGGGTCGTCCGGAATGCCATTTTCGTCGGGGGAGGAATGTTCAGTTTCTCTATCCGGGTTGTCTTGTTGGGACGGTTGCTCTAAGGCATGCTCGTCGTCTACCGGCTCATCCTGCTCTATGGCTGGGTCTTTATCGAGGCGGGGCTTAGGTCGGCGTTAATGCCGACGCTTTTATTGTTTTTCGAGAGATCGATCCCCCTCCCCGTTTTCCTTGTTGTTACTTCCTTTAGGGGTATCCACCATGTACACATCGTGAGATGAGGTGGCTGTCCAATGCCCTATAGGTGTTGGTTCGTGGTTGTCTCCTGCATCGTCGTCCATACCGTCGATGTCTTCGGAGTCGAAGTTGAGCATGTCGGTTAAGTCATCGACAGTGGCTACGAAGTGGGTGGTGGGTGGGTTTTGAATTTCTTCATCGTCCGTATCCCAACCTTGCTGACCGTAGTCCGGCCAGGGTCTCCTGATAAAGAGAGAGACTTTAGAGAATTCAGGATGTCGCCGAAGGGCGAGTGCTGAAAGATGTCTGCGGCGGTGAACTCCATTATCGGCGCCCAATCGGATTCGATCGGCGGGGGCGCGGGGGGCACGGAGTTCGGAGAGGAATCCGGCTCTTCGGAGTCACGGGCCATGCGGAGTGCGGGGCTGGAGTTCAGCTCGCTCGCCTCTGAGATCGCAGCCCCTGAGGCAGCGTCTAACCGCTGATCCTCGATCGGCGCAGTAGGCTCCAAATCAATGGTCGGAACCGGTGCGTGTGCGGCCTCCCAAGCACTGCTCGGCGGCAGAGCTATATCATGCCCATCGAGACAGTGCAGCGCGCTTGGCTGTGGCTTGATCCGTCGAAGATCAAGTCCCCGCGGATGTCAGCCGTGTAGTTTAGGCTTCTAAACCTGACCTGATGGCCAGGGGCGTAGCTTTCGATCTGCTCAAGGTGGCCAAGCGAGTTGGCCCGCAGTGCGAAGCCGCCGAAGACGAAGATCTGTCCAGGGAGAAAAGTCTCACCCTAGACTGCATCGTTGTTGATGATCGAAGGAGCCATCGGGCCTAAAAGCAACGACACAGAGGAACTCTCAATGAAAGCACCAATGTCGGTGTCAAAACCGGCGGATCACGGGTAGGGGGTCCCGAAATGTGCGTCTAGGCCGGATGGTAACAGGAGACGAGGGACACAATGTTTTACCCAGGTTCGGGCCCTCTTGATGGAGGTAAAACCCTACGTCCTGCTTGATTAATATTGATGATATGGGTAGTACAAGAGTAGATCTACCACGAGATCAAGGAGGCTAAACCCTAAAAGCTAGCCTATGGTATGATTGTTGTATGATGAAGTTGTCCTACGGACTAAAACCCTCCGGCTTATATAGACACCGGAGAGGGTTAGGGTTACACAAAGTCGGTTACAATGGTAGGAGATCTTGAATATCCGCATCGTCAAGCTTGCCTTCCACGCCAAGGAAAGTCCCATCCAGACACGGGACGGAGTCTTCAATCTTGTATCTTCATAGTCCTGGAGTTCGGCTGAAGGTATAGTCCGGCTACCCGAACACCCCCTAATCCTGGACTCCCTCAATCAGTCTTCTTCTTGAAGATCCATTTATTCTCGATGGCTTGCCGATCATCGGGCAAGTCAACCAAAGTCCACACTTTGTTCTCATACATGGATCCCATCTCAGATTTCATGGCCTCAAGCCATTTTGCGGAATCTGGGCTCAACGTCGCTTCTTCATTGTTCGTAGGTTCGTCATGGTCAAGTAACATGACTTCCAGAACAGGATTACCCTACCACTCTGGTGCGGATCTTACTCTGGTTGACCTACGAGGTTCGGTATTAACTTGATCTGAAGTTTCATGATCATCATCATTAGCTTCCTCACTAATTGGTGTAGGTGTCACAGGAACCGGTTTCTGTGATGAACTACTTTCCAATAAGGGACCAGATACAGTTACCTCATCAAGTTCTACTTTCCTCCCACTCACTTCTTTCGAAAGAAACTCCTTCTCTAGAAAGGATCCATTCTTAGCAACAAATGTCTTACTTTCGGATATGTGATAGAAGGTGTACCCACTAGTTTCTTTTGGGTATCCTATGAAGACACATTTCTCCGATTTGGGTTGGAGCTTATCAGGTTGAAGCTTTTTCACATAAGCATCACAGAGCCAAACTTTAAGAAATGACAACTTTGGTTTCTTGCCAAACCACAGTTCATAAGGCGTCATCTCAACGGATTTTGATGGTGCCCTATTTAACGTGAATGCAGCCGTCTCTAAATCATAACCCCAAAATGATAGTAGTAAATTAGTAAGAGACATCATAGATCGTACCATATCTAGTAAAGTACGATTACGATGTTTGGACACACCATTACACTG
This sequence comes from Triticum urartu, assembly GCF_003073215.2. Taxonomy (NCBI): domain Eukaryota; kingdom Viridiplantae; phylum Streptophyta; class Magnoliopsida; order Poales; family Poaceae; genus Triticum; species Triticum urartu. Next base: position 538,926,586 of record NC_053022.1, read on the forward strand.
TGGTGTTTCGGGTGGCATGAGTTGCGAAACTATTCCACATTGTTTCAAATGTAGACCAAACTCGTAACTCAAATATTCTCCTCCACAATCAGATCGTAGAAACTTTATTTTCTTGTTACGATGATTTTCCACTTCACTCTGAAATTCTTTGAACTTTTCAAATGTTTCAGACTTATGTTTCATTAAGTAGATATACCCATATCTTCTCAAATTATATGCGAAGGTGAGAAAATAACGATACCTGCCGTGAGCCTCAATATTCATCGGACCACATACATCAGTATGTATGATTTCCAACAAATCTGTTGCTCGCACCATAGTTCCGGAGAACGGCGTTTTAGTCATCTTGCCCACGAGGCATGGTTCGCAAGTACCAAGTGATTCATAATCAAGTGATTCCAAAAGTCCATCAGAATGGAGTTTCTTCATGCGCTTTATACCAATATGATCTAAACGGCAGTGCCACAAATAAGTTGCACTATCATTATCAACTCTGCATCTTTTGGCTTCAACATTATGAATATGTGTATTACTACTATCGAGATTCAACACAAATAGACCACTCTTCAAGGGTGCATGACCATAAAAGATATTACTCATATAAATAGAACAACCACTATTCTCAGATTAAATGAATAACCGTCTTGCGTCAAACAAGATCCAGATATAATGTTCATGCTTAACGCTGGCACCAAATAACAATTATTTAGGTCTAAAATTAATCCCGAAGGTAGATGTAGAGGTAGCGTGCCAACGGCGATTGATATGTCCATTTTGCATCATGCTTTTATATCAATATTTATTGCATTATGGGCTGTTATTACACATTATGTCATAATACTTATGCCTATTCTCTCTTATTCTACAAGGTTTACATAAAGAGGGAGAATGCCGGCAGCTGAGATTCTGGCTGGAAAAGGAGCAAATATTAGAGACCTATTCTGCACAGCTCCAAAAGTCCTGAAACTTCACGGATGATGTTTTCCAAATATATAAAAAACATTGAGCGCAAGAACTTCACCAGGGGGCCACACCCTGCCCACGAGGGTGGGGGGCACGCCCCCCTACCTCGTGGGCCCCCTGGTGGCCCTCCGGTGACCATCTTCTGCTATATGGACTCTTTCGATGGAAAAATAATCATAAGCCATCTTCTCGGACGAAACTCCGCCGCCATGAGGCGGAACCTTGGCGGAGCCAATCTAGGGTACTGGCGGGGCTGTTCTGCCGGGGAAACTCCCCCCCGGAGGGGGAAATCATCGCCATCGTCATCACCAACGCTCCTCTCATCGGGAAAGGGAAATCTCCATCAACATCTTCATCAGCACCATCTCATCTCAAAACCCTAGTTCATCTCTTGTATCCAATTCTTGTCTTCAAGGCCGGGATTGGTGCTAGTAGGTTGCTAGTAGTGTTAATTACTCCTTGTAGTTGATGCTAGTTGGTTTAATTGGTGGAAGATCATATGTTCAGATCCTATATGCACATTAATACCCCTCTGATTATGAACATGTTTATGCTTTGTGAGTAGTTACTTTTGTTCTTGAGGACATGGGAGAAGTCTTGCTATTAGTAGTCATGTGAATTTGGTATTCGTTCGATATTTTGATGAGATGTATGTTGTCTCTCCTCTAGTGGTGTTATGTGAACGTCGACTACATGACACTTCACCATTGTTTGGGCCTAGAGGGAGGCATTGGGAAGTAATAAGTAGATGATGGATTGCTGATACGTCTCCAACGTATCTATAATTTTTGATTGCTCCATGCTATATTATCTACTGTTTTGGACTATATTGGGCTTTATTTTCCACTTTTATATTATTTTTGGGACTAACCTATTAACTGGAGGCCCAACCCAGAATTGCTGTTTTTTGCCTATTTCAGTGTTTCGGATAAACGGAATATCAAACGGAGTCCAAACGGAATAAAATCTTCGGGAACGTGATTTTCTCACCGAATGTGATCCAGGAGACTTGGACCCTGCTCCAAGGAACGAAAGAGGCAGTCACGAGGGTGGGGGGAGCGCCCCCTGCCTCGTGGGCCCCTCGTTGCTCCTCCGGCGTACTTCTTCCTCCTATATATACACACATACCCCCAAACAATCAGAACATGAGCCAAAAACCTAATTCCACCGCCGCAACTTTCTGTATCCACGAGATCCCATCTTGGGGCCTGTTCTGGAGCTCCGCCGGAAGAGGGCCGTCATCACGAAGGGCTTCTACATCATCCTAGCCCCTTCGATGAAGTGTGAGTAGTTTGCCTCAGACCTTCGGGTCCATAGTTAGTAGCTAGATGGCTTCTTCTCTCTCTTTGAATCTCAATACAAAGTTCACCCCCTCTCTTGTGGAGATCTATTCGATGTAATCTTCTTTTTGCGGTGTGTTTGTTGAGATCGATGAATTGTGGGTTTATGATCAAGTCTATCTATGAATAATATTTGAATCTTCTCTGAATTCTTTTATGTATGATTGGTTATCTTTGCAAGTCTCTTCGAATTATCCGTTTGGTTTGGCCAACTAGATTGGTAGTTCTTGCCATGGGAGAAGTGCTTAGCTTTGGGTTCGATCTTGCGGTGTCCTTACCCAGTGACAGAAGGGGCAGCAAGGCACGTATTGTATCGTTGCCATCGAGGATAACAAGATGGGGTTTATTTCATATTGCATGAATTTATCTCTCTACATCATGTCATCTTGCTTAAGGCGTTACTCTGTTTTTAACTTAATACTCCAGATGCATGCTGGATAGCGATCGATGAGTGGAGTAATAGTAGTAGATGCAGAATTGTTTCGATCTACATTTCACGGACGTGATGCCTATATACATGATCATGCCTAGATATTCTCATAACTATGCTCAATTCTGTCAATTGCTCTACAGTAATTTGTTCACCCACCGTAGAATACTTATGCTCTTGAGAGAAGCCACTAGTGAAACCTATGGCCCCCGGGTCTATTCTCATCATATCAATCTGCATCACTTTAATCTTGTTTTGCTTTTTTACTTTGCTTTTACTTTTTACTTTGCATATTTATACCAAAAATACCAAAAATATTATATCTATCAGATCTCACTCTCGTAAGTGACCGTGAAGGGCTTGACAACCCCTAATCACATTGGTTGCGAGTAGCTATCGCTTTGTGCAGGTACGAGGGACTTGAGCGTGGGCTCCTACTGGATTGATACCTTGGTTCTCAAAAACTGAGGGAAATACTTATGCTACTCTGCTGCATCATCCCTTCCTCTTCGGGGAAAACCAACGCAAGCTCAAGACGTAGCAACATGGTATAGGCTATGTGATGATACGAGATCATGGAACTATAGAAGATTGAACTTGGAATTTCATGAAAAGTATTACCCTATGCATCTTGTTCATCGTGATCGCAATTATATATATAATTTTTGGCCTCGCGAAGGAGAAAGCATCACTCAAGCTTGGTGGAGGCTTAAATCAATGTTATATTCATTCCCCAATCATGAGCTCCCAAGAGAAACAATTCTTCAAAAAATTTATGCTCGGCTTTCTGAAAATAATCGCACCATGCTCGATACTTCTTGTGCTGACTCTTTTATGATGAAGACTATTGGATTTAGATGGGATTTATTGGATAGAATTAAATGCAATTCTGAAGATTGGGATCTCGATAAAGGTAAGGAGTCAGGTATTACACCTAACTTCGATTGTGTTAAATCTTTTATGGATACTGATATTTTCCGTAAGTTTAGCACTAAATATGGACTTGATTCTGAGATAGTAGCTTCTTTCTGTGAATCTTTTGCTACTTATGTTGATCTCCCTAAGGAGAAGTGGTTTAAATATCATCCTCCCATAGAAGTAAAAGTAGCTGCACCTATTAAAGTTGAAGAAAAGACTGTCACTTATAATGATCCTATTGTTCCTACTTGTTATGTTGAGAAACCACCTTTCCCTGTTAGGATAAAGGATCATGCTAAAGCTTCAACTGTGGTTCGTAAAAGCAATATTAAAACATATACACCTCCTGAGCAAGTTAAAGTAGAACCTAATATTGCTATTGTTAAAGATCTCTTGTCTGATAATATAGATGGGCATGTTATTTACTTCTGTAATGAAATTGCTAGAATTGCTAAACCCCGTGATACAGATAAACCTAGACCTGTGGTAGGCATGCCTGTTATTTTTGTTAAAATAGGAGATCATTGTTATCATGGCTTATGTGATATGGGTGCTAGTGCTAGTGCAATACCTATTGACTTATACAAAGAAATTATGCATGCCATTGCACCTGTTGAGTTAGAAGAAATTGATGTTACTATTAAACTTGCTAATAGAGATACTATTTCACCAATGGGAATTGTTAGAGATGTTGAAGTCTTGTGTGGGAAAACTAAATATCCTGCTGATTTTCTTGTTCTTGGTTCCCCACAAGATAGCTTTTGTCCCATTATATTTGGTAGACCCTTCTTAAATACTATTAATGCTACCATAGATTGCACAAGGGATGTTGTTACTGTCGGCTTAGATGATATGACTCATGAGTTTAATTTCTCTAAATTTAGTAAACAACACCGTGAAGAAGAATTGCCTAGTAAGGATGAAATTATTGGTCTTGCTTCTATTGCCGTACCTCCTAGTGATCCTTTAGAACAATATTTTCTAGACCATGAGAATGATATATTTATGAATGAAAGAAGGGAAATAGATGAGGTATTCTTTAAACAGGAACCTATGCTGAAACACAATTTTCCTATTGAAATCCTAGGGGATCCCCCTCCACCTAAGGGTGATCCCGTGTTTGAGCTTAAACTATTGCCTGATAATCTTAAATATGCTTATCTTGATGAAAAGAATATATATCCTGTTATTATTAGTGCTAACCTTTCAGAGCATGAAGAAGAAAGATTATTGAAAACTCTGAAGAAGCACTGTGTTGCTATTGGATATACTCTTGATGATCTTAAGGGCATTAGTCCCACTATATGTCAACATAAAATAAATTTGGAAGCAGATGCCAAACCAGTTCGTGATCCTCAACGATGTCTGAATCCTAAAATGAAAGAAGTGGTAAGAAAAAAATACTAAAGCTTCTGGAGGCATGTATAATTTATCCCGTTGCTGATAGTCAGTGGGTAAGCCTTGTTCATTGTGTCCCTAAGAAGGGAGGTATTACTGTTGTTCCTAATGATAAAGATGAATTGATTCCACAAAGAATTATTACAGGTTATAGGATGGTAATTGATTTCTGCAAATTAAATAAGGCTACTAAGAAAGATCATTACCCCTTACTTTTTATCGATCAAATGCTAGAAAGATTATGCAAACATACACATTACTGCTTTCTAGATGGTTATTCTGGTTTCTCTCAAATACTTGTGTTGGCTAATGATTAATCAAAGACTACTTTTACATGTCCTTTTGGCACTTTTGCTTATAGACGTATGCCTTTTGGTTTATGTAATGCACCTGCTACCTTTAAAAGATGCATGATGGCTATATTCTCTGACTTTTGTGAAAAGATTTGTGAGGTTTTCATGGATGACTTTTCCGTCTATGGATCTTCTTTTGATGATTGCTTGAGCAATCTTGATCGAGTTTTGCAGAGATGTGAAGAAACTAATCTTGTCTTGAATTGGGAAAAGTGCCACTTTATGGTTAATGAAGGTATTGTCTTGGGGCATAAAGTTTCTGAAAGAGGTATTGAAGTTGATAAAGCCAAGGTTAATGCTATTGAAAAGATGCCATGTCCCAAGGACATCAAAGGTATAAGAAGTTTCCTTGGTCACGTCGGATTTTATAGGAGGTTCATTAAGGACTTCTCAAAAATTTCTCGGCCTCTGACTAATTTATTACGAAAAGATATACCATTTGTCTTTGATGATGATTGTGTAGAAGCATTTGAAATACTTAAGAAAGCAGTAATCTCTGCACCTATTGTTCAGCCACCTGATTGGAATTTACCCTTTGAAATTATGTGTGATGCTAGAGATTATGCTGTAGGTGCTGTTCTAGGGCAAAGAGTTGATAAGAAATTAAATGTTATCCATTATGCTAGTAAGACTCTAGACAATGCTCAAATAAATTATGCTACTATTGAAAAAGAACTTTTAGCAGTTGTATTTGCTTGTGATAAGTTCAGACCTTATATTGTTGATTCTAAAGTAGCTATCCACACTGATCATGCTGCTATTAAATATCTTATGGAGAGGAAATATGCTAAACCTAGACTTATTAGATGGGTTCTCTTGCTACAAGAATTTGATTTGCATATTGTTGATAGAAAAGGAGCTGAGAACCCAGTTGCAGACAACTTATCTAGGTTAGAGAATGTTCTTGATGACCCACTACCTATTGATGATAGCTTTCCTGATGAACAATTAAATGTCATAAGTACTTCTCGTAGTACCCCTTGGTATGCTGATTATGCTAATTACATAGTTGCTAAATTTATACCACCTAGCTTCACATACCAACAAAAGAAAAAGTTCTTCTATGATTTGAGACATTACTTTTGGGATGACCCACATCTTTATAAAGAAGGAGTAGATGGTGTTATTAGACGTTGTGTACCTGAGCATGAACAGGAATAGATCCTACGCAAGTGCCATTCCGAAACTTATGGAGGACACCACGCGGGAGATAGAACTGCACATAAGGTATTGCAATCCGGTTTTTATTGGCCTACTCTCTTCAAGGATGCCCGTAAGTTTATCCTATCTTGTGATGAATGTCAAAGAATTGGTAATATTAGTAGACGTCAAGAAATGACTATGAATTATTCACTTGTTATTGAACCGTTTGATGTTTGGGGCTTTGATTATATGGGACCTTTTCCTGCCTCTATTGGATATACACATATTTTAGTTGCTATTGATTACGTTACTAAGTGAGTAGAAGCTATTCCAACTAGTAGTGCTGATCATAAAACTTCTATTAAAATGCTTAAAGAAGTTATTTTTCCGAGGTTTGGAGTCCCTAGATATTTAATGACTGATGGTGGTTCACATTTTATTCATGGTTCTTTCCGTAAAATTCTTGCTAAATATGACGTCAATCATAGAATTGCATCTCGTATCACCCACAGTCTAGTGGTCAAGTAGAATTGAGTAATAGAGAACTCAAATTAATTTTGCAAAAGACTGTCAATAGGTCTAGAAATAATTGGTCCAAGAAACTTGATGATGCATTATGGGCCTATAGAACTGCATATAAAAATCCTATGGGTATGTCTCCGTATAAAATGGTATATGAAAAAGCATGTCACTTACCTATCGAACTAGAACATAAGGCATATTGGGCTATTAAAGAGCTCAACTATGATTTCAAACTTGCCGGTTAAAAGAGGTTATTTGATATTAGCTCACTTGATGAATGGAGGGCCCAAGCTTATGAAAATGCCAAGTTGTTTAAAGAAAAGGTTAAAAGATGGCATGACAAAAGGATACAAAAGAGTGAGTTTAATGTAGGTGATTATGTATTGCTATACAACTCTCGTTTAAGATTTTTTGCAGGAAAACTTCTCTCTAAATGGGAAGACCCCTATGTTATCGAGGAAGTCTATCGTTCTGGTGCCATAAAAATCAACAACTTTGAAGGCACAAATCCAAAGGTGGTAAACGGTCAAAGAATCAAACATTATATCTCAGGTAATCCCATAAATATTGAAACCAATATTATTGAAACCGTAACCCCGAAGGAATACATAAGGGACACTTTCCAGAACGTTTCGGACTCCGAAAAGGAATAGGTATGTGGTACGATAAGTAAACCGATTCCAAAACCGTTTTAAGGCAATATTTCTCCATTTTGGAATATTTAGAAAAATAGAAAATTAAGTAGCAGTCCGGGAAGGACACGAGGGCCCCACGAGGGTGGAGGGCGCGCCCTACCCCCCTTGGCGCGCCCCCTATCTCGTGAGCTCCTCATGTGCCCTCCGGACTCCGTTTTCTTGCACGATACGTATTTTGGTCAGTAAAAATTCATTATATAACCTCCCGGGGGTTTTGACTCCCGTATCACACGAAAATCTTCTGTCTTTGTTTCGAGCTGTTTTCTGTCAGGGTTCTCAAGGCCAGGCACTATGTCGTCTCCCTCCTCCTCCAACCATGAAGGGAACGATGCTTGGCTAATGAAGATAGAGCTGAAGAGAGAAGAACCTATGGAGATCAACAAGGATGAAGGGATTAAGAAGGCCATGGAGGACCAAGTTCCAGCAACAGAAGACACCCTCCAACGGGATCACAATCTTCTTACCCCAACAGAAATAGAAGCTTTCAAGATGATTGAGTTGGCTCGTATACAAAATAAGTATCTCACACGTGAAAATATTTTGTCGAAGGAGCATATCATCGCACTCAAGGGCATCATCCGCAAGCTAGAAGACCTTCTACGCTCGATGTGCGAGTATCCATCATCAACAACTCCGCCTTCTTCACCAACAAAGGAGACATAATCACCTAGGTATGGGCACTCCACTTGGCAACTGCCAAGCTTGGGGGAGTGCCCCGGTATCGTATCACCATCACTTTTATCTTTACCATTTTTCTTAGTTCGATCCTTTTGGTAATATCTTGATCTAGTAGAATAAAAGCACTTAGTATGATCTAGTTGTGAGTTTCGCTTTATTGCCCCTCTATGTAATCGAGTCTGTGAGCTATATAATAAAGATTAGTGTTGAGTCAAGGGCTTGATTATTTTGCCATGATCCTAAGTGAATAAAGGAAAAGAGAAAGAAATAAAAGAAACAAAGAGATCATGTGACTCTTATGGAGAGTAATGAGCTCACATAGAAAGAGGATGATGAATAAAAGTTGTTGAGAGTTGACAAACATAGTTTTGGTCATCGTTGCAATTAATAGGAAGTAATAAAGAAAGAGAGGTCTTCACATATAAATATACTATCTTGGACATCTTTTATGATTGTGAGCACTCATTAAAATATGACATGCTAAAGAGTTGACATTGGACAAGGAAGACAACATAATGGGTTATGTTTTCTTACATCTGAGACAAATTATATTGTCTTGGATCCTCCAACATGTTGAGCTTGCCTTTCTCCCTCATGCTAGCCAAATTCATTGCACCAAGTAGAAATACTACTTGTGCTTCCAAATACCCTTAAACCAGTTTTGCCATGAGAGTCCACCATACCTACCTATGGGTTGAGTAAGATCCATCAAGTAAGTTGTCAT
>NC_053022.1:538936749-538956269 GCF_003073215.2 Triticum urartu
TTTGATCATACCTTTTCTACAACCCATGTTTTATTGCATTAGATCAATCCTCTCACATTGCATGATTAGGATCTAATTAAATTGTGGGATGGGAAGTAGATGAGGTAGTACCTATTACCTGTTTGATTATGAAACCTTTGGGAGTTACTTCTACGTTTGCTTATTATGCCATGCTATGCTAGTAGACGTGGATTGGGTGAGTGATATCCATGACAGATGTGAGTTGATAATTTTAATGGTTTATCTAAGGTGGCAAATTAAACACACATCTGGGTGGATTGAGGCACCTGATGTCTATCAGGACTTGCCTGTGTTTTTTTTTGGACCGCCACCCAGGCTCAAAGGGATCATAAGATCTTTCAGGCTAGAAACTTCCGTGTGCAGCCACATGCTACTATGGGCTCTGGCGTAGTTGACTAAGTTGTGCGAACTCTTACGGGGTGGAATAGCAGATGTAGGGGTTGTAGGTGGTACGGTCTACCCCACATGTAAGGTGCTAGTGCTTCTGAAAGACTATGTCTCGGTCATCCGTTTCTCAAACACCTTGTAGTGCGAGAAAACAAGCGGAGGCGATCGAGTCATGTGGGGAAAAGTGCGCAAACCTCTGCAGAGTGTACAAACTAATCATGATTAGCCGTGTCCCCGGTTATGGACAACTTGAGTATCTAGTACTTGAATATCATGTGAATCTCATCATGTTACTTCTAATTAATGTTGTTGGGTTTTAATTATTTTTAATTGGGATCGGAATGCTGTCAACAATTCTCGATGTTTCACAACCACCATGATAGTTAAATAAATTTATTCCTTTGCAGTAGGGAAAAACTGGCTTTACGCTAAACTGTAACCATAGAGCTTTCCACCAGCCATATATGCATATAGTATAGCTGTTTCATTCCATTACTCTCTATGTGTTACTTTGCCAGCATATTCCATGTGCTGACCCGTTTTCGGGCTGCAACGTTAATGTTGCAGACTTTTCAGACGACGATTGAGGTGTTTTAGGTCGTGGTCCTATACTCAGTGATGCCGTTGGAGTTGATGGACCCATTTATCTTCCGAGTCTTCCGCTGTTATCGACACTAGATGGCCTTAAGCCATTTTTATTGTAATAAGTTCTCTTTGAGACAACGATGTAATAAGTGTGTGATTGCCACTCTGTTATAAATCCTTCGATGTACTGTGTGGTGTCAGCATTACTGATCCAGGGATGACACCTGAGCACAGAGCACTTGATCCATTCGGGTCGGGTCGCTACACTTGCAAGCAATGTGACTAATGAGTTAGTTACGGGATGATGCATTATGGAATGAGTAAAGAGACTTGCCGATGACGAGATTGAACTAGGTATGATGTTACCGACGATCGAATCTCGGGCAAGTAACATACCGATGACAAAGGGAACAACATATGTTGTTATGCAGTTTGACCGATAAAGATCTTCATAGAATATGTAGGAGCCGATATGAGTATCCAGGTTTCGCTATTGGTTATTGACCGGAGATGTGTCTCAGTCATGTCTACATAGTTCTCGAACCCGTAGGGTCCGCACGCTTAACGTTCGATGATGATTTGTATTATGAGTGATGTGATTTGATGAACCGAAGTTTGTTGGGAGTCCCAGATGAGATCACGGACATGACAAAGAGTCTCGAAATGGTCGATACATAAAGATTGATATATTGGAAGGTTATGTTTCGACACCGGAATGGTTTCGAAAAGGTTCAAATATTTTCTGGAGTACCAGGGGTTACTGGAACCCCCCCTTGGGGAGTTAATGGGCCTTCATGGGCCCTAGTGGAGAGAGGAGGCGTCGACCAGGTGGAGGCGCGTGACCCCCCAAGCCCAAACCAAATTGGACTAGGGTTGGGGGTGGCCCCCTTTCCTTCTTCTCCTCCACCTCTTTCCCCTTCCCCCTTCTCCGGAAAGGAAAGGAGGGGGTTGAATCCTACTTGGACCGGGAGTCCAAGTAGGACTCCCCCCTTGGCGCCCCCCCCTTGGGCCGGCCACCTCTCCTCCCCCCCCCCTTTATATACGTGGGAGGGGGCACCCCAAAGACACACCAAGTCTTCTCTTAGCCGTGTGTGGTGCCCCCCTCCACAGTTACACACCTCGGTCATATCGTTGTAGTGCTTAGGCGAAGCCCTGCACTGGTAACTTCATCATCACCGTCAACACGCCATCGTGTTGAAGAAACTCTCCCTCATCCTCAACTGGATCTAGAGCTCGAGGGACGTCATCGAGCTGAACGTGTACTGAACACGGAGGTGCCGTACGTTCGGTACCTGGATCGGTTGAATCGCAAAGACGTTCGACTACATCAATTGTGTTACTAAACGCTTCCGCTTTCAGGCTATGAGGGTACCTGGACACACTCTCCCCTCTCGTTGCTATGCATAACCTAGATAGATCTTGCATGATCGTGGGATTTTTTTTGAAATACTGCATTCCCCAACAATGGCATCCGAGCCAGGTCTATGCGTAGATGTTATATGCACGAGTAGAACACAATGAGTTGTGGGCGATAATAGTCATACTGCTTACCATCAACGTCTTACATTGATTCGGTGGTATTGTTGGACGAAGCAGCCCGGACCGACATTACATGACCGCGTTCATGAGACTGGTTCTACTGACGTGCTTTGCACACAGGTGCTAGCGGGTGTTTGTTTCTCCAACTTTAGTTGAATCGAGTTTGACTACGCCCTATCCTTTTTCAAGGTTAAAACAGCACACTTGATGAAAAATCGTTGTGGTTTTGATGCAAATCATGTTTTGTAAAAGTTATCGGCAACTGGCAGGAGCCTTATGGTTGTCGCTTTATTGTATGAAATGCAATCGCCATGAAATTGCTTTACTTTATCATAAGCGGTAGCGATAGTCGTAGAAGCAATAGTTGGCGAGACGATAATGATGCTACGATATTGATCAAGGTGTCAAGCCAGTGATGATGGTGATCATGACGATGCTTTGGAGATGGAGATCAAAAAGCACAAGATGATGATGGCCATATCATATCACTTATTTTGATTGCATGTGATGTGTATCCTTTATGCATCTTATTTTGCTTAGTACGGCGGTAGCATTATAAGATGATCCCTCACTAAATTTCAAGGTATAAGTGTTCTCCCTGAGTATGCACCGTGCTACAGTTCGTCGTGCCGAGACACCACGTGATGATCGGGTGTGATAAGCTATACGTTCACATACAACGGGTGCAAGCCAGTTTTGCACGTGCAGAATACTCGGGTTAAACTTGACGAGCCTAGCATATGTATATATTGCCTCGGAACACTGAGACAGAAAGGTTGAACGTGAATCATATAGTAGATATGATCAACATAGTGATGTTCACCATTGAAAACTACTCCATCTCACGTGATGATCAGACATGGTTTAGTTGATATGGATCACGTGATCATTTAGATGACTAGAGGGATGTCTATCTAAGTGGGAGTTCTTAAGTAATATGATTAATTGAACTTTAATTTATCATGAACATAGTACATGATAGTATTTGCATGTCTATGTTGTTGTAGATCAATGGCCCGTGCTACCGTTCCCTTGAATTTTAATGCGTTCCTAGAGAAAGCAAAGTTGAAAGATGATGGTAGCAATTACACGAACTGGGTCCATAACTTGAGGATTATCCTCATTGCTGCATAGAAGAATTACATCCTGGAAGCACTGCTAGCTAGGTGCAAAACCCGCTGCAGGAGCAACTCCAGATGTTATGAACGTCTGGCAGAGCAAAGCTGATGACTACTCGATAGTTCAGTGTGCCATGTTGTACGGCTTAGAATCGGGACTTCAACGATCTTTTGAACATCATGGAGCATATGGGATGTTCCAGGAGTTGAAGTTAATATTTCAAGCAAATGCCCGAATTGAGAGATATGAAGTCTCCAATAAGTTCTATAGCTGGAAGATGGAGGAGAATAGTTCTGTCAGTGAACATATACTTAGAATGTCTGGGTACCACAACCACTTGACTCAACTGAGAGTTAATATTCCTGATGATAGTGTCATTGACAGAGTTTTTCAATCATTGCCACCAAGCTACAAAAGCTTCATGATGAACTATAATATGCAAGGGGATGGATAAGACGATTCCCGAGCTCTTCGCAATGCTAAAGGTTGCGGAGGTAGAAATCAATAAGGAGCATCAAGTGTTGATGGTTAATAAGACCACCAGTTTCAAGAAAAAGGGCAAAGGGAAGAAGGGGGACTTCAAGAATAAAGGCAAACAAGTTGTTTCTCAAGTGAAGAAGCTCAAGTCTGGACCTAAGCCTGAGACTGAGTGCTTCTACTGCAAAGGGACTGGTCACTGGAAGCGGAACTGCCCAAGTATTTGGCGGATAAGAAGGATGGAAAAGTGAAAGGTATATTTGATATACATGTTATTGATGTGTACCTTACTAATGCTCATAGTAGCGCATGGGTATTTGATATTGGTTCTGTTGCTCATATTTGCAACTCGAAATAGGGGATACGAATTAAACGAAGATTGGCTAAGCACGAGGTGACGATACGCGTGCGAAATGGTTCCAAAGTCGATGTGATCGCCGTCGGCACGCTACCTCTACATCTACCTTCGGGATTAGTTTTAGACCTAGATAATTGTTATTTGGTGCCAGCATTAAGCATGAACATTATATCTGGATCTTGTTTGATAAGAGATGGTTATTCATTTAAATCAGAGAATAATGGTTGGTCTATTTATATGAGCAATATCTTTTATGGTCATGCACCCTTGATGAGTGATCTATTTTTGTTGAATCTCGATAGTAGTGATACACATATTCATAATATTGAAGCCAAAAGATACAAGTTTAATAATGATAGTGCAACTTATTTGTGGCACTGTCGTTTAGGTCATATTGGTGTAAAACGCATGAAGAAACTCCATGCTGATGGGCTTTTGGAATCACTTGATTATGAATCACTTGATGCTTGTGAACCATGCCTCATGGGCAAGATGACTAAGACTCCGTTCTCCGGAATAATGCAGCGAGCAACTAACTTATTGGAAATAATACATACTGATGTATGCGGTTCGATGAGTGTTGAGGCTCGTGGCGGGTATTGTTATTTTCTGACCTTCATAGAAGATTTGAGCAGATATGGGTATATCTACTTGATGAAACATAAGTCTGAAACATTTGAAAAGTTTAAAGAATTTCAGAGTTAAGTGGAAAATCATTGTAACAAGAAAATAAAGTTTCTACGATCTGATCGTGGAGGCGAATATTTGAGTTATGAGTTTGGTCTTCATTTAAAACAATGTGGAATGGTTTCGCAACTCACACCACCTAGAACACCACAATGTAATGGTGTGTCCAAACATCGTAACCGCACTTTATTAGATATGGTGTGATCTATGATGTCTCTACTGATTTATCATTATTATATTGGGGTTATGCTTTAGAGACGGTTGCATTCACATTAAATAGGGCACCATCTAAATTTGTTGAGACGACACCATATGAACTGTGGTTTGGCAACAAACCCAAGTTGTCGTTTCTTAAAGTTTGGGGCTGCGATGCTTATGTGAAAAAGTTTCAACCTAATAAGCTCGAACCCAAATCGGAGAAATGTGTCTTCATAGGATACCCAAAGGAAACAGTTGGGTACACCTTCTATCACAGATCCGAAGGCAAAATATTCGTTGCTAAGAATGGATCCTTTCTAGAGAAGGAGTTTCTCTCTGAAGATGTGAGTGGGAGGAAAGTAGAACTTGATGAGGTAATTATACCTGCTCCCTTATTGGAAAGTAGTTCATCACAGAAATCAGTTCCAGTGATTCCTACACCAATCAGTGAGGAAGCTAATGATAATGATCATGAAACTTCTGATCAAGTTACTACCGAACCTTGTAGGTCAACCAGAGTAAGGTCTGCACCAGAGTGGTACGGTAATCCTATTCTGGAGGTCATGTTACTTGACCATGACGAACCTATGAACTATGAGGTAGCGATGATTAGCCTTGATTCCTCGAAATGGCTTGAGGCCATGAAATCTGAGATGGGATCCATGTATGAGAACAAAGTGTGGAATTTGGTTGACTTGCCTGATGATCGGCAAGCCATAGAGAATAAATGGATCTTCAAGAAGAAGACTGACGCTTACTGTCTACAAAGCTCGAGGAGTTGACTACGATGAGACCTTCTCACCTGTAGCGATGCTTAAGTCTGTACGAATCATGTTAGCAATTGCCGCATTTTATGATTATGAAATTTGGCAAATGGATGTCAAAACCGCATTCCTTAATGGATATCTTAAAGAAGAGTTGTATATGATGCAACTGAAGGAAATATGCAGCTGATGTGTGTCGAAAGGTCGAAAGGTCGAGCGTGAATCATATAGTAGATATGATCAACATAGCAATGTTCACCATTGAAAACTACTCCATTTCACGTGATGATCGGTTATGGTTTAGTTGATTTGGATCACGTAATCACTTAGAAGATTAGAGGGATGTCTTTCTAAGTGGGAGTTCTTAAGTAATATGATTAATTGAACTTAAATTTATCATGAACTTAGTACCTGATAGTATCTTGCTTGTTTATGTTTGATTGTAGATAGATGGCCCGTGCTGTTGTTCCATTGAATTTTAATGCGTTCCTTGAGAAAGCAAAGTTGAAAGATGATGGTAGCAATTACACGGACTGGGTCCGTAACTTGAGGATTATCCTCATTGCTGCACAGAAGAATTACGTCCTGGAAGCACCGCTGGGTGCCAGGCCTGCTGCTGGAGCAACACCAGATGTTATGAACGTCTGGCAGAGCAAAGCTGATGACTACTCGATAGTTCAGTGTACCATGCTTTACGTTTTAGAATCGGGACTTCAACGACGTTTTGAACATCATGGAGCATATGAGATGTTTGAGGAATTGAAGTTAATATTTCAAGCAAATGCCCGGATTGAGAGATGTGAAGTCTCCAATAAGTTCTATAGCTGCAAGATGGAGGAGAACAGTTTTGTCGGTGAGCATATACTCAAAATGTCTGGGTATAATAATCACTTGATTCAATTGGGAGTTAATCTTCCAGATGATTGCGTCATTGACAGAATTCTCCAATCACTGCCACCTAGCTACAAGAGCTTCATGATGAACTATAATATGCAAGGGATGAATAAGACTATTCCCGAGCTCTTCGCAATGCTGAAAGCTGCGGAGGTAGAAATCAAGAAGGAGCATCAAGTGCTGATGGTCAACAAGACCACTGGTTTCAAGAAAAAGGGCAAAGGGAAGAAGAAATGGAACTTCAAGAAGAACAGCAAGCAAGTTGCTGCTCAAGAGAAGAAACCCAAATCTGGACCTAAGCCTGAAACTGAGTGCTTCTACTACAAGTAGACTGGTCACTAGAAGCGGAACTGCCCGAAGTATTTGGCGAATAAGAAGGATGGCAAGGTGAACAAAGGTATATGTGATATACATGTTATTGATGTGTAACCTTACTAGAGCTCGCAGTAGCACCTGGGTATTTGATACTGGTTCTGTTGCTAATATTTGCAACTCGAAACAGGGACTACGGATTAAGCGAACACTGGCGAAGGACGAGGTGACGATGCGCGTGGGAAATGGTTCCAAAGTCGATGTGATCGCGGTCGGCATGCTACCTCTACATCTACCATCGGGATTAGTATTAGACCTAAATAATTGTTATTTGGTGCCAGCGTTGAGCATGAACATTATATCTGGATCTTGTTTAATGCGAGACGGTTATTCATTTAAATCAGAGAATAATGGTTGTTCTATTTATATGAGTAATATCTTTTATGGTCATGCACCCTTGAAGATGGTCTATTTTTGATGAATCTCGATAGTAGTGATACACATATTCATAATGTTGAAGCCAAAAGATAGAGTTGATAATGATAGTGCAACTTATTTGTGGCACTGCCGTTTAGGTCATATCGGTATAAAACGCATGAAGAAACTCCATACTGATGGACTTTTGGAATCACTTGATTATGAATCACTTGGTACTTGCGAACCGTGCCTCATGGGCAAGATGACTAAAACACCGTTCTCCGGTACTATGGAGAGAGCAACAGATTTGTTGGAAATCATACATACAGATGTATGTGTCCAATGAATGTTGAAGCTCGTGGCGGATATCGCTATTTTCTCACCTTCACAGATGATTTAAGCACATATGGGTATATCTACCTAATGAAACATAAGTCTGAAACATTTGAAAAGTTCAAAGAATTTCAGAGTGAAGTTGAAAATCATCGTAACAAGAAAATAAAGTTTCTACGATCTGATCATGGAGGAGAATATTTGAGTTATGAGTTTGGTCTACATTTGAAACAATGCGGAATAGTTTCGCAACTCACGCCACCCGGAACACCACAGCGTAATGGTGTGTCCAAACGTCGCGTAATCGTACTTTACTAGATATGGTGTGATCTATGATGTCTCTTACTGATTTACCGCTATCGTTTTGGGGTTATGCTTTAGAGACGGCCGCATTCACGTTAAATAGGGCACCATCAAAATCCGTTGAGACGACACCTTATGAACTGTGGTTTGGCAAGAAACCAAAGTTGTCATTTCTGAAAGTTTGGGGCTATGATGCTTATGTGAAAAAACTTCAACCTGATAAGCTCGAACCAAATCGGAGAAATGTGTCTTCATAGGATACCCAAAGGAAACTGTTGGGTACACCTTCTATCACAGATCCGAAGGCAAGACATTTTGCTAAGAATGGATCCTTTCTAGAGAAGGAGTTTCTCTCGAAAGAAGTGAGTGGGAGGAAAGTAGAACTTGATGAGGTAACTGTACCTGCTCCCTTATTGGAAAGTAGTACATCGCAGAAACCGGTTTCTGTGACACCTACACCAATTAGTGAGGAAGCTAATGATAATGATCATGAAACTTCAGAACAAGTTACTACCGAACCTCGTAGATCAACCAGAGTAAGATCCGCACCAGAGTGGTACGGTAATCCTGTTCTGGAAGTCATGCTACTAGATCATGATGAACCTACGAACTATGAAGAAGCGATGGTGAGCCCAGATTCCGCAAAATGGCTTGAAGCCATGAAATCTGAGATGGGATCCATGTATGAGAACAAAGTATGGACTTTGGTTGACTTGCCCATGATCGGCAAGCAATTGAGAATAAATGGATCTTCAAGAATAAGACTGACGCTGACGGTAATATTACTATCTACAAAGCTCGACTTGTCGCAAAAGGTTTTCGGCAAGTTCAAGGGATTGACTACGATGAGACCTTCTCACCCGTAGCGATGCTTAAGTCTGTCCGAATCATGTTAGCAATTGCCGCATTTTATGATTATGAAATTTGGCAGATGGATGTCAAAACTGCATTCCTGAATGGATTTCTGGAAGAAGAGTTGTATATGATGCCAGCCGGAAGGTTTTGTCGATCCAAAGGGAGCTAACAAAGTGTGCAAGCTCCAGCGATCCATTTATGGACTGGTGCAAGCCTCTCGGAGTTGGAATAAACGCTTTGATAGTGTGATCAAAGCATTTGGTTTTGTACAGACTTTTGGAGAAGCCTGTATTTACAAGAAAGTGAGTGGGAGCTCTGTAGCATTTCTGATATTATATGTAGATGACATATTACTAATCGGAAATGATATAGAATTTCTGGATAGCATAAAGGGATACTTGAATAAGAGTTTTTCAATGAAAGACCTCAGTGAAGCTGCTTACATATTGGGCATTAAGATCTATAGAGATAGATCAAGACGCTTAATTGGACTTTCACAAAGCACATACCTTGACAAAGTTTTGAAGAAGTTCAAAATGGATCAAGCAAAGAAAGGGTTCTTGCCTGTGTTACAAGGTGTGAAGTTGAGTAAGACTCAATGCCCGACCACTGCAGAAGATAGAGAGAAAATGAAAGATGTTCCCTATGCTTCAGCCATAGGCTCTATCATGTATTCAATGCTGTGTATCAGACCTGATGTGTGTCTTGCTATAAGTCTAGCAGGGAGGTACCAAATTAATACAGGAGTGGATCACTGGACAACGGTCAAGAACATCCTGAAATACCTGAAAAAGACTAAGGATATGTTTCTCATATATGAAGGTGACAAAGAGCTCATCGTAAATGGTTACGTTGATGCAAGCTTTGACACTGATCCAGACGATTCTAAATCGCAAACCGGATACGTGTTTACATTAAACGGTGGAGCTGTCAGTTGGTGCAGTTCTAAACAAAGCGTTGTGGCGGGATCTACATGTGAAACGGAGTACATAGCTGCTTCGGAAGCAGCAAACAAAGGAGTCTGGATGAAGGAGTTCATATCCGATCTAGGTGTCATACCTAGTGCATCGGGTCCAATGAAAATCTTTTGTGACAATACTGGTGCAATTGCCTTGGCAAAGGAATCCAGATTTCACAAGAGAACCAATCACATCAAGAGACGCTTCAATTCCATCCGGAATCTAGTCCAGGTGGGAGACATAGAGATTTGCAAGATACACACCGATCTGAATGTTGCAGACCCGTTGACTAAGCCTCTTCCACGAGCAAAACATGATCAGCACCAAAGCTCCATGGGTGTTAGAATCATTACCGTGTAATCTAGATTATTGACTCTAGTGCAAGTGGGAGACTGAAGGAAATATGCCCTAGAGGCAATAATAATGTTATTATTTTATTTCCTTATATCATGATAAATGTTTATTATTCATGCTAGAATTGTATTAACCGGAAACATAATACTTGTGTGAATACATAGACAAACTAAACGTCACTAGTATGCCTCTACTTGACTAGCTCATTAATCAAAGATGGTTATGTTTCCTAACCATAGACATGTGTTGTCATTTGATTAACGGAATCACATTATTAGGAGAATGATGTGATTGACATGACCCATTCCATTAGCTTAGCACGATCGTTTAGTATGTTGCTATTGCTTTCTTCATGACTTATACATGTTCCTATGACTATGAGATTATGCAACTCCCGTTTGCCGGAGGAACACTTTGTGTGCTACCAAACGTCACAACGTAACTGGGTGATTATAAAGGTGCTCTACAGGTGTCTCCAAAAGGTACATGTTGGGTTGGCGTATTTTCGAGATTAGGATTTGTCACTCCGATTGTCGGAGAGGTATCTCTGGGCCCTCTCGGTAATGCACATCACCCTTGCAAGCATTGCAACTAATGAGTTAGTTGCGGGATTATTACGGAACGAGTAAAGAGACTTGCCGGTAACGAGATTGAACTAGGTATTGAGATACCGACGATCGAATCTCGGGCAAGTAACATACCGATGACAAAGGGAACAACGTATGTTGTTATGCGGTTTGACCGATAAAGATCTTCGTAGAATATGTGAGCCAATATGAGCATCCAGGTTCCGCTATTGGTTATTGACCGGAGACGTCTCGGTCATGTCTACATTGTTCTCGAACCCGTAGGGTCCGCACGCTTAAGTTCGATGACAGTTATATTATGAGTTTATTATTTGATGTACCGAAGTTAGTTCGGAGTCCCGGATGTGATCACGGACATAACGAGGAGTCTCGAAATGGTCGAGACATAAAGATTGATATATTGGACGGCTATATTCGGACACCGGAAGTGTTCGGGGAAGTTTCGGATAAAACCGGAGTACCGGGGGGTTACCGGAACCCCCCGGGGGGTTAATGGGCCTCATGGGCCTAAAGTGGAGAAGAGGAGGGGTGCCAGGGCAGGCCGCGCGCCCCCTCTCCCCCTAGTCTGAATTGGACAAGGAGGGAGGGGCGGCGCCCCCTTTCCTTCCTCTCCTCCTTCCCCCCCAAGTCCTAATCCAACTAGGGAAAGGGAGGGGGTCCTACTCCCGGTAGGAGTAGGACTCCTCCTGCGCGCCTCCTCCTAGGGCCTGCCGCACCCCCCCTTGGCTCCTTTATATACGGGGGCAGGGGGCACCCCTATACACACAAGTTGATCTCGAAGATCGTTTTCTTAGCCGTGTGCGGTGCCCCCTTCCACCATAGTCCTCGATAATATTGTAGTGGTGCTTAGGCGAAGCCCTGCGGCAGTTGAACATCAAGATCGTCACCACACCGTTGTGCTGACGGAACTCTTCCCCGACACTTTGCTGGATCAGAGTCCGGGGATGGTCATCGAGCTGAACGTGTGCTAGAACTCGGAGGTGCCGTAGTTTCGGTGCTTGATCGGTCGGGCCGTGAAGACATACGACTACATCAACCGCATTGTCATAACGCTTCCGCTGTTGGTCTACAAGGGTACGTAGATCACACTCTCCCCTCTCGTTGCTATGCATCACAATGATCTTTTGTGTGCGTAGGAATTTTTTTGAAATTACTACGTTCCCCAACAGCAACCAGAAGGTTTTGTCAATCCAAAAGGTGCTAACGAAGTGTGCAAGCTCCAGCGATCCATTTATGGACTAGTGCAAGCCTCTCGGAGTTGGAATATACGCTTTCATAGTGTGATCAAAGCATATGGTTTTATACAGACTTTTGGAGAAGCCTGTATTTACAAGAAAGTGAGTGGAAGCTCAGTAGCATTTCTAATACTATATGTGGATGACATATTGTTGATTGGAAATAACATAGAATTTCTGGATAGCATAAAAGGATACTTGAATAAGAATTTTTCAATGAAAGACCTCGATGAAGCTGCTTACATATTGGGCATCAAGATCTATAGAGATAGATCAAGACACTTAATTGGACTTTCACAAAGCACATACCTTGATAAAGTTTTGAAGAAGTTCAAAATGGATCAGTCAAAGAAAGGGTTCTTACCTATGTTACAAGGTGTGAAGTTGAGTCAAACTCAATGCCCGACCACTGCAATAGATAGAGAGAAAATGGAAGTCATTCCCTATGCCTCAGCCATAGGTTCTATCATGTATGCAATGTTGTGTACCAGACCTGATGTGTGCCTTGCTATTAGTTTAGCAGGGAGGTACCAAAGTAATCCAGGAGTGGATCACTAAACAGCGGTCAAGAACATCCTGAAATACTTGAAAAGGACTAAGGATATGTTTCTCGTTTATGGAGGTGACAAAGAGCTCGTTGTCAATGGTTGCGTCGATGCAAGCTTTGACACTGATCCAGATGACTCTAAGTCACAAACCGGATATGTATTTATATTGAATGGTGGAGCTGTCAGTTGGTGCAGTTCCAAGGAGAGCGTCGTGGCGGGATCTACGTGTGAAGCAGAATACATAGCTGCTTCGGAAGCAACAAATGAAGGAGTCTGGATGAAGGAGTTCACATTCGATCTAGGTGTAATACCTAGTGCATCGGGTCTAATGAAAATCTTTTGTGACAATAGTGGTGCAATTGCCTTGGCAAAGGAATCCAGAGTTCACAAGAGAACCAAGCACATCAAGAGACGCTTCAATTCCATCCACGATCAAGTCAAGGATGGAGACATAGAGATTTGTAAGATACATACGGATCTGAATGTTGTAGACCCGTTGACTAAGCCTCTCTCATGAGCAAAACATGATCAGCACCAAGACTCCATGGGTGTTAGAATCATTACTATGTAATCTAGATTATTGACTCTAGTGCAAGTGGGAGACTGAAAGAAATATGCCCTAGAGGCAATAATAAATCTGTTATTTATATTTCCTTATATCGTGATAAATGTTTATTATTCATGCTAGAATTGTATTAACCGGAAACTTAGTGCATGTGTGAATACATAGACAAAACTGAGTGTCCCTAGTATGCCTCTACTTGACTAGCTCATTAATCAAAGATGGTTAAGTTTCCTAACCATAGACATGTGTTGTCATTTGATGAACGGGATCACATCATTAGAGAATGATGTGATGGACAAGACCCATCCGTTAGCTTAGCATTATGATTGTTTAGATTTATTACTATTGCTTTCTTCATGACTTATACATGTTCCTCTGACTATGAGATTATGCAACTCCCGAATACCAGAGGAACACCTTGTGTACTATAAAATGTCACAACGTAACTGGGTGATTATAAAGATGCTCTACATGTGTCTTCGATGGTGTTTGTTGAGTTGGCATAGATCGAGATTAGGATTTGTCACTCATGTATCGGAGAGGTATCTCTGGGCCCTCTCGGTAATGCACATCACTATGAGCCTTGCAAGCAATGTGACTAATGAGTTAGTTATGGGATGATGCATTTACAGAAACGAGTAAAGAGACTTGCCAGTGACGAGATTGAACTAGGTATGATGATACCGACGAGCGAATCTCGGGCAAGTAACATACCGATGACAAAGGGAACAACATATGTTGTGATGCGGTTTGACCGATAAAGATCTTCGTAGAATATGTAGGAGCCAATATGAGCATCCAGGTTCCACTATTGGTTATTGACCGGAGATGTGTCTCGGTCATGTCTACATAGTTCTCGAACCCGTAGGGTCCGCACGCTTAACGTTCGATGACGATTTGTATTATGAGTTATGTGATTTGATGAACTGAAGTCTGTTCGGAGTCCTGGATGAGATCACGGACATGACGAGGAGTCTCGAAATGGCCGAGACGTAAAGATTGATATATTAGAAGGTTATGTTTGGACACCGGAATGGTTTTGGAAAGGTTCAGATATTTTCCGGGGGCCCGGGGGGTTCCCGGCCCCCCCCCCCCCCCCCCCCCCGTGGAGTTAATGGGCCTTCATGGGCCCTAGTGGAGAGAGGAGGCAGCGGCCAGGTGGAGGGGTGGCCCCCCTTTCCTTCTTCTCCTCCACCTCTTTCCCCTTCCCCCCTCTCCGAAAAGGAAAGGAGGGGGCCGGATCCTACTTGGATCGGGAGTCCAAGTAGGACTCCCCCCTTGGCGCGCCCCCCCTTGGGCCGGCCACCTCTCCTCCCTCCTTTATATACGTGGGAGGGGGGCACCCCAAAGACACACCAAGTCTTCTCTTAGTCATGTGTGGTGCCCCCCTCCACAGTTACACACCTCGGTCATATCGTGTTCATCATCATCGTCAACACGCCATCGTGCTGACGAAACTCTCCCTCGTCCTCAACTAGATCAAGAGCTCGAGGGACGTCATCGATCTGAACGTGTGCTAAACACGTAGGTGTCGTACTTTCGGTGCTTGGATCGGTTGAATCTTGAAGACGTTCGACTACATCAACCGCGTTACTAAACACTTCCGCTTTCGGTCTATGAGGGTACATGGACACACTCTCCCCTCTCGTTGCTATGCATCACCTAGATAGATCTTGCGTGATCGTAGGAATTTTTTTGAAATACTGTGTTCCCCAACAGAAAGATCTAGGCACATATATCCAGTTGGATATGGGTAGCATGAGTTATTATTGTTGACATCACCCTTGAGGTAAATACGTTGGGAGGCAAAACAATAAGCCCCTATCTTTCTATGTCTCTGGTTGAAACGTTTTGCTCATGTGTATACGGTGAGTGTTAGCAGTCATAGAATACTATGATGGTTGAGTATGTGGAGCTCTTACTTAAACTCTATTGAATAAGTTGAATTACAATTGCTTGGTGACTGAGAACATAGGTTGTTGAGTTTCAAGAGAATTCATTGTTTGAACCTTAACATGTGAATTGGTTGCTACTTTAAACATGAGAAATTTTATAAGAAAGTGTTGTTGTCATGATGCTAGGAAAAGTGACTGAAATTATCATTGATCAAACTTATGCACTTTGCTAGCATTCACACTTCATAAATTATTTCTTTTATCATTTACCTACTCGAGGACGAGTAGGAATTAAGCTTGGGGATGCTGATACGTCTCCAACGTATCTATAATTTATGAAGTATTCATGTTGATATATTATCATTCTTGGATGTTCTACTATCATTTTATAGCAACTTTATATCATTTTTTTGGACTAACCTATTGATCCAGTGCCTAGTGCCAGTTGCTGTTTTTTGCTTGTTTTTTACATTGCAGGAAATCAATGTTAAATGGAGTCCATACACCGCGAAACTTTTTGGAGATTTTTTTTATGGACCAGAACACCCAGGATGGGCTAGAGAAGCACCTGGGGGTGCCCCGAGGGGGGCACAACCCACCAAGGCACACCAGGGGGCCCAGGCGTGCCTAGGTGGGTTGTGACCACCTCGGTGGCCTCCTGCACCCCCTCTTTACCCTATATATTCCCAAAAATTCCAAAAACCCTCGGGGTTAACCTAGATCATAAGTTTTGCCGCCGCAAGGCTCTGTAGCCACCGAAAACCAATCTAGACCCTTTCCGGCACCCTGTCGGAGGGGGGAATCATCTCTTGTGGCCGTCTTCATCATCCCAGCGACCACCACGATGAGGAGGGAGTAGTCCACCCTCGGGGCTGAGGGTTTGTACCAGTAGTTATGTGTTTAATATCCCTCTCTCTCTCGTGTTCTTGAGATGTCACGAGCTTGATGTACCGCGGGATTTGTTAATATAGTCGGATCATATGGTGTTTTCCCCTCTCTATCTTATTGTGATGAATTGAGTTTTCCCCTTTGTGAAAGTGCGTTATATCGACTAGAGGGGGTGAATAGGAGATTTTTATAAATTCATCACTAAGGAATTTTAGGGTGAGGAAATTCCTAAGCAATGAACTACTTAGCAGCAGAATAAGTACTCAGATGCAGGCATAACAGAGTAGTAGCACAGTCATCGTGATGAAATGAAGACAAGCACAGAGTACAAGTAGTGTAAACACAAGATAAGCAGGCTGAAGAGAAAGTGACTGAAGAATTAGGATTGAGGAAATTGAGAAAGTCTTCAGTCAAAGCCTTCAAACAGTAATGATCAAGTACTTCTACACAAAAATGAGGAAATGGAAGGGTTGAGGAAATAGAACCAGTAGCTTGGTGAAGACAGTGATTTGGTAGACCAGTTCCAACTGTTGTGACAGTCGTACGTTTGGTTGGAGCGGCTAGGTATTTAAACCTGGGGACACATAGTCCTCGTCGTATTCTCCTTGAGCTAAGGTCACACAGACCTCGCCCAATCACTCGTGGTAAGTCTTCGGGTGACTTCCAAACCTTCACAGACTTAGTCACTCGGCGATCCACAATTTCCTCTTGGATGCTCTAGACCATGACGCCTAACCGTCTAGAGGATGCACAGTCCTCAAAGGTAACAAGCATCTATTCCACACGGGAACAATCTCTTCAGTGATGCTCAATCACTTTGGGTTTGTAGGTGTTTGGGTTTGGGTTTTCCTCACTTGATGATTTTCGCTCAAAGTCCTCGGAGGATGGGATGCTCTAAATGATAGGTGTCAGTTTCTCTCGGAGCAGCCAACCGGCTAGTGGTTGTAGGGGGCGGCTATTTATAGCCTAGGGAGCAGCCTGACATGATAAGACATAAATGCCCTTCAATGATATGACCGTTAGGTGGGTAGATATTTTGGGACAGCTGGCGCATAGCACAACAACGGTTGGAAATTAGGCTATCAAATTCCTCAGTGCTATCATCTTCCTCAATTGTAGGCAATCCGCACTAGCGAACTACTAACTCCTCAGTCAGAACAAATTCCTCAGAGACTAGAAGATCTTCGTCTCCGTCACTGAAGAAATTGACTGAACTGTATGAGATTTCCAATGGCTACACTCAAAAGGATTGGTAGGTGTGGGATTTTGAGATGAGCATCACTTGGAAACTTTTCCTTAGTTTTACCTCGACCCCCTTTAACAGTACAGTGTTTCCTATGACTCAAGAAAGAGAAAATGAAACTACGAAAACAAAAGTCTTCACGCTTCATAATCCTCGCATGAATATCAAGTCTTCAGGGTCACACCAGTTTCTTCACTTTCAAAGTCTTCAGAAAGCCAAAGTATTCAGTTGAAGACATTCATTTTTACGGGTCGACTTTCTCTCTAAATATCAAACTCCTCATAGACTTATAGACCTGTGTACACTCACAAATGCATTAGTCCCTTAACTTATAAGTCTTCAATACACCAAAATCACTAAGGGGCACTAGATGAATCCCTTCGCCAGTTTGACGAATCTGACCTTGGCTCCCAACCAATCTGCATGATATGCGTCAAATTCATCACTAAATTTTTTGATCTCAGTTTGCATGGTCACAAGTTCATCAGTTGTCATTGATGACCCACAAGTATAGGGGCTCTATCGTAGTCCTTTCGATAAGTAAGAGTGTCGAACCCAACGAGGGGCAGAAGGAAATGACAAGCGGTTTTCAGCAAGGTATTCTCTACAAGTACTGAAATAAGTGGTAACAGATAGTTTTGTGATAAGATAATTTGTAACGAGAAACAAGTAACGAAAGTTAAGAAAGTGCAGCAAGGTGGCCCAATCCTTTTTGTAGCAAAGGACAAGCCTGGACAAACTCTTATATAAGGAAAAGCGCTCCCGAGGACACATGGGAATATCGTCAAGCTAGTTTTCATCACGTTCATATGATTCGCGTTCGGTACTTTGATAATTTCACATGTGGGTGAATCGCTGCTTGGGTGCTGTTCTTACTTGAACAAGCATCCCACTTATGATTAACCTCTATTGCAAGCACCCGCAACTACAACAAAAGTATTAAGGTAAACCTAACCATAGCATGAAACATATGGATCCAAATCAGCCCCTTACGAAGCAACGCATAAACTAGGGTTTAAGCTTCTGTCACTCTAGCAACCCATCATCTACTTATTACTTCCCAATGCCTTCCTCTAGGCCCAAATAATGGTGAAGTGTTATGTAGTCGATGTTCACATAACACCACTAGAGGCTAGATAACATACATCTCATCAAAAGCTACAGAGGTAGAAATCAAAAAGGAGCATCAAGTGTTGATGGTTAACAAAACCACTAGTTTCAAGAAAAAGGGCAAAGGGAAGAAGAAGGGGAACTTCAAGAAGAAAAGCAAGCAAGTTGCTGCTCAGGAGAAGAAACCCAAGTCTGGACCTAAGCCTGAAACTGAGTGCTTCTACTGCAAGCAGACTGGTCACTGGAAGCGGAACTGCCCCAAGTATTTGGCTGATAAGAAGGATGGCAAGGTGAACAAAGGTATATGTGATATACATGTTATTGATGTGTACCTTACTAGAGCTCGCAGTAGCACCTGGGTATTTGATACTGGTTCTGTTGCTAATATTTGCAACTCGAAACAGGGACTACGGAATAAGCGGGCACTGGCAAAGGACGAGGTGACGATGCGCGTGGGAAACGGTTCCAAAGTTGATGTGATCGCGGTCGGCACGCTACCTCTACATCTACCTTCGGGATTAATATTAGACCTTAATAATTGTTATTTGGTGTCAGCGTTGAGCATGAACATTATATCTGGATCTTGTTTAATGCGAGACGGTTATTCATTTAAATCAGAGAATAATGGTTGTTCTATTTATATGAGTAATATCTTTTATGGTCATGCACCCTTGAAGAGTGGTCTATTCTTATTGAATCTCGATAGTACTAATACACATATTCATAATGTTGAAGCCAAAAGATGCAGAGTTGATAATGAAAGTGCAACTTATTTGTGGCACTGTCGTTTAGGTCATATCGGTATAAAGCGCATGAAGAAACTCCATACTGATGGACTTTTGGAACCACTTGATTATGAATCACTTGGTACTTGCGAACCGTGCCTC
>NC_053022.1:538957269-538986593 GCF_003073215.2 Triticum urartu
TCCCGTACATCTGCTAGTCTACCACTGTAAGAGTTTGCACAAAATCAACTATACTAGAGCCCATAATAGCTTGTGACTGCACACGGAAGTTTCTAGCATGAATAATATCATGATCCTTTGAGTCCTGGTGGCGGTCCAAAAGAAAAATAGGCAATCGCTGGAATACCCAGGTGCCTCAATCCACCCAGATGTGTGTTTAAGTTGCCACCTTAAATAAACCATTAATTAACAATCTCACATCTGTCATGGATACACTCACCCAATCCACGTCTACTAGCATAGCATGGCATAATAAGCAAACGTAGAAGTAACTCCCAAAGGTTTGATAATAAACAGGTAATAGTCTACCTCATCTACTTCCCAAACCCACAATTTAATTAGATCCTAATCATGCAATGTGTGAGGATTGATCTAATGCAATAAAACTGGGTAGTGGAAAGCTATGATCAAAGTGTTACTTGCCTTGCTGATGATCCGGGAAACCTAGCGATTCGAAGTAGCAAGCGGCGCACTCCGGGTACTCTATCGCAAACAAACAAGCATACAATAAGTACTCAACTAATGCACAGGTAAAACTCAAATAAGAGATCTAACCAGAAAGTTCAACTTAAGAACTCCGGTTGGCAAAAAGAATCAAATCGAACGAAGCAACGAAAGACAAACGGCAAAAGAAACAGGCTTCGTTTACTATTCTGGATCTAGGGCAATTTTTACAGTGGCAAAAACTTGTTTGAGTTGGTTAAACGGAAAGAGAGGTTTCGAGACGAAACTCCAGGCGCTTGAATCGCCTGATTCCGATAAACGAGCGAAAAGTTAGACTAAAACGAAAATCGGATCAGAAATCGCGATCAGAAAAATCGCGGATTTAATCCGAGAAAAAGAAAAACGAACGAGTTCGTTAAAACGAACGAACGGACGAACGCTCGCTATTAAATAAACCGGAAAAACCGATCTATTTAAAAAAACCGAAACAAAAAAAACGAACAAAACCGTCGGAAAAACCGAACGGTTTTTCGGAAAAAAACCGGCGGCGGCGAGGTCTACCTCCGGCGACGGATCCGGCGGGCGGCGGCGGCTCACGGCGGCGGTGCGCAGCGCGGCGAGGGCGGCGCGGCGGCGAGGCGCGGCGGCGGCGGCGGCGGCTAGGCGGCTAGGGTTTGGGGGGGTCCGGCTGGGCCTCCCCGGCTTATAAAGCCGGACGGGCCTAGTGTCCGGGTCGGACACGGCCGTTAGGTCGGTTGCGTTTTTTTTAAATAGTTACGCTCAGAAAAAACAAAAGGAATACTAAACGGACTCCAAAAATCCCGAAATAAATTTTCCCCGGCTTCTAAAATCAAGCCGCACAGGATGAACATTTATTTGGGGCCTAAATGCAATTTTGAAAAACGCGATTTTTTCCTAAATTCAAATAAAATTTTAATTGATTTTTTTTAAATCCTCAATATTTCTTTATTTTGGAAAGTCATTTTATTCCCTCTCTCATATTTTTGTAATAGAAATAATGAAGATAAAATAAATAAAATCAAATAATCCTATTTTCAAAATTTGAGACAACTCAATTATGAAAATAACGAAATCCCCAACTCTCTCCGAGGGTCCTTGAGTTGCGTAAAATTTCTAGGATCAACCAAAATGCAATAAATATGATATGCAATGATGATCTAGTGTATAACATTCCAAATTGAAAATTTGGGATGTTACAAACCTACCCCCCTTAAGATGAATCTCGCCCTCGAGATTCGGGTTGGCTAGAAAATAGGTGAGGGTGGTCCTTCAGCAATTCTTCCTCTTGTTCCCAGGTGGCTTCGTCCTCCGTGTGGTGGCTCCACTGAACCTTGCAAAACTTGATAACCTTGCTACCGGTGACTCGACTGGCATACTCTAGAATGTTAACTGGTTTCTCCTCATAGGTCAAATCACTGTCTAATTGAATTGCTTCCAGCGGCACTGTGTCTCTCAGCGGTATATCAGCCATCTCTGCGTGGCACTTCTTCAACTGGGAAACGTGGAACTCGTCGTGAACTCCTGACAATCCTTCGGGCAATTCCAATTTATAGGCAACTTCTCCCATACGCTCCAAAACTTTGTATGGGCCTACAAAACTTGGCGCTAACTTTCCCTTAACTCCAAAGCGCTTAACTCCTCGAAGTGGTGATACTCGAAGATAAATCTGGTCTTCCAAACTTCGTAAACTGTCTCCCTTGCGTTTAGGAATCTGCATAGCTCTTCTGCCTGGACTGGGCTACCTTGAGCCTATCATGAATCAATTTCACTTTTTGTTTCAGACTCCTTATCAGATCTGGTCCAAACAAAAACTGGCGGTCTCCAACTTCATCCCACGACAATGGGTCCTGCACCTCCTTCCGTACAAGGCTTCGAAAAGGGGCCATCTTCAAACTGGAGTTGATAAGCTGTTGTTGTAAGAGAACTTCTGCATTGCAAATTCTTCGTTCCCAGCTAGATTGTAATCTAGCGCACAAGCACTTAGCATATCCTCCAAAATCTGATTGACTCTCTCAGTTCTGTCATCAGTTGCTGGTGAAAGCTGTGTCTAAACTCCAGTCTTGGTTTCCCAAAGTTCATGCCAACTGATTCCAGAACTTTGAGTAAATTGGGTTCCTCTTATCTGATACTATTGCTCCTTGGAACTCCATGCAGACCAAACGGATTCTAGTCATGTATATCTTGCCAACTTGCACTGTATAGGTAGTCTTTCATCTGGAATGAAATGAGCTACCTTTGTTAAACGATCGACTTACACCCATATCGGAGTCATAAGCCTGAATGTGTTCTGGGCAATCCAAGTAATAAATCCATGCCTTAACTTATCCCACTTCCATTCGGGTATCGGCATGGCTGGTAAGCAATCCTGCTGGCTTCTGAATTGCTCTGCCTTTACTCTCTGACATACATCACAAACCAGTACATATTCCTGCAATATCCTTCTTCATTCCGGTTCCCCCAAAAAATATCCTTCAACAAATTACATCTTTGGTATTTCCTTGGGTGAATCCAAATACGGTGAATCATGGGCCTCTTTGTAAAATTTAACTTTCCTCTGATCTCCGAATCATTTAGGTCTATAGACCACGGTCTTCAACCATAAGGTATCGTGCTCATCCTCACGAAATCCCTTAGCCTTTCCTTTGCTCATTTTCTCCTTTATAGCGGCAATCTTCCTTTTATTCAGTCTCTTTTGAGCTTCTCTGATTCTTATCCATCAAGTTAGACTGAATCTCCCAATGGCTGCTACATCGGACTCCTTGGAACTTTCCAAGACATAGCTCGAAGATTTCGGCTAACTCCCTTGGTAAATCTCCCGTCATTAGGGTGTTGACATGGCTCTTACGGCTTAACGCGTCAGCTACTATGTTAGCCTTTCCGGGGTGATAATGCAATTTCATATCATAATCCTTGATGAGCTCCAACCATCTCCTTTGTCTGAGGTTCAACTCCTTCTGTGTGAAAATATACTTCAAACTCTTGTGATCCGTGTACACCTCGCAATGGTTTCCAATCAGAAAATGTCTCCAAGTCTTCAATGCATGCACTACGGCTGCTAACTCCAAATCATGCGTAGCATAATTCAACTCATGAGGCTTAAGCTGTCGTGAGGCATATGAAACAACTCTTCCTTCCTGCATAAGCACTGCTCCAAGTCCTCGACGTGAAGCGTCACAATACACCTCATAATCCTTGGTCTGATCCGGTAAAATCAACACTGGTGAGGTAACCAAACGTTTCTTCAACTCCTGGAAACTAGCCTCACATTCCTCAGTTCCATATGAACTTGGTATCCTTCTTCAACAACTCCGTCATAGGCTTCGCAATCTTTGAGAAATTCTCAATAAACCTCCGGTAGTATCCTGCGAGTCCAAGAAAACTCCGGATCTCTCCAACTGTTGGTTGGCGCTTCCCACTTGGTCACAGTATCAACTTTAGTGGGATCTACTGCTATACCTTCTCCGGATATAACGTGTCCGAGAAATCCAACTTCCTTCAACCAAAACTCACATTTGCTAAACTTGGCATATAATTGATGTTCTCTGAGCTTACCAAGTACCAAACGCAAATGCTCCTTATGCTCCTCTTCATTCTTCGAGTAAACCAGGATATCATCAATGAACACTACGACGAACTTATCCAAAAACTCCATAAATACTTTGTTCATCATGTTCATAAAATATGCAGGTGCGTTAGTCAGACCAAATGACATAACGGTATACTCGTACAGCCCATACCTGGTGGTAAAAGCTGTCTTAGGTATATCCTGTTCTCGAATCTTCAACTGGTGGTATCCTGATCGCAGATCGATCTTGGAAAATACCTTAGCTCCTTGCAATCGATCAAACAGATCATTGATCATTGGTAGTGGGTACTTGTTCTTGATGTTACTTCATTCAATCCTCGATAATCAACAACCATCCTTAACGATCCATCCTTCTTCTCCACTAGAAGTACTGGCGATCCCCAAGCGTGAACTTGGGCGAATATATCCTTTATCCAGTAACTCCTTAATCTGCTTCTTAATTTCCACCAAATCCTTTGCTGGCATCCTATATGGTCTCTTTGATATTGGCCCTGTGCCTGGCAAAAGCTCAATCAAAAACTCAATATCTCTATCCGGTGGCATGCCTGGCAACTCTTCCGGAAATACATCAGGGAAATCCTTCACTACTGGTACTTCCTCCTGCACAACTCCTGTTAACAATTTACTTGAGTCCTCTTCGGCACATGCCGGGATACATACTTGATCCTTCTCCCTTCTGGGGTGGTAAGCAAGATTGACTTACTGGCGCAATCGATGTTTCCTCCATACATCGACAACCAATCCATACCCAGAATTACATCCAAACCTTGTGATTCCAATATTATCAAATCCGAGGGGAACACATGCCTACCTATACTTAATGGCACTTGAAAACATCCTTGGCTAGCCATATACTCCGCTCCTGGTGAGCTTACTAACATAGGTGTTCTAAGAACTTTGGTGGGCAGGTTATACTTATCCACAAATCCCCTTGATATGTATGAATGCGATGCACCAGTATCGAAAAGAACGAGTGCAGTAAATGACTTAACCAAAAACTTACCGATTACTGCATCCGGCTGCTCTTCAACCTCCTCCACGTTAACGTGGTTCACCTGTCCCCTGTTGAAAGGGTTCGGCTTCTTCCCAGAGCTTCCATTGCCATTTCCATTCTGGATTCAGGACATTCATTGGCATAATGTCCGGTCTTCTGGCACTTAAAACAAGTGACTTGGCTCAGGTCTCTCTTGGCTGGGGTCGATGGGTTGGTGCGGTTCTGACCATTGCTTCCTCCATTCCCATTACCATTCTTGGTGCCATTATGATTGTGCGAGCTACCTCCTCCATGGGTATGCTGAAAATGTCATCCCGGTCTAGGGGTAAAACATGGCTTCTGCTGATCTCCTGAATTGTGCTTCCCTTGTCCATACTTCCTCTTGCGATTCTCAATCTGCTGCTACTTCCCTTCAATCATGAGAGCACGATCTACCAACTCCTGGTAATTGTTGAAGGTTGCTACCATCAACTGCATGCTCAACTCATCATTCAGTCCTTCCAGAAACTTCTCCTGCTTAGCTGCATCCGTAGCAACGTCATCTGGGGCATAACGTGGCTAGCTTACTAAACTCCTCCACATACTGGCCAACTGTCCGTCCTCCTTGGCGCAAGTTGCGAAACTCTCGCTTCTTCATGGCCATAGCTCCTGCTGAAACATGGGCAGTACGAAAAGCCTGCTGAAACTGGTCCCATGTGACAGTGTCGACAGGGAAAGTGGCTGTGAAATTCTCCCACCATGATGCTGTGGGTCCTTCAAGCTGATGTGCGGCTGTTGGGGAACGTAGTATTCAAAAAAATTCCTACGCACACGTAGGATCATGGTGATGCATAGCAACCAGAGGGGGGAGTGTTGTCCATGTACCCTCGTAGACCAAAAGCGGAAGAGTTAGTACAACCCGGTTGATGTAGTCGTACGTCTTCGACCGATCAAGTACTGAACGCACGGTCAACTCGATGACGTCCCTCGAACTCCGATCCAGCCGAGTGTTGAGGGAGAGTTTCGTCAGCACGACGGTGGTGACGATGTTGATGTTCTACCGACGCAGGGCTTCGCCTAAGCATTGCTACAGTATTATAGAGGTGGAATATGGTGGAGGGGGGCACCACACATGGCTAAAAGATCAAGATATCAATTGTTATCTCTTTGGGGTGCCCCCTGCCCCCGTATATAAAGGAGTGGAGGAGGGGGTGGGCCGGCCCTCTCTATGGCGCGCCCTAGGGGAGTCCTACTCCCACCGAGAATAGGATTCCCCCTTTCCTGGTTGAACTAGGAGCCCTTCCAAGTAGTAGGAGTAGGAGGGAAGGAAAGGGAAGGGAAAAGGAGAAGGAAGGGGGCGCCCCCCTCCCTAGTCCAATTCGGACCAGCCCATGGGGAGGGGTGCGGCCACCCTTTTGAGGCCTTTCTCTCCTTTCCCGTATGGCCCATTAAGGCCCAATACGAATTCCCATAACTCCCCGGTACTTCCGAAAATACCCGAATCACGTGGAACCTTTCTGATGTCCGAATATAGTTGTCCAATATATCGATCTTTACGTCTTGACCATTTCGAGACTCCTCGTCATGTCCTCGATCTCATCCGGGACTCCGAACTCCTTTGGTACATCAAAACACATAAACTCATAATATAACCATCATCGAACTTTAAGCGTGCGGACCCTACGGGTTCGAGAACTATGTAGACATGACCGAGACACGTCTCCGGTCAATAACCAATAGCGGAACCTGGATGCTCATATTGGCTCCCACATATTCTACGAAGATCTTTATCAGTCAAACCGCATAACAACATACGTTGTTCCCTTTGTCATCGGTATGTTACTTGCCCGAGATTCTATCGTCGGTATCTCAATACCTAGTTCAATCTCGTTACCGGCAAGTCTCTTTACTCGTTCCGTAATACATCATCCCGCAACTAACTCATTAGTTGCAATGCTTGCAAGGCTTAAGTGATGTGCATTACCGAGAGGGCCCAGAGATACCTCTCCGATATTCGGAGTGACAAATCCTAATCTCGAAATATGCCAACCCAACAAGTACCTTCGGAGACACCTATAGAGCACCTTTATAATCACCCAGTTACGTTGTGACGTTTGGTAGCACACAAAGTGTTCCTCTGGTAAACGGGGGTTGCATAATCTCATAGTCATAGGAACATGTATAAGTCATGAAGAAAGCAATAGCAGAATACTAAACGATCGTGTGCTAAGCTAACAGAATGGGTCAAGTCAATCACATCATTCTCCCAATGATGTGACCCTGTTAATCAAATGACAACTCATGTCTATGGTTAGGAAACATAACCATCTTTGATCAACGAGCTAGTCAAGTAGAGGCATACTAGTGACAATCTGTTTGTCTATGTATTCACACATGTATTATGTTTCCGGTTAATACAATTCTAGCATGAATAATAAACATTTATCATGATATAAGGAAATAAATAATAACTTTATTATTGCCTCTAGGGTATATTTCCTTTAGTCTCCCACTTGCACTAGAATCAATAATCTAGTTCACATCGCCATGTGATTTAATACCAATAGTTCACATCACCATGTGATTAGCACCCATAGTTCACATCGACATGTGACCAACACCAAAGGGTTTACTAGAGTCAATAATCTAGTTCACATCGTTATGTGATTAACACCCAAAGAGTACTAAGGTGTGATCATGTTTTGCTTGTGAGAAAAGTTTAGTCAACGGGTCTGCCACATTCAGATCCGTAAGTATTTTGCAAATTTCTATGTCAACAATGCTCTGCACGGAGCTACTCTAGCTAATTGCTCCCATTTTTAATATGTATCCAGATCGAGATTTAGTGTCATCTGGATCAGTGTCAAAATTTGCATCGACGTAACCCTTTACGACGAACCTTTTTGTCACCTCCATAATCGAGAAACATATCCTTATCCACTAAGGATAATTTTGACCGATGTCCAGTGATCTACTCCTAGATCACTATTTACTACCTTGCCAAAATCAGTGTAGGTATACAATAGATCTGGTACATAGCATGGCATACTTTATAGAACCTATGGCTGAGGCATAGGGAATGACTTTCATTCTCTTTCTATCTTCTGTCGTGGTTGGGTTTTGAGTCTTACTCAATTTCACACCTTGTAACACAGACAAGAACTCTTTCTTTGACTGTTCTATTTTGAACTACTTCAAAATCTTGTCAAGGTATGTACTCATTGAAAAACTTATCAAGCGTCTTGATCTATCTCTATAGATCTTGATGTTCAATATGTCAGCAGCTTCACCGAGGTCTTTCTTTGGAAAATTCCTTTCAAACACTCCTTTATGCTTTGCAGAATAATTCTACATTATTTCTGATCAACAATATGTCATTCACATATACTTATCAGAAATGTTGTAGTGCTCCCACTCACTTTCTTGTAAATACAGGCTTCATCGCAAGTCTGTATAAAATTATATGCTTTGATCAACTTATCAAAGTGTATATTCCAATTCCGAGATGCTTGCACTAGTCCATAGATGGATCGCTGGAGCTTGCTTATTTTGTTAGCACCTTTAGGATTGACAAAACCTTCTGGTTGTGTCATATACAACTCTTCTTTAATAAATCTATTA
The DNA here is from genome assembly GCF_003073215.2 of Triticum urartu. NCBI lineage: Eukaryota > Viridiplantae > Streptophyta > Magnoliopsida > Poales > Poaceae > Triticum > Triticum urartu. The sequence goes on from NC_053022.1 coordinate 538,965,954, forward strand.
AGGAATGCAGTTTTGTTTATCCATTTGCCAGATTTCATAAAATGCGGCAATTGCTAACATGATTAGGACAGACTTAAGCATAGATACGAGTGAGAAACTCTCATCGTAGTCAACACCTTGAACTTGTCGAAAATCTTTTGCGACAATTCTAGCTTTGTAGATAGTAACACTACTATCAGCGTCCGTCTTCCTCTTGAAGATCCATTTATTTTCTATGGCTTGCCGATCATTGGGCAAATCCATCAAAGTCCATACTTTGTTCTCATACATGGATCATATCTCAGATTTCATGGCCTCAAACCATTTCGCGGAATCTGGGCTCACCATCGCTTCTTCATAGTTCGTAGGTTCGTCATGATCAAGTAGCATGACCTCCAGAACAGGATTACCGTACCACTCTGGTGCGGATCTCACTCTGGTTTACCTACGAGATTCGATAGTAACTTGATCTGAAGTTACATGATCATCATCATTAGCTTCCTCACTAATTGGTGTAGTAGTCACGGGAACAGATTTCTGTGATGAACTACTTTCCAATAAGGGAGAAGGTACAATTACCTTATCAAGTTCTACTTTCCTCCCACTCACTTCTTTCGAGAGAACCTCCTTCTCTAGAAAGGATCCATTATTAGCAACGAATGTCTTGCCTTTGGATCTGTGATAGAAGGTGTACCCAACAGTAACTTTTTGGGTATCCTATGAAGACACACTTTTCCGATTTGGGTTTGAGCTTATCAGGATGAAACTTTTTCACATAAGCATTGCAACCCCAAACTTTAAGAAACGACAACTTTGGTTTCTTGCCAAACCACAGTTCATACGGTGTCGTCTCAACAGATTTAGATGGTGCCCTTTTAACGTGAATGCAACTGTCTCTAATGCATAACCCCAAAACTATAGTGGTAGATCGGTAAGAGACATCATAGATTGCACTATATCCAATAAAGTACGGTTATGACGTTCGGACACACCATTATGCTGTGGTGTTCCATGTGGCATGAGTTTGTGAAACTATTCCACATTGTTTTAATTGAAGACCAAACTCGTAACTCAAATATTTGTCTCCGCGATCAGATCGTAGAAACTTTATTTTCTTGTCACGATGATTTTCCACTTCACTCTGAAATTCTTTGAACTTTTCAAATGTTTCAGACTTATGTTTCATAAAGTAGATATACACATATCTGCTCAAATCATCTATGAAGTTCAGAAAATAACGATACTTGTCCTGAGCCTTAACACTCATCGGACCGCATACATCTGTATGTATTATTTCCAATAAGTCAGTTGCTCGCTCCGGAGAACGGAGTCTTAGTCATCTTGCCCATGAGGCATGGTTCGCAAGCATCAAGTGATTCATAATCAAGTGATTCCAAAATCCCATCAGCATGGAGTTTCTTCATGCGCTTTACACCAATATGACCTAAACGGCAGTGCTACAAATAAGTTGCACTATCATTATTAACTTTGCATCTTTTGGTTTCAATATTATGATTATGTGTATCACTACGATCGAGATCCAACGAACTATTTTCATTGGGTGTGTAACCATATAAGGTTTTATTCATGTAAACAGAACAACAATTTATTCTCTTACTTAAATGAATAACCGTATTACAATAAACATGATCAAATCATATTCATGCTTAACGCAAACACCAAATAACACTTATTCAGGTTCAACACTAATCCGAAAGTATAGGGATTTTTTGTGTGCGATGATGGATCATATCAATCTTGGAACCACTTCCAACACACATCGTCACTTCACCCTTAACTAGTCTCTGTTTATTCTGCAACTCCCGTTTCGAGTTACTAATCTTAGCAACTGAACTAGTATCAAATACTGAGGGGTTGCTATAAACACTAGTAAAGTACACATCAATAACATGTATATCAAATATACTTATGTTCACTTTGCCATCCTTCTTATCTGCCAATCACTTGGGGTAGTTCCGCTTCCAGTGACCAGTCCCTTTGCAGTAGAAACACTTAGTCTCAGGCTTAGGACCAGACTTGGGCTTCTTCACTTGAGCAGCAACTTGCTTGCTTGTTCTTATTTAAGTTCCCCTTCTTCCCTCTGCCCTTTTCTTGAAACAGTGGTCTTGTCTACCATCAACACTTGATGTTTTTCTCGATTTCTACCTTCGTCAATTTCCGCATTACGAAGAGCTTGGGAATCGTTTCCGTTATCCCTTGCATATCATAGTTCATCACGAAGTTCTACTAACTTGGTGATGGTGACTAGAGAATTATGTCAATCACTATCTTATCTGGAAGATTAACTCCCACTTGATTCAAGCGATTGTAGTACTCAGACAATCTGGGCACATGCTCACTAGTTGAGCGATTCTCCTCCATCTTTTAGCTATAGAACTTGTTGGAGACTTCATATCTCTCAACTCGGGTATTTGCTTGAAATATTAACTTCAACTCCTGGAACATCTCATATGCTCCATGACGTTCAAAATGTCTTTGAAGTCCCGATTCTAAGCCATTAAGCATGGTGCACTAAACTATCAAGTAGTCATCATATTGAGCTAGCCAAACGTTCATAACGTCTGCATCTGCTCCTGCAATAGGTCCGTCACCTAGCGGTGCATCAAGGACATAATTCTTCTGTGCAGCAATGAGGATAAACCTCAGATCACGGATCCAATCCGCATCATTGCTACTAACATCTTTCAACACAATTTTCTCTAGGAACATATCAAAATAAACACAGGGAAGCAACAACGCGAGCTATTGATCTACTATTAACATAAACAAGCAAGATACCATCAGGGACTAAGTTCATGATAAATTTAAGTTCAATTAATCATATTACTCAAGAACTCCCACTTAGATAGACATCCCTCTAATCATCTAAGTGATCACGTGATCCAAATCAACTAAACCATAACCGATCATCACGTGAAATGGAGTAGTTTTCAATGGTGAACATCGCTATGTTGATCATATCTACTATATGATTCACGCTCGATCTTTCGATCTCAGTGTTCCGAGGCCATATCTGCATATGCTAGGCTCGTCAAGTTTAACCTGAGTATTTTGCGTGTGCAAAACTGGCTTGCACCCGTTGTAGATGGACGTAGAGCTTATCACACCCGATCATCACGTGGTGTCTGGGCACGACGAATTTGGCAACAGTGCATACTCAGGGAGAACACTTTTATCTTGAAATTTAGTGAGAGATCATCTTATAATGCTACCGTCAATCAAAGCAAGATAAGATGCATAAAAGATAAACATCACATGCAATCAATATAAGTGATATGATATGGCCATCATCATCTTGTGCTTGTGATCTCCATCCTTGAAGCACCGTCGTGATCACCATCGTCACCGGCGTGACACCTTGATCTCCATCGTAGCATCGTTGTCGTCTCGCCAATCTTATGCTTCTACGACTATCGCTACCGCTTAGTGATAAAGTAAAGCATTACAGGGCGATTGCATTGCATACAATAAAGCGACAACCATATGGCTCCTGCCAGTTGCCGATAACTCGGTTACAAAACATGATCATCTCATACAATAAAATTTAGCATCATGTCTTGACCATATCACATCACAACATGCCCTGCAAAAATAAGTTAGACGTCCTCTACTTTGTTGTTGCAAGTTTTACGTGGCTGCTACGGGCTTAAGCAAGAACCAATCTTACCTACGCATCAAAACCACAACGATAGTTTGTCAAGTTGGTGGTGTTTTAACCTTCGCAAGGACTGGGCGTAGCCACACTCGGTTCAACTAAAGTTGGAGAAACTGTCACCCGCAAGCCACCTATGTGCAAAGCACGTCGGGAGAACCGGTCTCGCGTAAGCGTACGCGTAATGTCGGTCCGGGCTGCTTCGTCCAACAATACCGCCGAACCAAAGTATGACATGCTGGTAAGCAGTATGACCTATATCGCCCACAACTCACTTGTGTTCTACTCGTGCATATAACATCAACATATAAAACCTAGGCTCGGATGCCACTGATGGGGAACGTAGTAATTTCAAAAAAAATTCCCACGCATACGCAAGATCATGGTGATGCATAGCAACGAGAGGGGAGAGTGTGATCTACGTACCCTTGTAGACCGACAGCGGAGTGTTGTGACAACGAGGTGAAGTAGTCGTACGTCTTCCGATCCGACCGATCCAAGCACCGTTACTCCGGCACCTCCGAGTTCTTGGCACACGTTCAGCTCGATGACGATCCCGGGCTCCGATCCAGCAAAGCTTCGGGGAGGAGTTCCGTCAGCACGACGGCGTGGTGACGATCTTGATGTTCTACCGTCGCAGGGCTTCGCCTAAGCACCTACAATATGATCGAGGTGGAATATGGTGGAGGGGGCACGCACACGGCTAAGGAACGATCACGAAGATCAACTTGTGTGTCTAGGGTGCCCCCTGCCCCCGTATATAAAGGAGCCAAGGGGAGGGGGCGGCCGGCCAAGGAGGGGCGCGCCAAGGGGGAGTCCTACTCCCACCGGGAGTAGGACTCCCTTCTTTCCTAGTTGGACAAGGAGAAGGGGAAAGAGGAGGAAGAGGGAAAGGAAAGGGGGGGCGCCGCCCCCTTCCTTGTCCTATTCGGACTAGAAGGGGAGGGGCGCGCGGCCACCTCTTGCCTCCTCCTTCCTCTTCTCCCTTAAGCCCATGTAGGCCCAAAAACCCCCCGGGGGGGTTCCGGTAACCTCCCGCTACTCCAGTAAATCCCGATTTCACCCGGAACGATTCCGATATCCAAATATAGGCTTCCCAATATATCGATCTTTATGTCTCGAACCATTCGAGGCTCCTCCGTCATGTCCATGATCACATCCGACTCCGAAACAACTTCGGTACATCAAATGCATAAACTCATAAATGAACTGTCATCGTAACGCTTAAGCGTGCGGACCCTACGGGTTCGAGAACAATGTAGACATGACCGAGACACGTCTCCGGTCAATAACCAATAGCGGAACCTGGATGCTCATATTGGCTCCTACATATTCTACGAAGATCTTTATCGGTCAGAACCGCATAACAACATACGTTGTTCCCTTTGTCATCGGTATGTTACTTGCCCGAGATTCTATCGTCGGTATCTCAATACCTAGTTCAATCTCGTTACCGGCAAGTCTCTTTACTCGTTCCGTAATACATCATCTCACAACTAACATATTAGTTGTAATTCTTGCAAGGCTTATGTGATGTGTATTACCGAGAGGGCCCAGAGATACCTCTCCGACAATCGGAGTGACAAATCCTAATCTCGAAATACGCCAACCCAACATCTACCTTTGGAGACACCTGTAATGCTCCTTTATAATCACCCAGTTACGCTGTGACGTTTGGTAGCACCCAAAGTGTTCCTCCGGCAAACGGGAGTTGCATAATCTCATAGTCATTAGGAACATGTATAATCATGAAGAAAGCAATAGCAACATACTAAACGATCGGGTGCTAAGCTAATGGAATGGGTCATGTCAATCAGATCATTCAACTAATGATGTGATCCTGTTAATCAAATAACAACTCTTTGCATGGTTAGGAAACATAACCATCTTTGATTAACGAGCTAGTCAAGTAGAGGCATACTAGTGACACTCTGTTTGTCTATGTATTCACACATGTATTATGTTTCCGGTTAATACAATTCTAGCATGAATAATAAACATTTATCATGATATAAGGAAATAAATAATAACTTTATTATTGCCTCTAGGGCATATTTCCTTCAGTCTCCCACTTGCACTAGAGTCAATAATCTAGTTCACATCACCATGTGATTTAACACTAATAGTTCACATCTTTATGTGATTAGTTCACATCTTCATGTGACCAACACCCAAAGGGTTTACTAGATTCAGTAATCTAGTTCATATCGCTATGCGATTAACACCCAAAGAGTACTAAGGTGTGATCATGTTTTGCTTGTGAGAGAAGTTTAGTCAACGGGTCTGCCACATTCAGATCCGTATGTATTTTGCAACGGGTCTGCCATATTTCCTTCACATATGCGTTCACGCGTCCTCGCCTCCCTGCCGCGGTCGAGCGTCGCCAAACGGCCCCACACAAGCTTTGACTCCATGAGTTACATGCTCCTCTTCCCGTGACGAGGGCCGCCTGCCTGTCCCCTAGATCCAGCCTCGACGTGACAACGTCGAGCGTCACCGCCTGCGATTCCTACGAGCACGAAGCCGAGGGCTCCAGGATAAGTATCGCTGGTTGAGTTCAACTTTAGTATTTGAGATGGATGGAGTAGTATTTTATACGATGAGAATTATATTAGTTCCACACTTACAAAGATTAGTAGGCCATAATATGAGTACTATCATGGAAGTCATATTCAGTACTTCGATGGAGAATATCAGTATCATCTTTAGAAGAATTTAGCACCATGTCTAATTTAATTACACGGACACCTATTTGCAGAGCCATGATGATGGGAACGTCACTGCAGTCACTGATTAGCTGATTGCTAGTAAAATATGAGTACTGCGGTGTAACGAAATAGTGGGACAACGGTGCATTCATGTCATGGCGGACCTGGTAACATGAGATTTACATCAAAATTAAGAGCAAAGCTTGTAACAGCAGATTGTTCCTAGGAAAATAAATAAACAAATAGAGCAAATAACCAAATTCAAACCAGGTACCATTTCAGTAAAATCTGCAAAATGATCCTACAAAGCATTGCAGCAAATTTGTTGAGCTACCTCAAGGAATCTAAAAATGCCAAGACCGGAAGATCGACACTTACTATATCAGGCGCTTCCTTATCATCTCATCCATGATAATCTGAACAACCGAGCTTCAGAAGTTCATAAGTATCTGCTAGATCGCTCAATCCTGTATTCCTGTTGTAGGGCAAAATCAACAGTTAATTGCATTAAGGTTTCAGATACAATAGATAGATACGTAAGATGCATCATTATGGTGTACATAGATGAAGCATTATAAGATGATGACACTGTTCGTACCAGATAGTTCCCATCGCTTTCACAGTTTCCCATCTCTACCCATGTTTCTATGCATTTTGGATCATCATCTGTAGAAAACGAAGTCTTGAATATCAGTTTTTTTTGCCACCACACGGTACTTCCTAAAATTAGGTGGTTGCTTACTGTCAACAAAACAAGATTTTATGTTAGAAATAATAAGGGCATGTACTGTTTAATACAGATTCTGCGCAGTCAGACTTCTAATCCTATTGGTGACTATAGACAAAGATAAGATACGAGGTAAACAACTAAACACACACCCTTGGGAACATACACGGAAGAGATTCAGGATTGTGTTTCCAGTAACGGTATACCTCTGGCCATCGTGTTTCTAGTACCGGTGTGTGCCTCTGGCCATCGACACGAAGAGGTGCAGGAAGCGGAGGGCCTCGACATCAAGCCCCAGCCCGTCAACGTCGCGACGCTCGGCGAGCAGGCACATATGCGTTCACGCGTCCTCGCCTCCCTGCCGCGGTCGAGCGTCGCCAAACGGCCCCACACAAGCTTTGACTCCATGAGTTACATGCTCCTCTTCCCGTGACGAGCGCCGCCTGCCTGTCCCCTAGATCCAGCCTCGACGTGACAACGTCGAGCGTCACCGCCTCCGATTCCTACGAGCACGAAGCCGAGGGCTCCAGGAAGAGGCCGGAAGAGGATAGGTGTAGCGGAAGAAAACCTGAGCGAGCTGTGGGAGGGAGGAGGGGAGAAGGGACCACGATCTCGCTCGGGCAAGGAAAGCGATAATTGGGGAAGGATATATTCTGTAGTTATTGCGAGGATCGTGCGAGAGGATTTCTTGGGCTACATAAAAGTGTGTGGGAGGGAGCGAAGGTGGAGCTAAGTATGGAAAGAGATTGGTGGCTTCGACGGTTGTATTTTTTTCCGAGCGGAGCTAAGTATGGAAGGAGATCGGTGGGAGAAATAAATCGGAGAGGGAGGTGATTTGTTTGGAAGGTGATCTCCTGTATATGGTATTACTTTTGAATTCTTAATTACCAAATATTTACATGATTGAATTAAATCGACACCTGCCAAAGCAAGCACGAATAAATGGAAGGAGTATCAGACACGATTCGGTTTTAAGTGTGAAGAAGAAAAAATTAACATAGGAGTGGGGTGGGAGGTGAGATGAAAATAAACCAGACGAAAAAAAAATCAGACAAAAGTGGGAGGACTATTCAACCAACTCATCCATTAGGAATAGAGATATTTATTTCCGAAGTCGCCCTGGCGCGTAGTTCTCTCATGTATGCGACATCGCACATCCCATTTTACCCACTCCTTTTTCTCTCACGAACGTCCCCCCGCTACCCCCACACCACGTGGAGTTCATGGGCCGGGCCGTGGCGCCTTATTTATTTCATTTCGCTTTTCTGTCTTTTCTTTTCTCATTTCTATTTTTGTACTTTTATTCTTTAAATTAATTCGAGATTTAAAAAATGTTTGTGAATTCCAAAAATATTCAGGAAATCATCAAAATTTTCCGGTCTCAAAAAATGTTGAGGATTTTACATAGCTTTTCGAAATTATTAAAAAAATCATAATTTGGAAAAAATGTCGTAAAATAAAATCATGTTCATGAATTTGAAAAAATGATGGTATATTCAAACATATTCGTGAATTTAAAAAAACATGCAATTTTAAAAAATATTTTAAAATATCAATATATTTGCCAATTTTTGAAAAAATGTTTGTCGATCCGAAAAAATGTTCGTCGATTCGAAAGTCTTTTGTGTCTAGGATTTGATTAGTTTTTGTAAAGTCTTTAAATGTCTAGGCATTGGGAGTAGTTCGTAGTCGATGAGTTTTGTTTTAAAAGTTTTAAACATTCTCTTGCGCGACACGTTGACAAGTGTGTTGTGTACTGGCAAGCTCGTTACCATGAGATTTACCGCGTCGAATGCATTGTGATCGCATGGACATCACGTACATCATCAACGAGGGTGGGAAGAAAGATAAGTGGTAACATGGTGAGCCAAAGTGTTAAAATAGAGAACACTCATATTTCGAGGATTAAGTCATACTCATTTGACTAGCATGTAATTCTTTTGTCTCTCGTTACAACGCACGGGTATATTTGCTATTAATCTACTAGAAGAATAATAGCATCAGTCCTAATTCCGCAACTTCTACTGCTCTAATGTCATCTCTGGTCGCCCGGCGGATGGAACATGAGAGCTCGCACATATCTGAGGTGGGGACCCCTACGATTTCGGGGCCCGGGGCGGCCGCCCATCCTGCTCTCCCCGAGGACCGACCCTGCGGTGTTACATACTTATATTGATCTTTTTTACTTAAGCACAACTAATATTGCAACTATACTTTTGATGTTTTTGTATTTAGAGACTATTATTTGTACATGAGTATTTATGCATTATATAATATATACTATTTTTTCAATATAACATGCAAACTCTCAATGCAATGAAAAACAATTATATTCAAATACACAAAAGAATTTTCATGTGTGGAACTAAAAAAAATTGTCGGAAAAATGATTCGACTTTCACATTTGACTTAGGGTATTTAATTTTAAAAACTAAAACTGCTAATATGGATTTTACCCTAAATATAAGCCCATAAAGAGTATCACATTGACCAACAAATAATTCCATGTGTCTTGATGTATTATTGTGTGCCTATATTTTTCTTTATCAATTGTCTCATTAAATACATAAAATCTTAGTAGAGTATTTTGTCTAGCAATTAAGTTGGTAGATATTTATATAGTATAAGTTTACGTGCAAGTAAAAAAGATAATTCTAGAGTGTACAAAGTGTGGACGAGTCAGATATTAACACACAGTCGGTTACGCGATATCTAGAGATATTTGTTCAGAACAACCATATGACATACACCACCCCCGCCCTTTTCCTTCTTCTAAGGGCGTCGTGATCCTTCCATCAGTTCGGAAGCCAACTCATCCTAAGACATCACGAGCTCACTGCTGATGATCGATCGTCCATCGTGCCTCATGACACATGGGCTTCTGAGAAGTCGATAACACAAGAATTAATTAAAAAAATGACGTGGATGCATGGTTGGTGACAAGGCCTGGCCTGTTGTGTTAGAAATTCTACGTGTAATAGAACTATAAGAGAAGACCACTTGAAATGAGTGGTTAGCTATATCAGAAACAATGAACTGTAAGATAAGAGCTTTTGAACATAAAATACCTCGAGCTATATTTTCCTTTACTTATCTTAGTTCGATCCTTAGTGATTTTGTGATCTAGTTCAATAAAAGTTTAGTATGATCTATTTTTGAGTGTTAAGTTGTATAATAAAGTTTAGTTTTGAGCTTTTGCTTCTTTACTTCCTTGTTGCAATAAAATAAAAAGAAATAATGAAGAAGATCATATGCTAATCTTATGATGAGTAATGACATCACATAAGGAAAAAGTATAAGTTGTAAAATTTGTTGGAAGTTGACAAACATAGCATTGGTCAATGATGCTACCCATGAAAGAATTAATAAGGGAAGAGAAGATTCACATGCAAATACACTATCTTGGACATCTTTTATGATTGTGAGCCCCCATTAATTATTATATGTCAAAATTGTTGACGTTGGACAAGGCAGACAACGTAATGAGTTATGTTTGTTCCTATCCACATAGAAGTTATATTGTCATAGATCCTTCAACATGTGGTGCTTTCCCAATATCTTTTCTAGCCAAAAATTCCGCACTAAGTAGAGATACTACTTGTGCATCCGATAACCCTAAACTCAACTCATTATTTGAGAGTCCATCATACCTACCTATGGATTGAGTAAGATCCTTCAAGTAAGTTGCCATCGGTGCAATAAGGCAATAAAAATTGCTTCTAAATATGTTCGATCGTTTAGTGTAAGAGAAAATTGAGAGTTGTACGAACTTGTGATGGCAAAGTAATAAAGGCGACAGACTGCATAATAGAGGTTGCTATCATAAGTGGCAATATAATGTGACATTCTTTTGCATTAAGGGATTTGGCATGCAAACAAAAAGCGCATGACAACCTCTGCTTCCCTCTGCGAAGGGCCTATTTTTTACTTTTATGCAAGAGTCAAAGTATTCTCCCCTATTCCTTTTTATTTTTTCCTTTTCACAAGCATCATGTGGTGAGGAAAGATCTAGGCACATATACCCAGTTGGATATGAGTGAGCATGATTTATTATTGTTGACATCACCCTTGAGGTGAATATGTTGGGAGGCGAAATTAAGCCCCTATCTTTATATGTGTCCAGTTGAAACTTTTTGTTCATGGGTATGCTGTGAGTGTTAGCAATCATAGAAGACTAAATGATAGTTGAGTATGTGGACTTGCCAAAAGGCTCCGACACGTGACCCTTCCTGAAAATATGATGAATTGTGCTTGCAAAGTTGACTCGGAACATCGTTTGTTGATTTTCAATAAGGTTTATGCCTTCTACTTCGATGTTGTGATGAATTGTCACTTGTTCATGAGAATCTATATGATAAAAGTTGTTTGATAAACCGTATGATGCTACTATGTCCGTATTTTGTTTTTATACGACACCTCTCTCACTCTCTCTAAACATGTGGACATGATTTTTTATATCGGCTTTCGCTTGAGGACAAGCGAGGTCTAAGCTTGGGGGAGTTGATACGTCCATTTTGCATCATGTTTTCCTACTGTTATTTATAATGTTTTTATGTATAATAATGCTTTATGAAGTAATTCTCATGCCTTTTTCTCTCACAATTTGCAAGGTTTACACAAAGAGGGAGAATACTAATAGCTGGAATTCTGGGCCTGAAAAAGCTACGTCGGGACACCTATTCCGCACATCTCCAAATGAGCTGAAAATTTACAAAGGATTATTTTGGATTATATGAAAAATACTGAAGCAAATAACTACCGGAGGGGGCCACCTGCTGAGCACAAGACACCAGGGCGCGTCAGGCCCCTAGCTGCGCCCTGGTGGGTTGTGCTCAGCCCGGACCACCTCCATTGCCCATCTTCTGGTATATAGGTCATTTTGACCTAGGAAAAATAATAGGAGGACTTTCGGGACGGAACGCCACCGTCTCGAGGCGGAACTTCGGCAGGAGCACTTTTGCCCTTTGGCAGAGCGATTCCGCCGGGGGAACTTCCCTCATGTAGGTGGAAATCGAAGCCAACATCATCACCAACAACCCTCTCATCTTGGGGAAGCCAATCTTCATCAACATCTTCAACAACACCATCTCCTCTCAAACCCTAGATCATCTCTTGTGCTCAGTCTTTATACCAGAACCTTAGATTGGTACCCGTGGGTGACTAGTGTTGATTACATCTTGTAGTTGATTACTATATGGTTTATTTGGTGGAAGATTATATGTTTAGATCCATTATGTTATTTAATACCCCTCTGGTCTTGAGCATGAATATTAATTGTGAGTAATTACATTTGTTCTTGAGGCCACAGGAGAAATCATGTTGCAAGTAATCATGTGAATTTGATATGTGTTTAACATTTTGATGATATGTATGTTGAGATTCTCTTAGTGGTGTCATGTGAACGTCGACTACATGACACTTCACCATCTTTGGGCCTAAGGGAATGCATTGTGGAGTAGTTATTAGATGATGGGTTGCTAGAGTGACAGAAGGTTAAACCCTAGTTTATGCGCTACTTCGTAAGGGACTGATTTGGATCCATACGTTTAATGCTATGGTTAGATTTTATCTTAATACTTTCCCGTAGTTACGGATGCTTGCGAGGGGGGGGGGTTAATCATAATTGGGAGGTTTGTTCAAGTAAGAACAGCACCCAAGCACCGGTCCACCCACATACCAAATCATCAAAGTAGCGAACGTGAATCAAACCAACATGATGAAAGTGACTAGATGAAATTCCCGTGTGCCCTCAAGAACGCTTTGCTTATCATAAGAGACCGTTTGGCCTGTCATTTGCCAAAAAGGGATTGGGCTACCTTGCTGCACTTTATTTACCGTTATCGTTACTTGCTCGTTACAAATTACCTTGCTATCAAACTATCTGTTACTGACAATTTCAGTGCTTGAAGACATTACCTTGTTGAAAACCGCTTGTCATTTCCTTCTACTCCTCGTTGGGTTCGCCAGTATTACTTATCGAAAAGACTATGATTAATCCCCTATACTTGTGGGTTATCAAGACTCTTTTTTGGAGGGGCGGAGCCTAGGAACAGCTGCTGACCGCATGTGGCGGCGGAGCTGCTAGATGGATGGCTCATAGGAGGAAGAAGAAAGGAGAGAGAAAATGGATCCGGTAGGGGGAGGAGGTGGATTTGGTGTGATTGGAGGTGGGGTAGGGCTGTCGGGTGCGACGTGGCGGACGCGCCCAGACGCCCCATATCCGCCCCATATTTGTTGGGGAACGTAGCAGAAATTCAAAATTTTCTACGCATCACCAAGATCAATCTATGGAGAGACTAGCAACGAGGGGAAGGAGAGGATCTACATACCCTTGTAGATCGCGCGCGGAAGCGTTCAAGTGAACGGGGTTGATGGAGTCGTACTCGTCGTGATTCAAATCACCGATGATCCTAGTGCCGAACGGACGGCACCTCCGCGTTCAACACACGTACGGAACGGAGACGTCTCCCACGCCTTGATCCAGCAAGGAGGAGGGAGAGGTTGATGAAGATCCAGTAGCGCGACGGCGTGGTGGAAGTAGCGGGATTCCAACAGGGCTTCGTTAAGCGCTGCGGGAGGAGGAAGATGTGTCACGGGAGGGAGAGGGAGGCGCCAGGCCTTAGATTGGTTTGCTCCTCCTTTTCCCACTATATATAGGGCCAAGGGAGAGGGGGAGGCGCAGCCCTTGCCCCTTCCTCCAAGGAAGGGTGCGGCCAAGGGTGGGGAGGAGTCCATCCTCCCCAAGGCACCTCGGAGGTGCCTTCCCCTTTAGGACTCTCCCCTTTTTTCTCTTCTTGGCGCATGGGCCTCTTGGGGCTGGTGCCCTTGGCCCATATAGGCCAAGGCACCCCCTACAGCCCATGTGGCCCCCGGGCAGGTGGCCCCACCCGGTGGACCCCCGGGACCCTTCCGGTGGTCCCGGTACAATACCGGTGACCCCGAAACTTGTCCCGATGGCCGAAATAGCACTTCCTATATATAATTCTTTACCTCCGGACCATTCCGGAACTCCTCGTGACGTCCGGGATCTCATCCGGGACTCCGAACAACATTCGGTAACCACGTATACTATTCCATAACCCTAGCGTCATCGAACCTTAAGTGTGTAGACCCTACGGGTTCGGGAGACATGCAGACATGACCGAGACGTTCTCCGGTCAATAACCAACAGCGGGATCTGGATACCCATGTTGGCTCCCACATGTTCCACGATGATCTCATCGGATGAACCACGATGTCAAGGACTTAATCAATCCCGTATACAATTCCCTTTGTCTAGCGGTATTGTACTTGCCCGAGATTCGATCGTCGGTATCCGATACCTTGTTCAATCTCGTTACCGGCAAGTCTCTTTACTCGTTCCGTAACACATCATCCCGTGATCAACTCCTTGGTCACATTGCGCATATGATGATGTCCTACCGAGTGGGCCCAGAGATACCTCTCCGCTTACACGGAGTGACAAATCCCAGTCTCGATTCGTGCCAACCCAACAGACACTTTCGGAGATACCTGTAATGCACCTTTATAGTCACCCAGTTACGTTGTGACGTTTGATACACCCAAAGCATTCCTACGGTATCCGGGAGTTGCACAATCTCAAGGTCTAAGGAAATGATACTTGACATTAGAAAAGCTTTAGCATACGAACTACACGATCTAGTGCTATGCTTAGGATTGGGTCTTGTCCATCACATCATTCTCCTAATGATGTGATCCCGTTATTAACGACATCCAATGTCCATGGTTAGGAAACCGTAACCATCTATTGATCAACGAGCTAGTCAACTAGAGGCTTACTAGGGACATGGTGTTGTCTATGTATCCACACATGTATCTGAGTTTCCTATCAATACAATTATAGCATGGATAATAAACGATTATCATGAACAAGGAAATATAATAATAACCAATTTATTATTGCCTCTAGGGCATATTTCCAACAGTCTCCCACTTGCACTAGAGTCAATACTATCACACATCGCATGTGATTAACACTCAAGGTCACATCCCATGTGACTAACACCCAAAGAGTTTACTAGAGTCAATAATCTAGTTCACATTACCATGTGATTAACACTCGATGAGTTCTGGGTTTGAACATGTTATGCTTGTGAGAGATGTTATAGTCAACGGGTCTGAATCTTTCAGATCCGTATGTACTTCGCAAATCTCTATGTCATCTTGTAGATGCAGCTACTACGCTATATTTGGAGCCATTTCAAATAACTGTTCTACTTGGAGCTATTCTAAATTGTTGCTCCATTATACGTATCCGGTATCTCTACTCAGAGCTATCCGGATAGGTGTTAAGCTTGCATCGACGTAACTTTTACGACGAACTCTTTTACCACCTCCATAATCGAGAAAATTCCTTAGTCCACTAGTTACTAAGGATAACTTTGACCGCTGTCCTGTGATCCATTCTTGGATCACTCTTGTACCCCTTGACTGACTCATGGCAAGGCACACTTCAGGTGCGGTACACAGCATAGCATACTGTAGAGCCTATGTCTTAAGCATAGGGGACGACCTTCGTCCTTTCTCTCTATTCTGCCGTGGTCGAGCTTTAAGTCTTAACTTCATACCTTACAACTCAGGCAAGAACTCCTTCTTTGACTGATCCATCTTGAACACCTTCAAGATCACGTCAAGGCATGTGCTCATTTGAAAGTACCATTAAGCGTTTTGATCTATCCTTATAGATCTTGATGCTCAATGTCAAGTAGCTTAATCCAGGCTTTCCATTGAAAAACACTTTCCAAATAACCCTATATGCTTTCCAGAAATTCTACATCATTTCTGATCAACAATATGTCAACAACATATACTCATCAGAAATTCTATAGTGCTCCCACTCACTTCTTTGGAAATACAAGTTTCTCATAAACTTTGTATAAACCCAAAATCTTTGATCATCTCATCAAAGCGTACATTCCAACTCCGAGATGCTTACTCCAGTCCTCAGAAGGATTGCTGGAGCTTTGCATACTTATTAGCATCTTTCAGGATTGACAAAACCTTCCGGTTGTATCACATACAACCTTTCCTCAAAAATCGTCGAGGAAACAATGTTTTGACATCCTATCTGCAAGATTTCATAAATAATGCAGTGATCGCTAACATAATTCCAACAGACTCTTAGCATCGCTACGAGTGAGAAAATCTCACCGTAGTCAACTCCTTGAACTTGTCAGAAAACATCTTAACGACAAGTCGAGCTTTCTTAATGGTGACATTTACCATCATTGTCCGTCTTCCTTTTAAAATCCATCTGTACTCAACATTAGACCATCGAGCCGTTCTGCCAAAGTCTACACTTTGTTTTCATACATGGATCCTCTCTCGGATTTTATGGCCTCGAGCCATTTATCGGAATCCGGGCCCACCATCGCTTCTCCATAGCTCGTAGGTTCATTGTTGTCTAGCAACATGACTTCCAAGACAGGATTACGTACCACTCTGAAGTAGTACGCATCCTTGTCATCCCACGAGGTTTGGTAGTGACTTGATCTGAAGTTTCATGATCACATCATAAGCTTCCACTTCAATTGGTGTAGGTGCCACAGGAACAACTCTTTGTGCCCTGCTATACACTAGTTGAAGAGACGGTTTCAATAACCTCATCAAGTCTCCACCATCCTCCCACTCAATTCTTTCGAGAGAAACTTTTCCTCGAGAAAGGACCCGATTCTAGAAACAATCCCTTATTGCTTTCGGATCTGAGACAGGAGGTATACCCAACTGTTTTGGGTGTCCTATGAAGATGCATTTATCCGCTTTGGGTTCGAGCTTATCAGCCTGAAACTTTTCACATAAGCGTCGCAGCCCCAAACTTTTAAGAAATGACAGCTTAGGTTTCTCTAAACCATAGTTCATACGGTGTCATATCATCGGAATTACGTGGTGCCCTATTTAAAGTGAATGTGGTTGTCTCTAATGCCTAACCCATAAACTATCGTGGTAATTCGATAAGAGACATCATGGTATGCATCATATCCAATAGGGTGCAGTTATGATGTTCGGACACACCATCACACTATGGTGTTCCAGGCTGTATCAGTTGTGAAACAATTTCCACAATGTCTTAATTCTGTGCCAAACTCGTAATTCAGATATTCATCTCTATGATCATATCATAGATATTTTATCCTCTTGTCACGACGATCTTTCAACTTCACCCTGAAATTACTTGAACCTTTCAATAATTCAGACTCGTGATTCATCAAGTAAATATACTCAACATCTACTCAAATCATCTGTGAAGTAAGAACATAACGATATCCACTACATGCCTCAGCACTCATTGGACTGCACACATCAAAAATGTATTACTTCCAACAAGTTGCTTTCTAGTTCCATTTTACTGAACGAGGCTTTCAGTCATCTTGCCCATGTGGTATGATTTGCATGTCTCAAGTGATTCAAAATCAAGTGAGTCCAAATGGTCCATTTGCATGGAGTTTCTTCATGCATATACACCAATAGACATGGTTCGCATGTCTCAAACTTTTCAAAAACGAGTGAGCCCAAAGATCCATCAACATGGAGCTTCTTCATGCGTTTTATACCGATATGACTTACGTGGCAGTGCCACAAGTAGGTGGTACTATCATTACTATCTTTTTGGCATGAACATGTGTATCACTACGATCGAGATTCAATAAACCATTCATTTTAGGTGCAAGACCATTGAAGGTATTATTCAAATAAACAGAGTAACCATTATTCTCCTTAAATGATAAACCGTATTGCGATAGACATAATCCAATCATGTCTATGCTCAACGCAAACACCAATCTCGATGGTAGAGGGAGCGTGCGATGCTTGATCATATCAACATTGGAAACACTTCCAACACATATCGTCAGCTCACCTTTAGCTAGTCTCCGTTTATTCCGTAGCTTTTATTTCGAGTTACTAACACTTAGCAACCGAACCGGTATCTAATACCCTGGTGCTACTAGGAGTACTAGTAAAGTACACATTAACATAATGTATATCCAATATACTTCTATCGACCTTGCCAGCCTTCTAATCTACCAAGTATCTAGGGTAATTCTGCTCCAGTGGTTGTTCCCCTTATTACAGAAGCACTTAGTCTCGGGTTTGGGTTCAACCTTGGGTTTCTTCACTAGAGCAGCAGCTGAATTGCCGTTTCATGAAGTATCCCTTCTTGCCCTTGCCCTTCTTGAAACTAGTGGTTTCACCAACCATCAACAATTGATGCTCCTTCTTGATTTCTACTTTTGTGGTGTCAAACATCGCGAATATCTCAAGGATCATCATATATGTCCCTGATATATTATAGTTCATCACGAAGCTCTAGCAGCTTGGTTGGTAATGACTTCGGAGAAACATCACTATCCATCTGGAAGATTAACTCCCACTCGATTCAAATGGATTGTTGTACTCAGACAATCTGAGCACAGCTCAACAATTGAGCTTTTCTCCTTAGTTTGCAGGCTAAGAAAATCGTCGGAGTCTTATACCTCTTGACGTGGGCACGAGCCTGAAATCCCAATTTCAGCCGTCGAAACATCTCATATGTTTCGCAACGTTTCAAAAAGTCTTCGGTGCCTCAACTCTAAACCGTTTAACTGAACTATCATGTAGTTATTAAAACGTGTATGTCAGATGTCGCAACATCCACAGACGACGTTCGAGGTTCAGCATACTGAGCGGTGCATTAAGGACATAAGCCTTCTAAGAAGCAATGAGGACAATCCTCAGTTACGGACCTAGTCCGCATATTGCTACTATCAAACTTCAACTAAATTCTCTAGGAACATATCTAAACAGAAGAACTAAAGCGCGAGCCACGACATAATTTGCGAAGACCTTTTGACTATGTTCAGGATAATTAAGTTCATCTTATGAACTCCCACTCAGATAGACATCCCTCTAGTCATCTAAGTGATTACATGATCCGAGTGAACTAGGCCGTGTCCGATCACACGTGAGACGGACTAGTCAACGTCGGTGAACATCTTCATGTTGATCGTATCTTCTATACGACTCATGCTCGACCTTTCGGTCTCTGTGTTCCGAGGCCATGTCTTCACATGCTAGGCTCGTCAAGTTAACCCTAAGTGTTTTTGCATGTGTAAATCTTGCTTACACCCGTTGTATGTGAACGAAAGGATCTATCACACCCGATTAACACGTGATGCTTCGAAGCGACGAACTGTAGCAACGGTGCACAGTTAGGGGAGAACACTTCTTGAAATTGTGTAAGGGATCATCTTATTTACTACCGTCGTTCTAAGCAAATAAGATGTATAAACATGATAAACATCACATGCAATCAAATAGTGACATGATATGGCCAATATCATGTAGCTCCTTTGATCTCCATCTTGGGGCTCCATGATCATCTATTACAAGAACATGATCAATCTCATATTACATATATCATTCATCACATCCTTTTGGCCATATCACATCACATAGCATACCCTGCAAAAACAAGTTAGACGTCCTCTAATTGTTGTTTGCATGTTTTACGTGGCTGCTATGGGTTTCTAGCAAGAACGTTTCTTACCTACGCAAAACCACAACGTGATATTGCCAATTGCTATTTACCCTTCATAAGGACCCTTTTTCATCGAATCCGATCCGACTAAAGTAGGAGAGACAGACACCCGCTAGCCACCTTATGCAACTAGTGCATGTTTGTCGGTGGAACCGGTCTCACGTAAGAGTACGTGTAAGGTTGGTCCGGCCGCTTCATCCCACGATGCCGCCGAATCAAGATAAGACTAGTAACGGCAAGCATATTGAACAAAATCAACGCCCACAACTACTTTGTGTTCTCTCGTGCATAGAATCTACGCAATAGACCTAGCTCTGATACCACTGTTGGGGAACGTAGCAGAAATTCAAAATTTTCCTACGCATCACCAAGATCATATCTATGGAGAGAATAGCAACGAGGGGAAGGAGAGTGCATCTACATACCCTTGTAGATCGCTAAGCGGGAAGCGTTCAAGTGAACGGGGTTGATGGAGTCGTACTCGTCGTGATCCAAATCACCGATGATCCTAGTGCCGAACGGACGGCACCTCCGCGTTCAACACACGTACGGAACGGAGACGTCTCCCACGCCTTGATCCAGCAAGGAGGAGGGAGAGGTTGATGGAGATCCAGCAGCACGACGGCGTGGTGGAAGTAGCGGGATTCCAACAGGGCTTCGCTAAGCGCTGCGGGAGGAGGAGATGTGTCACGGGAGGGAGAGGGAGGCGCCAGGCCTTAGATTGGTTTGCTCCTCCTTTTTCCCCACTATATATAGGGCCAAGGGAGAGGGGGAGGCGCAGCCCTTGCCCCTTCCTCCAAGGAAGGGTGCGGCCAAGGGTGGGGAGGAGTCCATCCTCCCCAAGGCACCTCGGAGGTGCCTTCCCCTTGTAGGACTCTCCCCTTTTTCCCATCTCTTGGCGCATGGGCCTCTTGGGGCTGGTGCCCTTGGCCCATATAGGCCAAGGCACCACCCCCGCACTCCAGCTCGTGGACTCACCCCGGGGCCGGGGGACCCTCTTACCCGGATAGCTGTCCAA
>NC_053022.1:538987593-539004424 GCF_003073215.2 Triticum urartu
AAGCTTGGGGGAGTTGATACGTTCATTTTGCATCATGTTTTCCTACTTTTATTTATGATGTTTTTATGCATAATAATTCTTTTTGGAGTAATTCCAATGCCTTTTCTCCCATAATATGCAAGGTACACACAAAGAGGGAGAATTCCGGCAGCTGGAAATCTGGACCTAGAAAAGCTATGTCAGGCCACCTATTCCGCACAACTCCAAATAAGCTGAAACTTCACAGGGATTTTTTATGTAATATATGAGGAATATTGAAGCCAATAAGTACCAGAGTGGACCCACCAGGTGGGCACAACCCACCTGGGCGCGTCAGGGAGCCCAGGCGCGTCCTAGTGGGTTGTGCTCCCCTCGGCCCACCTCTGGTGCTCATCTTCTGGTATATAAGTCACTTTGACCTAGAAAAAATAAGGAGAGGACTTTCGGGACAGAGTGCCGCCATCTCGAGGCAGAACTTGGGCAGGAGCACTTTTTCCCTCAGACGGAGCGATTCCGCCAGGGAACTTGCCTCCCGGATGGGGAAATCATCGTCATCATCATCACCAACAACTCTCCCATCATGGGGAGGGCAATATCCATCAACATCTTCAACAACACCATCTCATCTCAAACCCTAGTTCATCTCCTGTGTTCAATCTTTGTACCGGAACTATAGATCGGTGCTTGTGGGTGACTAGTAGTGTTTATTACATCTTGTAGTTGATTACTATATGATTTATTTGGTGGAAGATTATATGTTCAGATCCATTATGCTATTTAATACTCCTTTGATCTTGATCATGTTTATCACTTGTGAGTAGTTACTTTTGTTCTTGAGGTCACGGGAGAAATCATGTTGCAAGTAATCATGTGAACTTGATATGTGTTCGATATTTTGATAGTATGTATGTTGTGATTCCCCTAGTGGTGTCATGTGAACGTCGACTACATGACACTTCACCATATTTGGGCTAAGGGAATGCATTGTGGAGTAGTTATTAGATGATGGGTTGCGAGAGTGACAGAAGCTTAAACCCTAGTTTATGCGCTATTCCGTAAGGGGCTGATTGGATCCAAAAGTTTAATGCTATGGTTAGAATTTATTCTTAATACTTTTCTCGTAGTTGCGGATGCTTGGCAAGGGGGTTAATCATAAGTAGAAGGTTTGTTCAAGTAAGAACAACACCTAAGCACCGATCCACCCAGATATCAAATTATCAAAGTAGCGAACACGAATCGAATCAACATGATGAAAGTGACTAGATGAAATTCCTGTGTTCCCTCAAGAATGCTTTGCTTGTTATAAGAGACCGTTTTGGCCTGTCCTTTGCCTCAAAAGGATTGGGCTACCTTGCTGCACTTTTGCTACTACTATCATTACTTGCTCGTTACAAATTATCTTGCTATCAAACTACTCTCTTACTTACAATTTCAGCACTTGCAGACATTACCTTGCTGAAAACCACTTGTCATTTCCTTCTGCTCCTCGTTGGGTTCGACACTCTTGCTTATTGAAAAGGCTACAATTGATCCCCTATACTTGTGGGTCATCAATCAGCTAAGAGTATTCCATGATGACCTTGAAGGTTATCAAACTTAGACTGTAGTCGTTGAAGATTATCAGTGAGGGTTTGAGTTTGATTCAATTGTTCACCAAATAGTTCATCACTTTTGTCTAGCAAATTTTGAATCCTTTCCAAAGCTTTTTTTGTTTAGTGGAAATATTAGCAAGCTTGGCATAGCTAGGTTTGAGATCATCATTAGATTTATCCTCACTGGATTCAGAGGAGGAGGGATACTCGAGTACCTTGGCACCCTTTGCCATGACGCATGGTGCTGAAGATGATGATTCGGGTTTGAAAGTCATCGTTTTGAGTGATTCCTTGAACTCGAGGAACCAGGGGTCTTGACAAGTTCGATGAACTTCATAGACATCAGAGATCCGGTCCCATATAAGCTTCGCATGGCAAAGATGCATAATGCGCCCGAACTCATCTTTGGATAGGTGGGTGCAGATGATATCCCTCGCCAAAGTATCCAGCCAAGTATACTTTCGAATGTCATCAACATGTGCCATCCTGCATAGATCAGTAAGACCAATCTTAGTGACGGTCCACGGCTCACTGTTCATCGCCAAGAGGCGCTTCCTCATCATGACCTTCCACTTGGGATAATCATGAACATCAAAGATGGGGCATGCAATGGACATTTTCTTCATGCACTACAAAAAAAAGACACATCCGTGACATTTTGGACCGAACGAATTTTTTTTCTGTCATACATATGACACTTCTATGACGATAATTGTGACAAAACCCGGTATCATCATAGATGTGGTGGGCTCCTACTTCTATGACAAAAAATCATGACAGAAAATGGGCTTTTCGTCCTGGGCGGCCGGAGACGCAACTGCATGATATTCTTTGGGCCGTCCATGACGGAAAAAACCGTGGTAGAAGCGAGGGGGAGGAAAATTTCGGGGAGTTCCCGGTTACGGTGGGAGGTCGGGGGCCGAGCGATGCGCGTTTCTCTCATACACGTACGCGCGTGTGTGCGAGGCGTTGGCTCTAACTGAACCCGAGCGAGGCGTTCGGCTCTAACTGAACCCGAGCGATTGCACTGCAGGCTACGCATTACTGAACCCGAGCAATCGATCGATGGCTATTAACTGAACCCGATCGAGCAATTCCTTCGCTACTGCTGCTAACTGAAGCCGATCGATGGGATGAACAGTGAGCGTTGCGGGGGGGGGGGGGGGGGGGGGGGGGGGGGGGGGGTTGGATGAACAGTGAGCGGTGGCGTTGCCTCTGGATGAACAGGACCCCGTGGTGTGGAGGGTTGGATGAATAGTAGACGGTGGAGGGGTGCCCGTGGAGGGGTGGTTGAACAGGACCCCGTGGTGTGGAGGGCTGGATGAGCAGTAGACGGTGGAGGGGTGGTTGAACAGTAGCCGGTGGAGTAGCGCGTGGTGGAGGCTGGATGAACAGGAGCCCGTGGAGGCTGGAGGAGGTCGACGGTAGCCCGTGGAGGCTGGAGGAGGTCGACGGTGGAGATGAACAGTATCCCATGGAGTCCCGTTTTGCGGTACGCCACACCCCTCCCGATGAACAGGACCCCCGTTTCGACCGTAGGAGGTCCGTTTCGTCCGTTTTGCGGTACGCCACACCCATCCCGATCAACAGGACCCCCGTTTCGACCGTAGGAGGTCCGTTTCATCCGTTTTGCGGTAAGCCACACCCCTCCTGATCAACAGTACCCCCGTTTCGACCGTAGGAGGTCCATTTCCTCCGTTTTGCGGTACGCCACACCCCTCCCGGTCAACAGGACCCCCATTTCGACTGTAGGAGGTCCGTTTCCTCTGTTCTGCGGTACGCCAGGCCTCGTTTCCATCGCCTGTTCCGTCCAAGCCCTCCTGATGAACACGAGCACGCATTCCATTCCGACCCAACCGGTTGGCTCCCACGCGTTCTGTTGCCTCCCGATGAACATGACGCATTCCGTTGCCTCCTGATGAACACGACGCATTCCGTTGCCTCCCCATGAACACGACGCATTCCGTTGCCTCCCCATGAACACGACGACGACGCTATTTCTCCATTCCGGCCCAGCCATGTACACGAGCCCTCGCCGTACGTATGCGCGAGTAGGCATTTGAGACCCCGCCCGTATGTACACATACGTGGCCGTATTTTCTTTCTTGCACCCTGGCCGCTATACGTACGTGTACATGCTACATGCACGCCTCTACTACGACACGTGCGCACCTCTATATCCACCAGTATATATGTACGTACACGTTCGCGACCAGAATGACAACGCTACGTACGCTTCGACCAGGTGGGTCCCGACTGCCAGGCACTTCCCTGCGTGCGAAGATGTAGCTGGTAGGTCCCAGCAGTCAGGGGGGCGAATCGTTTTTTTTGCCCGGACGCACTTCCTTGCGTGCGAAGATGTAGCTGGTGGGTCCTAGTAGTTAGGGGGAAACGTTTTTTTTCGCGAAATACAGTGGCCCGTCCGGTGGGTCCCAGCTGTCAGGTGGAGGAATCATTATTTTCCGCGTAATAAGGAGGCACTTCCTTGCTGCGGCTGTGGACCCGGCTGTCAGCCTCTCCACGTACAGTCCATGTCCGATGGAAGTCGTTCCTTGACCACATTGACCACGCCGCGCCGAGAGCACCAGGGCGGTGGACGGCGGCGAGGCCTAGGAAGGGGACGACGCGGAGCCGGGGAAGACGTGGCAGTGGAAGCCCGCGCGGAGAGGAGTATGAGGGTTCACTAGTTCGGCTGCAGTGTGAGGCTGCCGTCGCCGCAGGGCCTGGCCAGCGGTGGGAATAGTATGGGACAGTGAGGCCTCCGCGACAGCACATCCGGCAACGGGAGGCAGGAGCATGCGGCACGACCGGCGCTGCTTTGGGCGGCTGGAGCAAGAAGACCAGAGGTTGAAGAAGCACTACGGCCGTTGGATGGACATCGTACGGTCACTGGAGCTAGAATCGTTTATATTGACTAAGTTGACAAAGCCCTCCGTCCCCGTCAACTTAGTAGGCCCACAAGTCAGCCTCCCACCAAGGTGGGTCCCAGCTAGCAGGGGGTATTCATTTTTTGTGCATAATAAGGAGGCACTTCCGGTGGGTCCGAGATGACAGTAGGGGGAACGTTTTTTTTCGTGAAACACGGTGGCCCGTCGGGTGGGTCCCCGCAGTCAGGGGCAAACGTTTTTTTCACGAAATACTGGTGGGCGTCCGGTGGGTCCCTACTCTCAGGTGGAGGACTAATTATTTTCCGCATAATAAGGAGGCACTTCCTTGCGGCTGCCGTGGACCCAGCTGTCAGCCTCTCCACGTACAGTATTCTTCTGATGGAATTCGGTCGTTGACCACATTGACCACGCCGCGCCGAGAGCACCACGGCGGTGGACGACGGCGAGGCCTAGGACGGGGACGACGCGGAGCCGGGGAAGACACGGCGGTGGATGCCCACGCGGAGAGGAGTACGAGGGTTCACTGGTTCGGCTGTGTTGCCATCACCGCAGAATAACAGGGGGTGTGGGTGGGTGGAGTGGAGGGATGGACTGGCCATCGGTGGGAGTAGTATGGGGGCAGTGAGGCCTCCGCGGCAGCACAGCCGGCCACGGGATGCAGGAGCAGGCGGCACGACCGGCGCTGCTTTGGGCGGCTGGAGCAAGAAGACCAGAGGTTGAAGAAGCACTACAGCCGTTGGATGGACATCATACGGTCAGTCAAGCTAGAATCGTGGATATTGACTAAGTTGACAAAGCCCTTCGTCCCCGTCAACTTAGTAGGCCCACTATACTGGGTCCTAGCTAGCAGGGGGAGTATTCATTTTTTTGTGCGTAATAAGGAGGCACTTCCTTGCGTGCGAAGATATAGCTGGTGGGTCCGAGCTGTCAGCGGCGGTAACGTTTTTTTTCACGAAATACAGAGGCCCTTTCGGTGGGTCCCAGATGTCAGGTGGAGGAATCATTATTTTACGCGTAATAAGGAGGCATTTCCTTGCGTGCGGCCATGGACCCAACTGTCAGCCTCTCCACGTACAGTCCACTTCAGATGCATGTCGGTCGTTGACCACGTTGACCATGCCACGCCGAGAGCACCAGGGAGGTGGACGACGGGGAGGCCTAGGAAGGGAATGACACGGAGGCAGGGAAGACTCGGCAGTTGTTTTTGTTTCCCACGCGGAGGGGAGTACGACTGTACGAGGGTTTACTGGTTCGTCTGCCATCGCCGGAGAATAACAATAGGTGTGGGTGAGTAGAGGTATGGCTAGGCCAGCGATGGGAGTACGGTGGGGCGGTGAGGCCTGCACGGCAGCACAGCCGGCCGCGGGGAGGAGGGAGCAGGCAGTCCCGTCGGCGCTTGTTTGAGCGGCTGGAGCAGGAAGAGCAGAGATTGAAGAAGCACGATGGCCATTGGATGGACATCCAATAGTATACAGGCCATCTGTGGAAAGCCTCAAATCTGTGGAAAACAGCATACAGCCCATCTGCCATTATTTCAAATAATTTACAACCCATTTGCTAATTCTTACGGGATTTTTTGGAGCCCATATTCTTTTTGTTAGCATTACAACCCATATTGTGGCCACGGTTAAAAAATTATACAAAATTTTGCATATGTCGATGCGGTCTGAACTGTTTTTAATCCCAAAATTTCGAGTCACATTCAGACTGATTTTAAAAATAAATGTATATCAATATAAAATCCAATAAATTGTCCATGCATAAAAATCAATGTAATTTAAAATCTCGAAATGAAAAAAAAGATATTTGAAACTAATTGCCGGTTTGATGTGTTTTAAAAATGTACAGCCCATTTCTCATTACTGATAGGCCATTTTCTCGGCCAGCCGAATGAAGCTCTCCTCGTCTTGAAAGATTTGCAGCCCAACAGGCCCGATAAAGCGACTTACTTGACAAATCATAAAAAAACTGGGCTAGCCATTTTCAGAAAGAAAAAAAAACTACTGGGCTGGTCTGTGGTAAACATAAAAAGAAAAGGCTGTCTAGACAGGCCAGAGTATCCCACACAACCCAGTTGACACCGTGCTTCCGTCTCAAAAACAAATTAGATAAATGCCACTCCAATTATGGCGATTCATAAAAATGCCACTGCAATTTCCAAACTTTGAAAAATGCCACTGCAATTTTTGCAAACTTTGAAAAACGCCACTGCAGTTTGCAAACTTTGAAAAACACCACTCCAGACTTCGAAAAATGCCACTAGAAATGGCATGAAATGGCATTTTTCAAAGTTTGGAAATTACAGTGGCATTTCTCGGATACACCAGATTTAGAGTGGCATTTATCAAATTAACCCAAAAAAAATAACTCGGCGAGCTGCTGGGTCCCTGGTGTCAGCCGCTCGTTGTGCAATTCTCTCGTTTATTGACTACGTTGACAATGGCATGGGACCCAGATGTCAGAAATCCACTTGGAGGAGCCATTTTTTTATTGGCTTGAAATAAGGAGGCACTTACTTGGCGGGTCCCTGCTATCATCCTCTCCACGTACAATCATCTCCTGATTGTGTACGCGTCAACTTGCTAGGCCCACAAATCAGCCTGTAAACCCGTGGAGGACAAATACAACCCATTTAAAAAAATAACAGCCCATTCCATACGTTCAAACAGAAAGTTCAACATTGAGAGCAAAGTAACAGGTCTGATCCACATATAGAGTACTGAACTTCCACGTTGACAACCATCATAGCCAAGTTAACTATCTACTCCCACTAATACTCTAGTAGCGTACAAGTACTAACTTACTCTTAGCTAACTAGACGATGCCGGCCGCCATCTGTGGTACACGCTAAACGCCGGCACCGGCATCGTGCGCCTCGCCTCGGACTTGCAAGAGGTGCGATAGGGCACATTGCTCACGCGCGTTAGCCTCCATGCCGGCGTGGTCCACCGAAGCTTCGGCTTCCAAGCGGGAAACCCACTTGACGAGCTGGTAGTAAAAATCGGCGTCGCGAACGCGTGCGTGCCCGACAGCCTCGAGGGTTATTTGCCGGGTGCCGGCCTCCATGTAGTCGGCCCAGTTGCGGGCGCTCTGCTCGCGACTCAGAGCGTCGGTGCGCTGCTGCTCCATGTCCCGCTAGCGGCGCAAATCGGCGATACGCTGCTCCTCCGCCAGGCGGTCGTGCTCCAACAACTCCTGCTCCTTGTAACATCCCAAATTTCCAATTTGGAATGTTATACATTAGATCATCATTGCATACCATAATTTATTTTGCATTTTGGTTGATCCTAGAAATTCTACGCAACTCAATGACCCACGGAGAGAGTTGGGGATTTCGTTATTTTCATATTTGAGTTTTCTCAAATTTTGAGAATAGGATCATTTGATTTTATTTATTTTATCATCAATTATTTCTAATATAAAAATATGAGAGAGGGAATAAAATGACTTTCCCAAAATAAAGAAATATTGAGGATTTAATAATAAAATCAAATAAGTTTTTATTTCGGAGTTTTTCGGTGTTTTATTTGGATTTAGGAAAAATGTGTGTTTTTCAAAATTGCATTTAGGTCCCAAATAAATGTTCACCTTGTGCGGCTTGATTTTAGAAGCCCGTGAAAATTTATTTTGGAATTTTTGGAGTCTGTTTAGTATTTCTTTTTATTTTTCTTCTGCGCGTAATATTTAAAAAAAAAACGAACCGACCTAGGGCCATGTCCGACTAGGACTCCCGGCCCGTTAGGCTTCTTAAGCCGGGGGGAGGCCCAGCCAGAGCTAACCCTAGCCCGAGCCGCCCCCAGCCCCAGCCGCTGCCGCCGCGTCCCGGCGCCTCGCCGGCGCCGCCGCCGCATGCTCGCCGAGGTTCGCCGCCGCCGCACGCTCGCCGAGGTTCGCCGCCGCCTCGAAATCTGCGCCGTTTTTTTTATTTTTTTTCGAAAAACCGTTCGGTTTTTCCGTCGGTTTTTTTTAGATTCAGTTTTTTAATAGATCGGTTTTTCCGGTTTATTTAAATAGTGAGCGTTCATTCGTTATAGCGAACGTTCGTCATTTTTCTTTTTCTCGGATTAAATCCGCGATTTTTCTGATCACGATTCCTGATCCGATTTTCGTTTTAGTATAACTTTTCGCTCGTTTATCGGAATCAGGCGATTCAAGCACCTAGAGTTTCGTCTCGAAACCCTCTATCCGTTTAACCAACTTAAACCAGTTTTTGCTACTGTAAAATTTGCCCTAGATCTAGATTAGTAGAACGAAGTTGTTTTCTTTCGCCATTTGACTTTCGTTGCTTTGTTCGATTTGATTCTTTTTGCCAACCGGAGTTCTTAAGTTGAACCTTCTGGTTAGATCTATTATTTGAGTTTTACCTGTGCATTAGATGAGTTATTATTGTATGCTTGTTTGTTTGTCTGCGATAGAATACCCGGAGTGCGCCGCTTGTTACTTCGAATCGCTAGGTTTCCCGGATCATCAGCAAGGCAAGTAACACTTTGATCATACCTTTTCTACTACCCAGTTTTATTGCATTAGATCAAATCCTCACACATTGCATGATTAGGATTCTAATTAAATTGTGGGATGGGAAGTAGTTGAGGTAGTACCTATTACCTGTTTATTATCAAACCTTTGGGAGTTACTTCCGCGTTTGCTTATTATGCCATGCTATGCTAGTAGACGTGGATTGGGTGAGTGATATCCATGACAGATGTGAGTTTGTTAATTAATGGTTTATCTAAGGTGGCAACTTAAACACACATCTGGGTGGATGCAGGCACCTGGGTATTCCAGGACTTGCCTGTTTTCTTTCGGACCGCCACCTAGGCTCAAAGGGATCATGAGACTATTCATACTAGAAACTTCCGTGTGCAGCCACAAGCTATTATGGGCTCTAGCATAGTTGACTAAGTCGTGCGAACTCTTACAGTGGTAGACTAGCAGATGTAGGGGATGTAGGTGGTACGGTCTACCCGATCGTAAGGTGCTAGCGCTTCTGAAAGACTATGTCTCGGTCATCCGTCTTCTCAAACACCTTGTAGTGCGAGAAACCAAACGGAGGCGATCGAGTCTTGTGGGGAAAAGTGCGCAAACCTCTGCAGAGTGTAATAAACTAATCATGGTTAGCCGTGTCCCCGGTTATGGACATCTTGAGTATCTAGTACTTGGATTATCATGTGAATCTCAACATGTTACTCTAAATTAATTTTGTTGGGGTTTGTTTAATGATGATGCTTAATTGAGATTGAGAATGCTGTCAACCATTCTCAATGTTTAAAAACTACCATGATAGTTAAATAAATTTATTCCTTTGTAGTAGGAAAAAAATTGGCTTTACGCAAAACTCTAACCGTAGAGCTTTCCACCAGCCAAATATGCATATAGTATAGCAGTTTCATTCCATTATTCTCTATGTGTTACCTTGCCAGCATATTCCATGTGCTGACCCGTTTCGGGCTGCAACGTTAATGTTGCAGACTTTTCAGACGATGATTAAGGAGTTTTTAGGTCGTGGTTCTATACTCAGTGATGCCGTTGGAGTTGATGGACTCACTTATTTTCCAAGCCTTCCGCAGTTATCGTTATTAGATGGCCTTATGCCATATTTATTGTAATAAGTTCTCTATTGAGACTCTCGATGTAATAAGTGTGTGATTGCTACTCTGCTATAAATCCTCCGAGTACTGTGTGGTGTCAGCATTACTGATCCAGGGATGACACCGGAGCACAGAGATCAGACTGTTTGAGGTCTGGTCGCTACAGAGATGGTATCAGAGCACACGCTGACTGTAGGACATGACCACTAACTAAAATACCTAGATCACTATCCACTCTCTTCTCTTCTGACTTCTCATCTTTTCTACTCTTTAGGATGGCGGATGCAAGGAACAAGTTCACGCAACCGGATGAATATACACCCTTTGGACGTCACTTGAAGGAAGTCACTAGATACCTGAACATAGGAATACCAAGCTTCACCAGAACCTACAACGCCACTTTACCTGAAGAAGAGCGCTGGATGATTCAAGTTCAAGTTCCAGGAAGGACGTTCATGCCAGTCACTGAGCCCATAGAGTTTTGTTTTGATGCACCAACTTGGAGTCTAGGAAAGAGCATGGCAGCTCACATCGCCATGGGACGCATTGGAGAAGTCTACCGCAATGACCTCAAAGACACTATCTACCAGATTTGTGGGCGCCGAGATGAACACTGGGAGATGATCAACACTAGAAAGGATAGATCAATCGCAGCTTTTATCCAGGAGTTAAACCAGCACATTCGACGACAGGAGAACCAGATGTGCGCCGACATGATAGATCTGAAGAAGGCTAAGACTAGAATCAAGGAACTGGAGGAAGTACTCAAGGCTACACGTGAAGATTATGAAGAGGAAGTTGAAGTATTGGTGGATAAGAATGACGACCTGATCAAGAAGATTGGAATATTTATGGGAGGCCCTACGCCAGTAGAGGAAGACGAAGAACCCAAGGAGATTAGCCCGGAAGACTACATCATCATCGACGGCACCGATTCGGATCCAGATAGTAGCGATGATGACTATGTTGATGAAGCTGGAGCTGATATCATGGAGTCTGCAACCGAAGAATATTTCTAGTAGACCACCTCATCAGTAGTAGGAGTCCACCATATAAATATAGTAGTCCGAGCACTTTTGCGATAGATAGATCGATTGTATGCCCTTGTTTGATTGAATGAAGTGAATTTTTTGCTTTTGCCTCATGTGCATATGGGTAGTGTTTTCTCTTTAGACCCCCTCTATTCTTACATCTCATCTTTTCTAAACCCCTCAGATGCCTCCGAGACATGACCCCGGATTTGCCTTTCCACCGGAGCTCACCCAGTTTATCCAGCAGCAGAACACCTTGATGCAGTTGCTAGTCCAGAATCAGAATCAGGGGAACAACAACAACAACCCACCACCACCACCTGTTGATCACTTAGCCCGTTTTCTTAGGTTGAATCCGCCGGTGTTTTCCAGTAGCACCGAGCCGATAGTAGCAGATGATTGGCTTCGCAAGACAGCTAGGGAGTTGACCACAGTAGGATGCACAGATGCGGAGAAGGTGAAGTTTGCCGCACATCAGCTAGAAGGACCCGCAACATCATGGTGGGAGAATTTCACAGCCACTTTCCCAGTCGACACTGTCACATGGGACCAGTTTCAACAGGCTTTTCGTACTGCCCATGTTTCAGCAGGAGCTATGGCCATGAAGAAGCGTGAGTTTCGCAACTTGCGCCAAGGAGGACGGACAGTTGGCCTGTATGTGGAGGACTTTAGTAAGTTAGCACGTTATGCCCCAGATGACGTCGCTACGGATGCAGCAAAGCAGGAGAAGTTTCTGGAAGGACTGAATGATGAGTTGAGCATGCAGTTGATGGTAGCCACTTTCAACAACTACCAGGAGTTGGTAGATCTTGCTCTTATGATTGAAGGGAAGCAGCAGCAAATTGAGAATCGTAAGAGGAAGTATGGACAAGGGAAGTACAATTCAGGAGCTCAGCCGAAGCCACGTTTTACCCCTAGACCGGGAGGACATTTTCAGCATACCCATGGAGGAGGTAGCTCGCACAATCACAATGGCACCAAGAATGGTAATGGCAATGGAGGAAGCAACGGCCAGAACCGCACCAACCCATCAACCCCAGCCAAGAAGGACCTAAGCCAAGTCACTTGCTTTAAGTGTCAGAAGACCGAACATTATGCTAATGAATGTCCTGAAGGCCAAAATGGCAATGAAAGTTCTGGGAAGAAGCCGAACCCTTTCAACAGGGGACAGGTGAACCACATTAACGTGGAGGAGGTTGAAGCTCAGCCCGATGCAGTAATAGGTAAGTTTTTGGTTAAGTCATTTACTGCACTCGTTCTTCTTGATACTGGTGCATCGCATTCATACATCTCAAGGGGATTTGTGGATAAGTATAACCTATCAACCCAAGCCCTTAGGTCACCCATGTTAGTAACCTCGCCTGGAGCAGAGTATGTGGCTAGTCTATGGTGTGATCGGTTACCATTAAGGATTGGTAACTATGTTTTTCCCTCAGACCTAATAGTATTGGAATCTCAAGGATTGGATGTGATATTAGGCATGGATTGGTTATCAAAGTATGAAGGGAATATTGAATGTGCTAGTAAGTCAATTTTGCTTACCACCCCAGAAGGGAGAAGGATCAAGTATGTATCCCGGCATGTGCCAAAGAGGACTCAAGTGAATTGCCTAATAGGAGTTGTGCAGGAGGAAGTACCAGTGGTAAGGGATTTCCCTGAAGTATTTCTAGAGGAGTTGCCAGGCATGCCACCGGATAGAGATATTGACTTTTTGATTGAGCTATTGCCAGGCATAGGGCCAATATCAAAGAGACCATATCGGATGCCAGTAAAGGATTTGGTGGAAATTAAGAAGCAAATTAAGGAGTTACTGGATAAGGGATATATCCGCCCAAGTTCTGTTGGAATTATATTAGCGATTACTGCATTATTTATGAATCCGGATCTAATAGGAGTTGTGCAGGAGGAAGTACCAGTGGTAAGGGATTTCCCTGAAGTATTTCTAGAGGAGTTGCCAGGCATGCCACCGGATAGAGATATTGACTTTTTGATTGAGCTATTGCCAGGCATAGGGCCAATATCAAAGAGACCATATCGGATGCCAGTAAAGGATTTGGTGGAAATTAAGAAGCAAATTAAGGAGTTACTGGATAAGGGATATATCCGCCCAAGTTCTGTTGGAATTATATTAGCGATTACTGCATTATTTATGAATCCGGATCTAATAGGAGTTGTGCAGGAGGAAGTACCAGTGGTAAGGGATTTCCCTGAAGTATTTCTAGAGGAGTTGCCAGGCATGCCACCGGATAGAGATATTGACTTTTTGATTGAGCTATTGCCAGGCATAGGGCCAATATCAAAGAGACCATATCGGATGCCAGTAAAGGATTTGGTGGAAATTAAGAAGCAAATTAAGGAGTTACTGGATAAGGGATATATCCGCCCAAGTTCTTCACCTTGGGGATCGCCAGTACTTCTAGTGGAGAAGAAGGATGGATCGTTAAGGATGGTTGTTGATTATCAAGGATTGAATGAAGTAACGATCAAGAACAAGTACCCACTACCAATGATCAATGATCTGTTTGATCGATCGCAAGGAGCTAAGGTATTTTCCAAGATCGATCTGCGATCAGGATACCACCAGTTGAAGATTCGAGAACAGGATATACCTAATACAGCTTTTACCACCAGGTATGGGCTGTACGAGTATACCGTTATGTCATTTGGTCTGACTAACGCACCTGCCTATTTTATGAACATGATGAACAAAGTATTTATGGAGTTTTTGGATAAGTTCGTCGTGGTGTTCATTGATGATATCCTGGTTTACTCGAAGAATGAAGAAGAGAATAAGGAACATTTGCGACTAGTACTTGAGAAGCTCAGAGAACATCAATTATATGCCAAGTTCAGCAAATGTGAGTTTTGGTTGAAGGAAGTAGGATTTCTCGGACACATTATATCTGGAGAAGGAATAGCAGTAGATCCCGCTAAAGTTGATACCGTGACCAAATGGGAAGCACCGACCACGGTTGGAGAGATCCGGAGTTTTCTTGGACTCGCAGGATACTACCGGAGATTTATTGAGAATTTCTCAAAGATTGTGAAGCCTATGACTGAGTTGTTGAAGAAAGATACCAAGTTCATATGGACGGAGGAATGTGAGGCTAGTTTCCAGGAGTTGAAGAAACGCTTGGTTACCTCACCAGTGTTGATTTTGCCAGACCAGACCAAAGATTATGAGGTGTATTGCGACACTTCACGTCGAGGACTTGGAGCAGTGCTTATGCAGGAAGAGAGAGTTGTTTCATATGCCTCAAGACAACTGAAGACTCATGAGTTGAATTATGCCACGCATGATTTGGAGTTAGCAGCCGTAGTGCATGCATTGAAGACTTGGAGACATTTTCTGATTGGAAATCATTGTGAGGTGTACACGGATCATAAGAGTTTGAAGTACATTTTCACACAGAAGGAGTTGAACCTCAGACAAAGGAGATGGTTGGAGCTCATCAATGATTATGATATGAGATTTCATTATCACCCCGGAAAGGCTAATGTAGTAGCTGACGCATTAAGCCATAAGAGCCATGTCAATACATTAATGACGGGAGAAATACCAAGGGAGCTAGCAGAAAATCTTCGTGAACTATGTTTGGAAATAGTTCCGAGAGGCTATGTAGAAGCATTGGAGATTCAGTCTACATTGATGGATAAAATTAGAGAAGCTCAAAGGACTGACAAAGATATTGCCTCCATTAAGGAGAAACTTAGCAAAGGAAAAGCTAAGGGATTTCGTGAGGATGAGCACAATACCCTATGGTTTGAAGACCGCGTTTACGTGCCCAATGACCCGGAGATCAGGAAGTTGATACTGCACGAGGCACACGACTCACCGTATTCAATTCACCCAGGAAATACCAAGATGTACTTGGATCTGAAGGATATTTTCTGGTGGACCGGAATGAAGAAGGATATTGCGGAGTATGTAGCAGTTTGTGATGTATGTTAGTGTTGGAAATATGCCCTAGAGGCAATAATAAATTAGTTATTATTATATTTCCTTGTTCATGATAATCGTTTATTATCCATGCTATAATTGTATTGATAGGAAACTCAGATACATGTGTGGATACATAGACAACACCATGTCACTAGTAAGCCTCTAGTTGACTAGCTCGTTGATCAATAGATGGTTACGGTTTCCTGACCATGGACATTGGATGTCATTGATAACGGGATCACATCATTAGGAGAATGATGTGATGGACAAGACCCAATCCTAAGCCTAGCACAAAGATCGTGTAGTTCGTATGCTAAAGCTTTTCTAATGTCAAGTATCATTTCCTTAGACCATGAGATTGTGCAACTCCCGGATACCGTAGGAATGCTTTGGGTGTATCAAACGTCACAATGTAACTGGGTGACTATAAAGGTGCATTAGAGACAACCACATTCACTTTAAATAGGGCACCACGTAATTCCGATGAGATGACACCGTATGAACTATGGTTTAGAGAAACCTAAGCTGTCATTTCTTGAAAGTTTGGGGCTGCGACGCTTATGTGAAAAAGTTTCAGGTTGATAAGCTCGAACCCAAAGCGGATAAATGCATCTTCATAGGACACCCAAAACAGTTGGGTATACCTCCTGTCTCAAATCCGAAAGCAATAAGGGATTGTTTCTGGAATCGGGTCCTTTCTCGAGGAAAAGTTTCTCTCGAAAGAATTGAGTGGGAGGATGGTGGAGACTTGATAAGGTTATTAAACCATCTCTTCAACTAGTGTGTGGCAGGGCACAGGAAGTTGTTCCTGTGGCACCTACACCAATTGAAGTGGAAGCTTATGATAGTGATCATGAAACTTTGGATTAAGTCACTACCAAACCTCGTGGGATGACAAGGATGCGTACTACTTCAGAGTGGTACGTAATCCTGTCTTGGAAGTCATGTTTCTAGACAACAATGAACCTATGAGCTATGGAGAAGCGATGGTGGGCCTGGATTCCGATAAATGGCTCGAGGCCATATAATCCGAGAGAGGATCCATATATAAAACAAAGTGTAGACTTTGGAAGAACTACTTGATGGTCGTAAGGCTATTGAGTACAGATGGGTTTAAAAGGAAGACGGACAATGATGGTAAATGTCACCATTAAGAAAGCTCGACTTGTCGTTAAGATGTTTTCCGACAAGTTCAAGGAGTTGACTACGATGAGACTTTCTCACTCGTAGCGATGCTAAGAGTCTGTTGGAATTATATTAGCGATTACTGCATTATTTATGAAATCTTGCAGATAGGATGTCAAAACATTGTTTCCTCGACGATTTTCTTGAGGAAAGGTTGTATATGTTACAACCGGAAGGTTTTTGTCAATCCTGAAAGATGCTAATAAGTATGCAAAGCTCCAGCAATCCTTCTAAGGACTGGAGTAAGCATCTCGGAGTTGGAATGTATGCTTTGATGAGATGATCAAAGATTTTGGGTTTATACAAAGTTCATGAGAAACTTGTATTTCCAAAGAAGTGAGTGGGAGCACTATAGAATTTCTGATGAGTATATGTTATGGATCAGAAATGACGTAGAATTTCTGGAAAGCATATAGGGTTATTTGGAAAGTGTTTTTCAATGGAAAGCCTGGATTAAGCTACTTGAACATTGAGCATCAAGATCTATAAGGATAGATCAAAAACGCTTAATGGTACTTTCAAATGAGCACATACCTTGACATGATCTTGAAGGTGTTCAAGATGGATCAGTCAAAGAAGGAGTTCTTGCCTGAGTTGTAAGGTATGAAGTTAAGACCTAAAGCTC
>NC_053022.1:539005424-539049115 GCF_003073215.2 Triticum urartu
GAGTTGTTCGAACAGCTCGTTGATGTTGGGAAGTGGGTACTTGTTCTTTATAGTCTTCTTGTTCAATGGACGGTAGTCAACACAAAGTCGGTCCGTTCCATCCTTATTCTTCACAAAAAGAACTCCACAACCCCACGGAGAAGAACTAGGTCGGATGAGACCCATTCGCTCTTGAATATCGAGTTGCTTCTTCAGCTCCTTCAACTCTTCAGGTCCAAGCTTGTAAGGACGTTTGCAAACAGGTTCCGTGCCAGGCTCAAGATCGATGACGAATTCAACTGGCCGGTGCGGAGGCATTCCTGGAAGCTCTTCTGGAAAGACGTCTTGATATTCGCAAACGACTGGAATTTGAGAGATGGCATCCAGTTCACCCTT
Source organism: Triticum urartu (assembly GCF_003073215.2). NCBI lineage: Eukaryota > Viridiplantae > Streptophyta > Magnoliopsida > Poales > Poaceae > Triticum > Triticum urartu. Next base: position 539,005,800 of record NC_053022.1, read on the forward strand.
CTCATTGAGAGAAAACAGACGGATGGTATCGTCATTAGCGGCAAAGACAATTACATCCTCAGACGAATGAGTCAATTGAATCTGCCTGGCAGCACAATCAAGCTGAGCCTTGTGCTTAGAAAGCCAGTCCATTCCAAGAATAAGATCAATATCCGAGTTACCAAGGACCATTGGAGAAGCCAGAAACTTGAAATCACCCATCATGATAGAAACATCCGGGACTATTGAAGTAGCCCTCATAGACTTAGCCGGAGAAACCACTCCCATAGGTTTACCCAACATTTGTGAAACGAAGTCATGCTTGGAAACAAATGATCTTGACATGAAACAATGCGATGCACCAGTGTCAAAAAGAACTTTTGCGGAAATAGAGTTAACTGGAAAGTTACCCATGATGACATCTGACGAGTCCTCTGCCTGAGCTGCATTCAGCAAGTTGACCTTGGCGTGCTTGGGGTTATGCTTGACCACAGCTGTACTTGCCGATCTCACAGGAGGAGGAGGGAGGGAGACGCCTCTGATTGAAGCATTTGTTGGCATAGTGACCCTTCTGTTGGCACTTGTTGCACGTGACCTCTGAAAGCGGACGGTGATACGGAGCACTTGATCTTGGAGCTTGAGACGAAGTCTTGTTCTGAAAGCCAGGGTTGGGTGGGTGGGAAGATCCACTGCCACCTTTGCTCTTCTGCTGATAAGGCTGACGGAACGGAGGAGGAGGAAGCCAATACTTCTGCTGCTTAGCCACTTGAGTTGAGGAAGAAGGAGTAGCATCTCTGACTCGCTTCTTGGAAGCATCGCACTTCAGTTGAGCAGTCTCTTGCTTCATTGCCATGTTGTAAAACTCATCGTACCTCTTGGGCTCAAAGAGGACAAGAGCTAGCTGGATTTCTTCTCTGAGACCACCCCTGAACTGGTATATCATGCTCTTCTCGTCAGGGACGTCTTGCTTAGCAAAACGGGCGAGCTTCTGAAACATCTTGTTGTACTCGTAAACAGACATAGAGCCTTGCTTCAGGTTGCGGAATTCCTCACGCTTGCTTTCAACCACACTTTGAGGAATATGATGAGCTTTGAAGTCTTGACAGAATTTATCCCAGGTAATCACGCGCCTCCTCTGGAATCTTTGTACTGCTGAAACCATCTCGCAAGCTTGGTCTTTGAGTTGGAAGGAAGGCGAACTTGACAAAGTCTTCAGGCCTGACGTTACTGCACTCGAAATGCTTGCATATGTCCACGAGCCAATCATCAGCGTCTGTTGCCTCAACACAATTGCTGAAGGTCTTTGGCTGGTTAGCAAGGAACTGGTTGAGTGTAGCAAGTGATTCTGATTGTTGCCTTGGCCCTGGTTCCCTTGGTTTGCGCTCTTGAAGAAGTTGCATGATCAGCTGCGTGTTTGCATTTGTAGCGGCCATCATAGCTTGCCATGCCTCAGGAGGTGGAGGTGGTGGTGGCGGATCAGGATTCAGAGTCGTGCGCGTTGGAGGAGCCATCCTGAACAGGTTGACATCCATTAGCACATTGATAGACAAATATTGAAGCTGAATCAAACGGGTTGAAATTGCAACATATAGTCTTCACATCCGAACAAAATGAACGAATGCATTCCAATTGAAATGGTCACATATCCATAAATTGAGAAGCCACTTAGAATTGAGGTAGAAGAAAAAACCAACAAGGTACGGAACAAGAACGAATACTCGGTAAGGATCACCCAATCTCAAACCAAATATCCGTGGAAGAAGAACTAGAGCTACAAGAATTCCCACCTATGAAACTCCCGAACCTTTCCGGTTATGCAATCAGGTGTTGGGGATACAGGGGAAGCATAATATCTCACCCAAATCTAGCAAATCCTACATCCAGCTGTATCCATCCTTCAACACATAACCGAGAAAAACTTCGGAAATCGTTACCTCAACCTTCGAAAAGCATCCGTTATACAAGTTATGGCAATACTTCGGATGCAGGATGCCCAGGAGGATGCAGTGCAAGTTGAGCCCGTTCCTGATCAGGAGTCTATGGTCATTAACCAGCAGGATTTCTCAGGCTCTGTTGGCCTGTCAGATAGTCAAGTTCAGGTTGATCCTCCCTTACATGATGTGGCGATTGTGCAAGATCCTCCAGCTGTAGTTGTGCAAGTTCCTGTTGATAATGGAAATGTTCCTTTGGCTGCCCAGCCTGACGTTGCACCAGTGGAACCAATTCTCGTTGAGGGTGGTCTTCAGATTGGTATTCAGCCTTCTGTGGAAGTGGATGAAAATGTCATTCAGTTAGGTGAGCCACCCGCTGATCCTGATGAGTTGGCTATAGTGCCGTACCAGCCACCTGTGTTGCCGCAGCAAGATCTTGTTGTTCGTCGAGTTCATGTTTTTTATGGCCCGCCTTTGCCTCCTGAGATGGCCTGGAGGCGTACTTTCGATACTCTTTTGGGGCGCTGCTCTACTCTTCAGGTTCCAAAGCCGGTCCTACAGTCTTCTTTTGGGTCACTGCTCCTTTCCAAGAGATCATGGTCCCTGGCTTTTGAGAAGGTCCAGTGGGTTTCAGATTTTACCACTGATGATTCGGCTAGCATGGTCGCCCCTTTGTCTGCTCTCCCACCTCCCAGGGGACTTGCTCGGGCTCTGTTTCCTCACAGCCAGATGGAGTTGGAGCACGACCCAGGCCTGCAGTTTGCGACTACCCCTGATGAGCAGTTCTCTTTTTCTGCTCCTTCTATGAAGAAGAAGAAGGCCTCCAAGCGTGGTCGTCCTCCAGTCGTGGACTCTAAACTGCGCCGCTGCACCCGTAGCTCTGCAAGACGGGATGGTTTCAAGCCTGTGCTTCAAGCCTTGCCTATGACTGAACCTAAGAAAAAGAAGCCCCGTTCCAAGCCTCTAATGGATGATGATTCTGCCCATAGCATGCCCTCAGTGCCACCTCCAACACCTCTTTGTCATATTCAGCAAATTGGAGCGGATCTGGGTATCTCCGCTGAAAAGCTCACCGTGGATGCGCTTATGGCGGATCCTTCTTCTGCCAAGGACAAATCATCCCATGAATAGCTCGGGCTGTGCAAGCGGGGTGTGGTCGACCCATAACTGGACTAGTTATCATAGGATTTATCTAAATACTTTGTCTCTGGGACCCGTATGCTTTTGTTGTCTTTGCAAACTTCTGTTGTTTGGCTTTGCTGCATGTCTGAAATGCTCTATGTGCTGCCTGCTATGTGGGCATGCTGTTAAAGTTGTAAACGCTATGTTCTTTGGATATTCGGTCTACTAGAAGTTGGCGTGTTATGTGTTGGAATGTTTGGGGCTTAAATTCTGATGACCGTCAGCATGCTGTTCGTAACAAGGAGGATGAAAGTCAGGCTTCTGTTATCTGTCTGCAGGAAACGAAAATGGAATGTATTGACTCCAGAACTGTCAGAAAATTTTTCCCTCGTCGTTTTGATTCTTTTGTTTATAGCCCTTCTGTTGGGGCTTCGGGCGGCATTGTTGTGTTGTGGAACTCCTCTGTCCTTACAGGGAGATTAATTGAGGTCAAGCAGTTTGGCATTGTTGTGCACTTTACTTCCAAACACAACAATGAGCAATGGACGTTGGTTAATGTTTATGGGCCATGTCGTGGCCAGGCCAGGGATGATTTTGTGGACTAGCTCTATAATCTCTCCATCCTTGACTCTGAAAATTGGCTTGTTTTGGGAGACTTTAATTTTATTAGATCCACTGAGAACAGAAATCTCCCTGGTGGCGATGCTAATGATATCTTCATTTTTAATGAGATTATTGGGCACCTTGGCTTGCTTGAGTTACCTATTAAGGGGAGATCTTTCACTTGGTCCAATATGCAGGATAATCCTCTACTAGAGCAACTCGATTGGTTTTTCACTTCCTCAAACTGGATCTCTTGTTACCCCTCCACCCAGGTGTTGCCCCTGGCCAGGACTGCTTCAGATCATGTGCCTTGTGTGGTGGCCATCAAACACTTCCATCCCTAAGTGTAATATCTTTCGTTGAAAATTACTGGGTGAGCTGCGGGGTTTTATGGACTGTGTGTCTGCTTCATGGGCTACTGCTTCCAGCAAAACCAACATCTCCCAAGATTGCTGACAAATTTAAAACCTTGAGGAGGGATCTTAAGAGTTGGCACATGAATGTTTCCAAAATGAAAGTTATTAATTGCTAAATGTAATAGGGTGTTCTCATTTTGGATTGCTTGGAGGAATTGAGGCCACTTTATAGACATGAGTTCAACTTTCGTAATCTGGTCAAGTTGCACTTGGAGCATCTGCTGCACCTTCAGTTTCTGTATTGGAAGAAGAGGTGCACTATAAGATCTATTAAAGTGGGAGAGGAGAACACTAAATTCTTTCATGCTATGGCTTCTGAAAGATTTAGACATAACTCCATTGCTTCTCTGCGGTTGGATGATGGTACAATTGTGTCTGATCATGAGCAAATGGTTGCTGCTCTCTGGAAAAACTTCAAAAATAGGATGGGAACTAGTCATGGTATTGAAATGTCTTTTGATCTTTCCTCAATTTTACATAGAGTCGAGGGCCTTGACTCCCTCACTAAGATGTTCTCCAAGGAGGAGATGGATAATACTGTTAAGAGCATGCCCATTGATAAGTCTCCTAGGCCAGATGGCTTTAATGGACTCTTTTTTAAAATGTGTTGGCCTATAATTAGTAAGGATTTCTATGAGCTGGCTTCTGCTTTTCATGAGGGGTCTGCGAATTTGGAGAACATCAATTATTCTTATATCACCCTGGTCCCTAAGAAGAGATCTCCTGAGTCTGTTAATGATTTTAGGCCTATCTCTCTTTCTGGTATGGGGGTGAAATTCCTTTCTAAGATGGATGCTAACAGGCTGCAGCGAGATATCATAAGATGTTTGCATAAAAACCAATATGGTTTTATCAAGTCCAGAACCATTCAGGACTGTGTTGCTTGGACTTTGGAATATTTGCACCAATGCCATCAGTCAAAGAGGCCTATTGTTATCCTCAAGCTAGATTTTGAGAAAGCTTTTGACTCTATTGAACATGAGTCCATTTTCCAAATTTTGAGGCACAATGGTTTTAATGATAAGTGGATTTCCTGGGTTAAACAGTTTCTGGCTTCTGGAACCTCTTCTGTTCCTGCTGAATGGAGTTCCTGGAAAACAATTTGCTTGCAAAAGGGGGTTAGGCAGGGTGACCCTCTTTCCCCACTTCTATTTGCCATTGCTGCAGATCTGTTGCAATCAGTAGTCAATGATATGCACCATAAAGGTCTTCTACAGCTTCCTATACCCTTGCCATGATAAGGAATATCCAATTATCCAGTATGCTGATGACACCCTCATTATTATGCCTGCTGAGGAATCTCAATTGCTTCTCATGAAGAAAATGCTCTTCCTTTTTCTAAGTCCACTGGATTGCATGTTACTATCATAAGTCATCTATACTTCCTATTAATGTGGATTCAGTGGAGATTGCTAGACTTGCTGGTGTTTTTGGTTGTGTGGTTGGCACCCTACCTTTTACTTATCTTGGCCTTCCTGTGGGAATTACAAAACCCAAGATCTTGGACTTAATGCTTCTGGTTGATAGTATGGAAAGGAAGCTCTCAGTTAGCTCTTCTTTCCTTGCACATGGAGGAAGACTGCAGTACCTGTTATCTGCCCTTTCTTCTGTGCCAATTTTTTTCCTGTGTAGTCTAGACTTTCCTCCTGGTATTTTAAAGCAGCTAGAGAGAATTCAGAGGCAGTCTCTTTGGAGGAAGTATGGCCCCGATTCTGGTCAGTCACTGGTAGCTTGGGATTTGGTTGTAGACCAAAGAACAAAGGTGATTGGGTATTTTGAATCTGAAGTTGCAGAATGAGGCTCTGCTCCTTAAACATGCTAGCAAATTCTACATAAAGTTGATGTGCCCTGTGTTCAACTCATCTGGAATACTTACTACCATGGTAGGGTTCCTCATGCCACCATCATTTCTGGCTCTTTCTGGTGGAGGGATATATGCAAGTTAATGGATAAATTCAGGATGGTCAATGTAGTGCATGTTAATAAGGGTGACACTGTCCTCTTTTGGTCTGATTCTTGGACATTGGGGGACACTAATATTCCTCTTGAGCAAAGGTTTGCTAGGATTTTTTCGTTTGCTAGTGATCCCCTTATCTCTACTGTGGAGGTTTTTGAATCGACTGAGCTCACCTCTTTATTCCATTTACCCCTCTCTGAGAGAGCTTTTGGAGAGCTGCAGTCTTTGCAAAACCTGCTTTTGCTCTTTGACCATAATCCTCAGCTCAATGACACATGGGTATGGAAAGAGGATGGCAAGGGATATTCTGCCAAGAAATGCTATTCCTTCTTGCATAAACACATTGTGCCCAACCCACTCTTGTCCTGGGTGTGGGCTAGCTGCTGCACTATGAGATCAAGTTCTTTGCTTGGATGTTGATTATGGATCGGTTGAACACTCTAGGATATGCTGGAGAGAAGGCACTGGAATGTTCTGAATCAAACCATTGTGTACTCTTGTCCACACACACAAGGAGGATAGAGATCACCTATTCTTTCAATGTAATTTCAGTTGTAGGGTCTGGAATTATCTTCAAATCAACTGGATGGCTGGAGATGATATGGTTGCCATTGCCTATCATGCTAGAAGGGATTTTGCTAAGCCTTTCTTCTCTGAGGTGGTTTTCCTAGCATGCTGGAACATCTGGAATGTCAGGAATGATAGGGTTTTTAGGAATGTTACACCCTCTTTTCGTAGATGGAGGTCTTATTTTATTCTAGACATTTCCCTTTTGGTTCATAGAATTAAGCCTAAGTTCGAAGAGGACCTTCTTAGATGGATTTCCTTTTTGCCACCTTGAGGTGCGTTTTTTGTTTTCCCTCTTTTTTGCTTTCTTGGGTCTTTTGGACCTTGTAAGTTCTGTACATATGTAACCTTTTTTTGAGAGCAATAAAATTACTATGGGGTCCATACCCTACAGTTTCAGGTCAAAAAAAATACTCCCGAACTCCCGCCCCAGTACTGGGTGGCGTCGAGGTTATCTCACCAACAACTGCATAAAAGAGATTTTCGATGCCGGCGAACCTAAACTCAGGTATTCCAGAACTGTAACGATAAAATTGTGACGACAACACCTCGAAGCTCAACTCCCCGGGACAATGCCACAACCCCTAAATGACAGGAGGCACCAAGAACAATGTTCTCGCCACAAATCGATCGAAACGATTCCAAGATACCCGCGTGATCCTAAAAAAAATTTAGTGAAATTTGAGAAGAGAAGAGTCAAAACTCTACGTCAGGATGCCTTACCAGAGCGATGAAGGGACTGGGGAGTAAAAAGAAGTCCTAACTCTCCGATATATATAATCCTAAATGACTCAAAACATTTTTCTAGACTCAACAACGCCAGCTATTCGATCAAGCAGGGGGGCTCCTAAGGTCGGGGAAGGCTGTGATTACCAACTTGTAACGCCCTCGATGCGGCTATATCTCCTACGTGTCGAAGCACGACTTAGAGGCATGATCGCATTGAAAGCAATGTTGCAAGTAAGGTAATCTTCACAACAACCCATGTAAATAGATAATAAGGGAAAAGGAACATAGTTGGCTTACACTCGCCACGTCACACAAATACATGAATAACGTTACAATCATCCAATACACTCATGGTCCGAATCGCCCCAACATGCGACACGGTCCCGATCGCCCCAACTGGGCACCTCTACTGATCATCTGGGAAAGACACATAGTAACGGCGAGAGTTCTCGTCGAACTCCCACTTGAGCTCAAGCGCATCGCCTGGAACGGTATCATCGGTCCCTGAATCTGGTTTGGAAGTAATCTGTGAGTCACGGGGACTCAGCAATCTCGCACCCTCGCAATCAAGACTCAGCAATCTCGCACCCTCGCAATCATCCAATATGTGGAGCTACAGTAAGCGACTAGCTTATATGGTGGCTATCCTATTCGCAAAAGATAGCGAGAAGAGAAAGCAAAGCACGAACGAAGAACTATGATCAAGAAGTGATCCTATAACAACCTACGTAAAGCATTACTCCAACACCGTGTTCACTTCCCGAGAAGAGACTATCACGGTTACACACGCGGTTGATTCATTTTAATTAAGTTAAGTTTCATGTTATCTACAACCGGACATTAACAAATTCCCATCTGCCCATAACCGCGGGCATGGCTTTCGAAAGTTCAAATCCCTGCAGGGAGTCCCAACTTAGCCCATCACAAGCTCTCACGGTCAACGAAGGATATTCCTTCTCCCGAGACATTCCGATCAGACTCGGTATCCCAGTTTTACAAGACATCCTCGACAATGGTAAAACAAGTCCAGCAAGACCACCCGCTGTGCCGACAAATCCCGATAGGAGCTGCACATATCTCGTTATCAGGGCACACCGGATAAGCTAAGCGTACAGGATCCAACGTAACCCAAGTTGGCAAGGGACGGCCCCGCATGGTGCTCTGGGTTGGACCAATACTTAGAGAAGCACTGGCCCGCGGATTTAAAATAAAGATGACCCTTGAGTCCGCGAAACCCAAGAGAAAAAGGCTAGGTGGCGAATGGTAAAACCAAGGTCGGGAATTGCTGGAGGAGTTTTATTCAAGGCGAACTGGCAAGGGGTTCCCATTATAACCCAACCGCGTAAGGAACGCAAAAACCGGGAACATAACACCGATATGACGGAAACTAGGGCGGCAAGAGTGGAACAAAACACTAGGCATAAGGTCGAGCCTTCCACCCTTTACCAAGTATATAGATGCATTAAGACAACAAGATAATATAGGGATATCCCAATAATAAACAATGTTCCAACAAGGAACGGTCTCCAAACTTCACCTGCAACTAGCAACGCTATAAGAGGGGTTGAGCAAAGCGGTAACATAGCCAAACAACGGTTTGCTAGGACAAGGTGGGTTAGAGGTTTGACATGGCAATTTGGGAAGCATGATAAGCAAGTGGTAGGCATCATAGCATAGGCATAGCAAAGAGTGAGCATCTAGCAAGCAAAGATAGAAGTGATTTCGAGGGTATGATCATCTTCCTGCAAAGTTGTCAGAGTTGACTTGATCCTCGTAAGCAAACTCAACGGGCTCGTCGTTCGCGAACTTGTCTCCTGGCTCTACCCAAACAAGACAAAGAAGCAAAAGGAACACAATCAACCACGTGCAATGCTCAAACAACATGATGCGAACATGGTATGCTATGCGGGATGCGATATGTGATGCATATGCAAGATTTGACAATGAATGATTGAACCTGGCCTCAACTTGGAAATCCAAGAGTGCCACTGGAAAGGTGAGGTGATTTCGGTTGAAATCGATATAAAGATCACCGGAATCGGATGCATGGTTTGGAAATGGCAAACAAAACAAATATGGCACCGGTCTGCAATAATCAGCAAGTAGCCATCTAAATGCATCAAGATAAATATGCTACAACACTCAAACATGACAACAAAATACATGGCAGGGATCCACTCATGATGCTTGACAAAAGATGAACACTGAGCTACGGCCAATTCATCCATTAACAGGTTCAAACAAGCATGGCAAAAATGCAAATGATAACAGGTTTCAGACTTAGTGAAATTAACACAAGTCTGGAATTTAACATCAGGTAGCACACTTTAGAGCATGAAAACTACATGCTACAGGAAATTAACATGGCAAAGCAAGGCACGGCATGAAGCTACTCAATGCACTTAACTAAATTCCCTTAGTGACCTTGAGCCAAAAGGGATCATAAAATACAATTGCATGCAGCATGTGAACATGACAAGAAATGAGAAACTTTCTGAAAAATGTTGCCATGCCTATGAATCAGATATCAAACTGGAGGTAATGATGCTGCCCGGTCTCAAGAAATAATGTGGGATGCGTGCAAGAACAATCGAGAAGGTATAAAAGCCTCCGCCAATGGAGCTCTCGTGAACATGGCAAAAAATAAATGCTTTGCTCTGTATGAGTCGTCATCTCTTGCTCGAATTATTCGCTTTTGATGCTCCAGTTTTTTCTAAGTCTGAATCTGTTTATGTTTTTGCATGTTTACACATGCATGCAATTGTATTTTATGATCCCTTTTGGCTCAAGGTCACTAAGGACTTTTGTTAAGTGCTTTGAGTAGCTTCATGCCGTGCCTTGCTTTGCCATGAATTTCCTGTAGCATGTAGTTTTCATGCTCTAAAGTGTGCTTCCTGATGATAAATTCCAGACTTGTGTTAATTTCACTAAGTCTGAAACCTGTTATCATTTGCACTTTTGCCATGCTTGTTTGAACCTGTTAATGAGTGAATTAGCCGTAGCTCAGTGTTCATCTTTTGTCAAGATTCATGAGTGGATCCATGCCGTATTTTGTTGCCATGTTTGAGTGCTGTAGCATATTTAATCTTGATGCATTTAGAGGATGCACCAATGCCATCTGTACATTTTCTAGTTTCTCACATGATACGAGTGTCGATAAGCCTCGCACTATCTTTCAGAAGTCTCTCATGCAATGCTCACTATGTCTAATACTGTAACTTTCTGTACCTTCGCGGAGTCGCTAGGTGCCAATGAAGTTTTAATTGTTGTGAGTCTCCCTACGTTTCCATAGACTACTACGCAATCCGTGCAAACCTATGATCCGCCAGCTAAATCTTATGCGTAATCACCGATCAGAAGCACGATCTCATCCTGATCCTCATGCCAAGTTAGGCGACATTGTAGTTATTCTCAAGTTGAGCCTAGTTTCATCAGTCAACTCTTGTGTCAAATGCAATAGCCTAATAACCTCATTTACACTACGCACTTTCCCACCCACTAAGCAGTCAAATACATAATGCGCAATCCCTCATAGCATACGTTGCATCATGATATTTGAGCATTGCACGTGGTTGATGTGTGTTCGCTGTTTGCTTGGTTGTCTTGTTTGTGGACGAGAGCCGGGAGACGAGTTCGCTAACGAGGAGCCCGTTGAGTTTGCCTTACGAGGATCAAGTCAACTCTGACAACTTTGCAGGCAAGATGACCATACCCTCGAAATCACTTCTATCTTTGCTTGCTAGATGCTCGCTCTTTTGCTATGCCTATGCTATGATGCCTACCACTTGCTTATCATGCCTCCCAAATTGCCATGTCAAACCTCTAACCCACCATGTCCTAGCAAACCGTTGTTGGCTATGTTACCGCTTTGCTCAACCCCTCTTATAGCGTTGCTAGTTGCAGGTGAAGATTGGAGACCGTTCCTTGTTGGAACATTTATTTACTTGTTGGGATATCATTATATTGCCATGTTATCTTAATGCATCTATATACTTGGTAAAGGGTGGAAGGCTCGGCCTCTCGCCTAGTGTTTTGTTCCACTCTTGCCGCCCTAGTTTCCGTCATATCGTGTGTTATGTTCCCGGATTTTGCGTTCCTTGAGACTGCTACGCGGTTGGGTGAGTATAGATGGAGAACCCCTTGATAGTTCGCCTTGATAAACTCTCAGCCAATTCCCGACCACGTTGGGCCATAATTTCAAAGATCGCCCACACTGAGCACTTTTATCTCGTCCTTGGGCCGAATCGCTAACTCTACCAAAGGGAGTTCTTATCTTAGTATCTTTAATTCCGTCGGTCCATCTTCTCTAGCCCTATTGTCCACCCAACTGGCCAGACCGATGCGGTGGACAGTCCCATTGCCAACTTGAGGGCTTTACTCGTTTCGATCTCCGTCATACTCCTTAGCTATATCCGGAGCGCTCCCTAAATGAAACGAGACTGTGTAGCGAGCTCGCTAATCCAGGCGCCATGTACGACTCGAACCCAGCGGGCTGTCTTTGACCTGATTGTCATATGTGTAATCCGAAGTTCGTACGAAAGTGGATGTCTTGTAAAACGGCACGAGATACGAGTCTGATCGGATATGTCATTCGTGAGAAGAATATTCTCCTTCGTCGTGGACCGTGAGAGCTTGGATGTGGGCTAAGTTTGCGGACTCTCCGTGCGAGATCTATGAACTTACTTGGAAAGACCGGATGCCCGGACCAGTTCATTGACTCTGCAGAATGCGAATTGTCTTACTAAAGAATGATAGGTGCCAGTTGTAGAGTTAACATCGAAATCCTATATCTAATTATATATATGCATTACATCAACCGCGTACCTGATAACCGTAGCATACCTCCCTCTTCTACGGAGACTGACAGCACGCGATAGATGAACTCCGGAGGTATATGTGTACGCTAGTTTCTGTTATTTATGTATCACACTTGTCCCCAATACTAGTTTCAGTCTGGCTCTTGACCCTACTCTCATGTATCCCTATTCTTCTGCGCTAATTGCTTATCGCACGCATTAATAAGTTGTAGTCTGATCCTCCAGTGTATAGAGAACCTCACACTCCGAGCCGAAAAACTTCGTCCCCTTTGGATAGATTGACCTTTGGCGTGCGTGAAAATTGCTGAAATCTTGACTTAGCAGGTTATCGGATCAGCAAACGATTAGAGTGTCTTGATGATCTCCTTGTTCTTCCTCGAAAAAGTACCCAGAATGGTCATCGAAGGGTATGCCACCAAACAAGTCATTTGTGAAGCGCCAGCTAGTGAAATATTAGACTTAGTTCATCACTCTGCAAGACCAGATTCAGGGACAGCGAGATAGAGTTCACGTAGGTGCGCAGCAGCGATGCGCCTCTAAGAAGTGCTCAAGGTGGAAGAGTTCGGACCAAAGGTAGAACTCTCGCTCATCATGATTACTATGCGTCTTTTACAACCAGTGGTGCTGTACAGCCACGGTGACTTGGGAGTGTAGCCCTATTTGGGTCACCCGGATCTTCGAAGTTTGGACCGTATCTCCGCATCGGGATATCAATGGCTCGATTGCGAGCAAGTAAGATGCTTGAGCAATTCCGTGTGAATGTATTTAGCTGTCTTAATTCATGATAATCTGGTGTCGACGTGATGTGGGCAGTGGTCGGTGTAAGGCCAACTATACTCTTGTTCCTCTTTAATTATAGCTACTTTCACATGGGTTTGTCCTTAGTGATGAGAAGGTAGTCAACATACCATACATGACGATCAGCGATCCGTTGCACTCCTATCTATACTTTCATCAGAATCAATAGCACTCATAAGTCACTGCGCACATCACCCACAACGGTGAAGGAGAGAACTAGTATGATCCGACATCGCGAACCTTCAAGAGGGTCCTCAATTTGTGAGATAATGCACAGCTCTGCTCGTAACCGTACCGAGTCCCCTGCTTAGAGCTCAAACTATTTCATGGCCGTTGCTCTATAGTAACTAGACAGACATCTGTATTCAATTATAGCCGATGACTATAATCATATCGGTGACGCTCTGGACGTGGCTTCTTTAGTACCCGCAGTTCCCGAGTCAGGCTCTCGCTGTAAAGGGACATCGTAGTTTAGTGAGTTGCCACATCTTACCGCTACCTTGCGTACAATTATGATGTTACAGCAAATACCTCATTTCATCCTTTTCTTTTCTCCGTAGATGTAACCACGCGAGAGTATACTGAAGTACGTGTTATTCGCCTCGACGCCTAATAAGTGTGCCCACGGAGAACATTGTAGAATTCTCCTTCTGCGCTCCTTCATTAGGAGGTTAATGGACTACTATTCGGGAATTCGTGAGCTCTAGGTGTTGTCGCTACACCAGTTTCTTTATTATAATATTAACAGTTCTGGAATACCTGAGTATAGGTCCCGAGCAGTCAAAAATCTCTTTATATGTTGTTAAGGATGAGAATAAAGAACCTCCGTAATCGCCCACCCAACGCTCACTAAGGGCACCGAATATGTTCAAGAGGTCATCATTTTTATGACCCTGAGAACTGCACTCAGCTAATGGTATATCCTCGAGTTAAATATTATTAGCTCTCACAAAGACAATAATGTAGACATTATACAAGCCGTCCATATAGAGAACCAGGAAAGGACAAACAACCGGTGCAAAGAAGCAATTACAACAATGCGCGTCGACTGAAGTGGTGGCATCCATTAACTGCGGTGGCACCACCAAGGAATACCAGTCATAACGACGTTTCAAACTTAGGTGCAATTTCCTAGAACCAAAAGGGAAATGTCTAGAATAAAATAAGACCTCCATCTACGAAAAGAGGGTGTAACATTCCTAAAAACCCTATCATTCCTGACATTCCAGATGTTCCAGCATGCTAGGAAAACCACCTCAGAGAAGAAAGGCTTAGCAAAATCCCTTCTAGCATGATAGGCAATGGCAACCATATCATCTCCAGCCATCCAGTTGATTTGAAGATAATTCCAGACCCTACAACTGAAATTACATTGAAAGAATAGGTGATCTCTATCCTCCTTGGTGTGTGTTGGACAAAGTACACAATGGTTTGATTCAGAAACATTCCAGTGCCTTCTCTCCATCATATCCTGAGTGTTCAACCGATCCATAATCAACATCCAAGCAAAGAACTTGATCCTCATAGTGCAGCAGCTAGCCCACACCCAGGACAAGAGTGGGTTGGGCACAATGTGTTTATGCAAGAAGGAATAGCATTTCTTGGCAGAATATCCCTTGCCATCCTCTTTCCATACCCATGTGTCATTGAGCTGAGGATTATGGTCAAAGAGCAAAAGCAGGTTTTGCAAAGACTGCAGCTCTCCAAAAGCTCTCTCAGAGAGGGGTAAATGGAATAAAGAGGTGAGCTCAGTCGATTCAAAAACCTCCACAGTAGAGATAAGGGGATCACTAGCAAACGAAAAAATCCTAGCAAACCTTTGCTCAAGAGGAATATTAGTGTCCCCCAATGTCCAAGAATCAGACCAAAAGAGGACAGTGTCACCCTTATTAACATGCACTACATTGACCATCCTGAATTTATCCATTAACTTGCATATATCCCTCCACCAGAAAGAGCCAGAAATGATGGTGGCATGAGGAACCCTACCATGGTAGTAAGTATTCCAGATGAGTTGAACACAGGGCACATCAACTTTATTGTAGAATTTGCTAGCATGTTTAAGGAGCAGAGCCTCATTCTGCAACTTCAGATTCAAAATACCCAAGCCACCTTTGTTCTTTGGTCTACAAACCAAACCCCAAGCTACCAGTGACTGACCAGAATCGGGGCCATACTTCCTCCAAAGAGACTGCCTCTGAATTCTCTCTAGCTGCTTTAAAATACCAGGAGGAAAGTCTAGACTACACAGGAAAAAAATTGGCACAGAAGAAAGGGCAGATAACAGGTACTGCAGTCTTCCTCCATGTGCAAGGAAAGAAGAGCTAACTGAGAGCTTCCTTTCCATACTATCAACCAGAAGCATTAAGTCCAAGATCTTGGGTTTTGTAATTCCCACAGGAAGGCCAAGATAAGTAAAAGGTAGGGTGCCAACCACACAACCAAAAACACCAGCAAGTCTAGCAATCTCCACTGAATCCACATTAATAGGAAGCAGGGATGACTTGTGATAGTTAACATGCAATCCAGTGGACTTAGAAAAAAGGAAGAGCATTTTCTTCAATGAGAGCAATTGAGATTCCTCAGCAGGCATAATATTGAGGGTGTCATCAGCATACTGGATAATTGGATATTCCTTATCATGGCAAGGAATAGGAAGCTGTAGAAGACCTTTATGGTGCATATCATTGACTACTGATTGCAACAGATCTGCAGCAATGGCAAATAGAAGTGGGGAAAGAGGGTCACCCTGCCTAACCCCCTTTTGCAAGCAAATTGTTTTCCAGGAACTCCATTCAGCAGGAACAGAAGAGGTTCCAGAAGCCAGAAACTGTTTAACCCAGGAAATCCACTTATCATTAAAACCATTGTGCCTCAAAATTTGGAAAATGGACTCATGTTCAATAGAGTCAAAAGCTTTCTCAAAATCTAGCTTGAGGATAACAATAGGCCTCTTTGACTGATGGCATTGGTGCAAATATTCCAAAGTCCAAGCAACACAGTCCTGAATGGTTCTGGACTTGATAAAACCATATTGGTTTTTATGCAAACATCTTATGATATCTCGCTGCAGCCTGTTAGCATCCATCTTAGAAAGGAATTTCACCCCCATACCAGAAAGAGAGATAGGCCTAAAATCATTAACAGACTCAGGAGATCTCTTCTTAGGGACCAGGGTGATATAAGAATAATTGATGTTCTCCAAATTCGCAGACCCCTCATGAAAAGCAGAAGCCAGCTCATAGAAATCCTTACTAATTATAGGCCAACACATTTTAAAAAAGAGTCCATTAAAGCCATCTGGCCTAGGAGACTTATCAATGGGCATGCTCTTAACAGTATTATCCATCTCCTCCTTGGAGAACATCTTAGTGAGGGAGTCAAGGCCCTCGACTCTATGTAAAATTGAGGAAAGATCAAAAGACATTTCAATACCATGACTAGTTCCCATCCTATTTTTGAAGTTTTTCCAGAGAGCAGCAACCATTTGCTCATGATCAGACACAATTGTACCATCATCCAACCGCAGAGAAGCAATGGAGTTATGTCTAAATCTTTCAGAAGCCATAGCATGAAAGAATTTAGTGTTCTCCTCTCCCACTTTAATAGATCTTATAGTGCACCTCTTCTTCCAATACAGAAACTGAAGGTGCAGCAGATGCTCCAAGTGCAACTTGACCAGATTACGAAAGTTGAACTCATGTCTATAAAGTGGCCTCAATTCCTCCAAGCAATCCAAAATGAGAACCACCCTATTACATTTAGCAATTAATACTTTCATTTTGGAAACATTCATGTGCCAACTCTTAAGATCCCTCCTCAAGGTTTTAAATTTGTCAGCAATCTTGGCCGAGATGTTGGTTTTGCTGGAAGCAGTAGCCCATGAAGCAGACACACAGTCCATAAAACCCCGCAGCTCCACCCAGTAATTTTCAAAACGAAAGATATTACACTTAGGGATGGAAGTGTTGATGGCCACCACACAAGGCACATGATCTGAAGCAGTCCTGGCCAGGGGCAACACCTGGGTGGAGGGGTAACAAGAGATCCAGTTTGAGGAAGTGAAAAACCAATCGAGTTGCTCTAGTAGAGGATTATCCTGCATATTGGACCAAGTGAAAGATCTCCCCTTAATAGGTAACTCAAGCAAGCCAAGGTGCCCAATAATCTCATTAAAAATGAAGATATCATTAGCATCGCCACCAGGGAGATTTCTGTTCTCAGTGGATCTAATAAAATTAAAGTCTCCCAAAACAAGCCAATTTTCAGAGTCAAGGATGGAGAGATTATAGAGCTAGTCCACAAAATCATCCCTGGCCTGGCCACGACATGGCCCATAAACATTAACCAACGTCCATTGCTCATTGTTGTGTTTGGAAGTAAAGTGCACAACAATGCCAAACTGCTTGACCTCAATTAATCTCCCTGTAAGGACAGAGGAGTTCCACAACACAACAATGCCGCCCGAAGCCCCAACAGAAGGGCTATAAACAAAAGAATCAAAACGACGAGGGAAAAATTTTCTGACAGTTCTGGAGTCAATACATTCCATTTTCGTTTCCTGCAGACAGATAACAGAAGCCTGACTTTCATCCTCCTTGTTACGAACAGCATGCTGACGGTCATCAGAATTTAAGCCCCAAACATTCCAACACATAACACGCCAACTTCTAGTAGACCGAATATCCAAAGAACATAGCGTTTACAACTTTAACAGCATGCCCACATAGCAGGCAGCACATAGAGCATTTCAGACATGCAGCAAAGCCAAACAACAGAAGTTTGCAAAGACAACAAAAGCATACGGGTCCCAGAGACAAAGTATTTAGATAAATCCTATGATAACTAGTCCAGTTATGGGTCGACCACACCCCGCTTGCACAGCCCGAGCTATTCATGGGATGATTTGTCCTTGGCAGAAGAAGGATCCGCCATAAGCGCATCCACGGTGAGCTTTTCAGCGGAGATACCCAGATCCGCTCCAATTTGCTGAATATGACAAAGAGGTGTTGGAGGTGGCACTGAGGGCATGCTATGGGCAGAATCATCATCCATTAGAGGCTTGGAACGGGGCTTCTTTTTCTTAGGTTCAGTCATAGGCAAGGCTTGAAGCACAGGCTTGAAACCATCCCGTCTTGCAGAGCTACGGGTGCAGCGGCGCAGTTTAGAGTCCACGACTGGAGGACGACCACGCTTGGAGGCCTTCTTCTTCTTCATAGAAGGAGCAGAAAAAGAGAACTGCTCATCAGGGGTAGTCGCAAACTGCAGGCCTGGGTCGTGCTCCAACTCCATCTGGCTGTGAGGAAACAGAGCCCGAGCAAGTCCCCTGGGAGGTGGGAGAGCAGACAAAGGGGCGACCATGCTAGCCGAATCATCAGTGGTAAAATCTGAAACCCACTGGACCTTCTCAAAAGCCAGGGACCATGATCTCTTGGAAAGGAGCAGTGACCCAAAAGAAGACTGTAGGACCGGCTTTGGAACCTGAAGAGTAGAGCAGCGCCCCAAAAGAGTATCGAAAGTACGCCTCCAGGCCATCTCAGGAGGCAAAGGCGGGCCATAAAAAACATGAACTCGACGAACAACAAGATCTTGCTGCGGCAACACAGGTGGCTGGTACGGCACTATAGCCAACTCATCAGGATCAGCGGGTGGCTCACCTAACTGAATGACATTTTCATCCACTTCCACAGAAGGCTGAATACCAATCTGAAGACCACCCTCAACGAGAATTGGTTCCACTGGTGCAACGTCAGGCTGGGCAGCCAAAGGAACATTTCCATTATCAACAGGAACTTGCACAACTACAGCTGGAGGATCTTGCACAATCGCCACATCATGTAAGGGAGGATCAACCTGAACTTGACTATCTGACTGGCCAACAGAGCCTGAGAAATCCTGCTGGTTAATGACCATAGACTCCTGATCAGGAACGGGCTCAACTTGCACTGCATCCTCCTGGGCATCCTGCATCCGAAGTATGCCATAACTTGTATAACGGATGCTTTTCGAAGGTTGAGGTAAACGATTTCCAAAGTTTTTCTCGGTTATGTGTTGAAGGATGGATACAGCTGGATGTAGGATTTGCTAGATTTGGGTGAGATATTATGCTTCCCCTGTATCCCCAACACCTGATTGCATAACCGGAAAGGTTCGGGAGTTTCATAGGTGGGAATTCTTGTAGCTCTAGTTCTTCTTCCACGGATATTTGGTTTGAGATTGGGTGATCCTTACCGAGTATTCGTTCTTGTTCCGTACCTTGTTGGTTTCTTCTACCTCAATTCTAAGTGGCTTCTCAATTTATGGATATGTGACCATTTCAATTGGAATGCATTCGTTCATTTTGTTCGGATGTGAAGACTATATGTTGCAATTTCAACCCGTTTGATTCAGCTTCAATATTTGTCTGTCAATGAGCTAATGGATGTCAACCTCTTCAGGATGGCTCCTCCAACGCGCACAACTCCGAATCCTGATCCGCCACCACCACCTCCACCTCCGGAGGCATGGCAAGCTGTGATGGCCGCTACCAATGCAAACACGCAGCTGATCATGCAAC
Source organism: Triticum urartu (assembly GCF_003073215.2). NCBI lineage: Eukaryota > Viridiplantae > Streptophyta > Magnoliopsida > Poales > Poaceae > Triticum > Triticum urartu. The sequence goes on from NC_053022.1 coordinate 539,025,275, forward strand.
TTCTTCAAGAGCGCAATCAAGGGAACCAGGGCCAAGGCAACAATCAGAATCACTTTGCTACACTCAACCAGTTCCTTGCTAACCAGCCAAAGACCTTCAGCAATTGTGTTGAGGCAACAGACGCTGATGATTGGCTTGTGGACATATGCAAGCATTTCGAGTGCAGTAACGTCAGGCCTGAGGACTTTGTCAAGTTCGCTTCCTTCCAACTCAAAGACCAAGCTGCAGAATGGTTTCAGCAGTACAAAGATTCCAGAGGAGGCCGTGTGATTACCTGGGATGAATTCCGTCAAGACTTCAAAGCTCATCATATTCCTCAGAGCGTGGTTGAAAGCAAGCGTGAGGAATTCCGCAACCTCAAGCAAGGCTCTCTGTCTATTTACGAGTACAACAAGATGTTTCAGAAGCTCGCCCGTTTTGCTAAGCAGGACGTCCCTGACGAGAAGAGCATGATATACCAGTTCAGGGGTGGTCTCAGAGAAGAAATCCAGCTAGCTCTTGTCCTCTTTGAGCCCAGGAGGTACGATGAGTTTTACAACATGGCAATGAAGCAAGAGACTGCTCAACTGAAGTGCGATGCTTCCAAGAAGCGAGTCAGAGATGCTACTCCTTCTTCCTCAACTCAAGTGGCTAAGCAGCAGAAGTATTGGCTTCCTCCTCCTCCGTTCCGTCAGCCTTATCAGCAGAAGAGCAAAGGTGGCAGTGGATCTTCCCACCCACCCAACCCTGGCTTTCAGAACAAGACTTCGTCTCAAGCTCCAAGATCAAGTGCTCCGTATCACCGTCCGCTTTCAGAGGTCACGTGCAACAAGTGCCAACAGAAGGGTCACTATGCCAACAAATGCTTCAATCAGAGGCGTCTCCCTCCTCCTCCTCCTGTGAGATCGGCAAGTACAGCTGTGGTCAAGCATAACCCCAAGCACGCCAAGGTCAACTTGCTGAATGCAGCTCAGGCAGAGGACTCGTCAGATGTCATCATGGGTAACTTTCCAGTTAACTCTGTTCCTGCAAAAGTTCTTTTTGACACTGGTGCATCGCATTGTTTCATGTCAAGATCATTTGTTTCCAAGCATGACTTCGTTTCACAAATGTTGGGTAAACCTATGGGAGTGGTTTCTCCGGCTAAGTCTATGAGGGCTACTTCAATAGTCCCGGATGTTTCTATCATGATGGGTGATTTCAAGTTTCTGGCTTCTCCAATGGTCCTTGGTAACTCGGATATTGATCTTATTCTTGGAATGGACTGGCTTTCTAAGCACAAGGCTCAGCTTGATTGTGCTGCCAGGCAGATTCAATTGACTCATTCGTCTGAGGATGTAATTGTCTTTGCCGCTAATGACGATACCATCCGTCTGTTTTCTCTCAATGAGAAGGGTGAACTGGATGCCATCTCTCAAATTCCAGTCGTTTGCGAATATCAAGACGTCTTTCCAGAAGAGCTTCCAGGAATGCCTCCGCACCGGCCAGTTGAATTCGTCATCGATCTTGAGCCTGGCACGGAACCTGTTGCAAACGTCCTTACAAGCTTAGACCTGAAGAGTTGAAGGAGCTGAAGAAGCAACTCGATATTCAAGAGCGAATGGGTCTCATCCTGACCTAGTTCTTCTCCGTGGGGTTGTGGAGTTCTTTTTGTGAAGAAGAAGGATGGAACGGACCGACTTTGTGTTGACTACCGTCCATTGAACAAGAAGACTATAAAGAACAAGTACCCACTTCCCAACATCAACGAGCTGTTCGAACAACTCAAAGGTGCTCAAGTATTCTCCAAGCTTGATCTCCGTATGGGCTATCACCAGATTCGAATCCGTGAGCAAGATATTCCCAAGACGGCTTTCAGAACAAGCTATGGTTCATATGAATACACTGTCATGTCTTTTGGCCTCGTCAACGCTCCGCCGACTTTCTCTCGCATGATGAACTTCATATTCAACGCCTACACAAATGAATTCGTCTTGGTCTACCTCGACGACATTCTGGTCTTTTCGAAGAACAAGGAAGATCATGCCAAGCACTTGCGTTTGGTGCTCGATAAGGTCAGAGAACATCAGTTCTACGCCAAGTTCTCAAAGTGCGAGTTTTGGCTCGATGAGGTTCTTTACCTTGGGCATATCATCTCTGCCAAGGGCATAGCGGTGAATCCTGAGAAGGTGTCTGCAATTGTGAATTGGGAACCACCTCAGAACGTGAAGCAACTCTGCAGCTTCCTTGGTCTCACAAGCTATTGTCGAAGGTTCGTTGAGAACTTTTCAAAGATCGCGAAGCCTCTTTCAAACTTTCTCCAGAAGCGCGTCAAGTACGTTTGGTCTCCGGAATGTGACATCGCTTTCAACACCCTGAAAGATAAATTAGTCAATGCTCCAGTTCTGACTCCTCCTGATGAATCCAAACCGTTCGAGGTCTTCTGCGATGCCTCTCTTCAAGGTCTTGGTGCAGTGTTGATGCAAGAGAAGAAAGTTGTGGCTTATACCTCTCGCCAGTTGAAGCCCAACAAGAAGAACTACCCCACTCATGACCTCGAGTTGGTGGCAGTTGTGCATGCTCTTTTGACTTGGAGACATCTCTTATTGGGAAGAAAAGTGGACATCTTCACTGACCACAAGAGTCTCAAGTACATCTTCACTCAGCCTAATCTCAACCTCAGGCAGACTCGTTGGGTCGAAATGATTCAAGAGTATAATCCGAGTATCGAATATACTCCAGGCAAGGCCAATGTGATTGCTGACGCATTGAGCAGGAAGGCTTACTGCAACAGTCTGATTCTCAAGCCTTACCAACCCGAGCTTTGTGAAGCTTTCCGCAAACTCAATCTGCAAGTTGTTCCTCAAGGTTTCCTCACCAACCTTCAAGTCTCTCCTACTTTGGAAGATCAGATTCGCGAGGCTCAACTTCTTGATGCTATGGTGAAGAAGGTGAAGATTGGGATTGCCAAGAGTCAACCCAAGTACAAGTGCTATCGCCTTGATGACAAGGATACTCTTCTTCTTCGAGGATCGCATTGTTGTGCCTAAAGGTGACCTTCGTAAAGTCATTATGAACGAGGCTCACAATTCACTCCTCTCCATCCACCCTGGGAGAGATGTACCAGGACCTCAAGCAGGCTTATTGGTGGACTCGAATGAAGCACGAGATTGCTCAGTTCGTGAATGAATGTGATGTCTGCAGAAGAGTGAAGGCAAAACACCACCAGCTGGTCTCCTCCAACCTCTTGCCATTCCAGAATGGAAGTTTGACCACATTGAGATGGACTTCGTGACTGGGTTTCCAAAGTCCAAGCGTGGCAATGATGCTATATTCGTTGTCATCGACAAACTCACTAAAGTGGCTCACTTTCTGCCTATCAAAGAGTCTCACTGCAGCTCAATTGGCGGAGCTGTATACCTCTCGGATTGTCTCTCTGCATGGCATTCCACAGTTGATCTCTTCAGACGTGGCAGCATCTTTACCTCCAAGTTTTGGGATTCTTTTCAGAAGGCCATGGGCACCAACATCCGTTTCAGCACAGCTTTTCATCCTCAAACTAGCGGCCAAGTCGAGCGTGTCAATCAGATTCTGAAGATATGCTCAGGGCTTGCGTTATCTCTTTCGGTATGAAGTGGGAAGATTGTCTTCCATATGCCGAGTTCTCCTACAACAACAGCTTTCAGCGAGTTCGGGCAAGGCCCCATTTGAAATTCTCTATGGCAGGAAGTGCCGTACTCCTCTTAACTGGTCAGAGACCGGTGAACGTCAACTTCTTGGAAATGACTTGATCACAGAGGCAGAGAATGTGCAAAGTCATTCGTGATAACCTCAAAGCAGCGCAATCGCGCCAGAAGAGCTACTATGATAGTAACATCGTGATTGCTTTCGAGATCGGAGACCATGTTTACCTCCGCGTCTCTCCAATGAAAGGTACTCGTCGCTTCGGTATCAAAGGGAAGCTTGCCCCTAGATACGTGTGGTCCTTTCAAGATCGTCAGCAAGAGAGGCGATCTCGCCTATCAACTCGAGCTTCCTTCAAACTTTGCAAATGTGCACGAGTGTTCCATGTCTCTCAGCTCCGCAAGTGCTTCAAGACCCCTGACCGCACCAATAAATTCGAAGACATTGATCTCCAAGAAGACCTCTCTTATCATGATCACCCAGTTGCTATTCTTGAAGAGACTGAATGCAAGACTCGCAATAAGTCAATCAAATTCCTCAAAGTCAAGTGGTCACACCATTCCGACCGTGAAGCCACCTGGGAACGCGAGGATCGCCTCCGTTCTGAGTACTCGGCGTTTTTCCAGTCCTAGATCTCGGGACGAGATCCTTTCGTAGTGGTGGAGTGTTGTAACACCCCGGATGTAATTTACCTTTTCTGTACTCCCACTCTTGCCGTTTCGGCCTAAGTTATTTTTTATTTTCCTCAGGTTCAGGTTTTTGTCTCCGTGTGTTGTTGCCTTTGTCATGCATCTCATATCATGTCATCATGTGCATTGCATTTGCATACGTGTTCGTCTCATGCATCCGAGCATTTTCCCCGTTGTCCGTTTTGCATTCCGGCGCTCCTATCTCCTCCGGTGCCTTTCTACCTCTTTTCGTGTGTGGGGGTTAAACATTTCCGGATTGGACCGAGACTTGCCATGCGGCCTTGGTTTACTACCCGTAGACCGCCTGTCAAGTTTCGTGCCATTTGGACTTCGTTTGATACTCCAACGGTTAACCGAGGGACCGAGAAGGCCTCGTGTGTTGCAGCCCAACACCCTTCCAATTTGGCCCAAAACCCACCAAAACCCTCTCCATCATCTAGAGCGTTCGATCACGATCGCGTGGCCAAACGCACCTCATTTGGACTCTCCTAGCTCCCTCTACCTATATTATATGGTCTCCTCGAAATCCGGGTCTCTCCTCCCTAACCTAGCTTTTTCGTCCTCCGCGCACGACAATTCCACCGACGGACTGTTCATTTTTCACTGCCGCGCCACTTGTCACCGTTGATCGCTTCTCCCTGCGCCACATCACCGCGGACCCCGCGGGCCCTGACCCCAGCGGGGCCCTCCAGCCCTCCGCGCCCGCCGCGTCCGACCTTCGCGCCCGCTTTGATCTCGCACGGCGATCTTCGACTCGCCGCGCTGCCCATCACGATTCGCAGCGAGGTCGCGGACTCGCGCCAGTCCGGCCCGGCTCCTTCGTCTTTCCACCGGCGTCGCCGGCGCTGCTCGCCGCCACGCGCGACTCACTCGCCTGCCTCATCTCTTTCGGAACGTCCCGGCTGGTCGACGCCGATTCGTGGCTTCGGAAATCACCTCGGGATGCATGCCGTTTGCTGCTATACTTTCGGCCGGATCCAGATTGCGAGAGGGTTGACTTTCCTCTCGAAACCCTATTTTTTTGGCAATTTTCATGCATGTCGTAACTCTGCATCCGTAGCTCCGATTTGTGCGTGTAGCATATCAAAATGTTTCTCGACGAGTACATCATTTCATCTCATTGCATCATTTTCATTTGAGCTCATCTTGATGCCCGAAATGCTGTTGGAAGAGGCTATGTTTATTTGTCAGATCTGTTTCATCAAATAGCTATTTGTCATTTTTGCCATGATTAATGTGTGCATGATATGCTCCTGAGCTCTACATGTGTTTTGTTATATGCCATGCCATCTTTACAGGGTGCTTACCATGTATTTTTGTGATATTGTGGTGACTAGCACAAGCTTTGCAAAGTAGCGTAATCGGTAATGCTGATTTCAGGGACTTAGAATTTCACTAAGTCTTGTCCTGATTTTATTGTTATGCCATATGTTCATGTTGTTTCCTAGTGATCCGTGCCTCTTTTGAGGATGATCAGTAAGGATGATTTGAACATTGTGGTGCTCTATCCATCCATGTCTTTGTTTGCATTTATGGAGCACCCTAGCTTGAGTCAATCGAGCTCTACTTTTGCTATTTCGTGAATCCTGGCAGATTGTTGACTTGTTAGCGATTTTGCCGAGGATGTTGCTATTGATCCGTGCATGCTATGTTGTTGTTCTTGCCATGTCTAGCTTCTATGCCTGTATTCTTGATGGGTGTATGCTTAGTTTGTCATGCTGCTCTGTAGTGAGTGCATCGAGCTCGTAAACATGCCTACTCGTTAACTTTGCATGCTCCAGTTTTTCACTAAGTCTGAGATCCTGTTTGTTTTTGCCATGTTCACATGCTTGCAATTGTATTTTCTGATCCCTTTTGGCTCAAGGTCACTAAGGGACTTTTGTTAAGTGCTTTGAGTAGCTTCATGTCATGCCTTGCTTTGCCGTGTTAAGTTCCTGTATCATATAGTTTTCATGCTCTAAAGTGTGCTACCTGATGTTAAATTCCAGACTTGTGTTAATTTCACTAAGTCTGAAACCTGTTATCATTTGCACTTTTGCCATGCTTGTTTGAACCTGTTAATGGATGAATTAGCCGTAGCTCAGTGTTCATATTTTGTCAAGCTTCATGAGTGGATCCCTGCCATGTATTTTGTTGCCATGTTTGAGTGCTGTAGCATATTTATCTTGATGCATTTAGATGGCTACTTGCTGATTATCGCAGACCGGTGCCATATTTGTTTTGCTTGCCATTTCCAAACGTGCATCCGATTCCGGTGATCTTTATATCGATTTCAACCGAAATCACTCACCTTTCCAGTGGCACTCTTGGATTTCCAAGTTGAGGCCAGGTTCAATCATTCCTTGTCAAATCTTTGCATATGCATCACATACGCATCCCGCATAGCATACCATGTTTGCATCATGTTGTTTGAGCATTGCACGTGGTTGATTGTGTTCCTTTGCTTGTTTGTTTTTGGGTAGAGCCGGGAGACGAGTTCTGCAACGAGGAGCCCGTTGAGTTTGCTTACGAGGATCAAGTCAACTCTGACACTTTGCAGGCAAGATGATCATACCCTCGAAATCACTTCTATCTTTGCTTGCTAGATGCTCGCTCTTTTGCTATGCCTATGCTACGATGCCTACCACTTGCTTTCATGCCTCCCAAATTGCCATGTCAAACCTCTAACCCACCATGTCCTAGCAAACCGTTGATTGGCTATGTTACCGCTTTGCTCAGCCCCTCTTATAGCGTTGCTAGTTGCAGGTGAAGATTGGAGATCGTTCCTTGTTGGAACATTGTTTATTGTTGGGATATCACCTATTTTTGTTATCTTAATGCATCTATATACTTGGTAAAGGGTGGAAGGCTCGGCCTTTTCTAGTGTTTTGTTCCACTCTTGCCGCCCTAGTTTCCGTCATATCGGTGTTATGTTCCCGGATTTTGCGTTCCTTACGCGGTTGGGTTATAATGGGAACCCCTTGACAGTTCGCCTTGAATAAAACTCTTCCAGCAATGCCCAACTTTGGTTTTACCATTCGCCACCTAGCCTCTTTTTCCCTTGGGTTCCGCGGACTCAAGGGTCATCTTTATTTAAACCCCCGGCAGTGCTCCTCTGAGTGTTGGTCCAACCTGTCAGCTGCCGGTGGCCACCAGGGGCAACTCTGGGCTGGCCTACCGGAACCTTGGACAATCCGGTGTGCCCTGAGAACGAGATATGTGCAGCTCCTATCGGGATTTGTCGGCACATTCGGTGGCTTTGCTGGTTTAGTTTTACCATTGTCGAGATGTCTTGTAACCGGGATTCCGAGTCTGATCGGGTCTTCGGAGAAGGAATATCCTTCGTTGACCGTGAGAGCTTGTGATGGGCTAAGTTGGGACACCCCTGCAGGGATTGTTGAAAGCCGTCGTTATAATTTCAAAAACAATTCCTACGCACAACAAGATCATTGATGCATAGCACGGGGGCGTGTTGTTACGTCCCATGCCAGAACGACTTGCTGGGAGGATGACGCGAGTAGGGAGTAGTGTACGTTTCACGTCCAAGCGATCAGCCGAACTTATGGATCGAGTTCGCAACGTGCACTGCGATGATGTCCGGCCCGATCAGCAAGTGTCTTGGGGAGAGTCTCGACAGACGCGTGGTGCCTCTTAATGTCTACAGCGAAGAGGTCTTGCGCTAACTCCGTAGTTTTCGGGTATATTGGTGCAGGGGCAGCGACACGTGCTAAGATGGATCCGTGATCAATTGTGTCTTTTGGGATGTCTCTCCTCAGTATATAAAGGCGCAAGGGGGATGGGTGCGCTGGCCAGAGGAGGCGCTAGGAGGAGTCCTACTCCTTCCGGGAGTAGGACTCCCCTCCAATCCTATTCCAACTAGGATTCCCAGTGGGAAAGAGGGAAGGGTGTGGCCGGCCACCTCTCCTAGTCCTAATAGGACTAGGGGAGGGGAGGCGCGCAGCCCTTGTGGGCAGCCCTTTCACCTTTCCACTAAGGCCCATGAAGGCCCATATGGCTCCCGGGGGGTTCCGGTAACCTCCCGGTAACCCGGTAAAATCCCGATTTCACCCGGAACACTTCCGATATCCAAATAGGCTTCCAATATATCAATCTTTATGTCTCGACCATTTCGAGACTCCTCGTCATGTCCTGATCACATCCGGGACTCCGAACACCTTCGGTACATCAAAACACATAAACTCATAATAACTGTCATCGAACTTAAGCGTGCGGACCCTTACGGGTTCGAGAACTATGTAGACATGACCGAGACACGTCTCCGGTCAATAACCAATAGCGGACCTGGATGCTCATATTGGCTCCTACATATTCTACGAAGATCTTTATCGGTCAGACCGCATAACAACATACGTTGTTCCTTTGTCATCGGTATGTTACTTGCCCGAGATTCGATCGTCGGTATCCAATACCTAGTTCAATCTCGTTACCGGCAAGTCTCTTTACTTGTTCCGTAATACATCATCTCAACTAACTCATTAGTTGCAATGCTTGCAAGGCTTATGTGATGTGCATTACCGAGAGGGCCCAGAGATACCTCTCCGACAATCGGAGTGACAAATCCTAATCTCGAAATACGCCAACCCAACATCTACCTTTGGAGACACCTGTAATGCTCCTTTATAATCACCCAGTTACGTTGTGACGTTTGGTAGCACCAAGTGTTCCTCCGGCAAACGGGAGTTGCATAATCTCATAGTCATAGGAACATGTATAAGTCATGAAGAAAGCAATAGCAACATACTAAAGATCGGGTGCTAAGCTAATGGAATGGGTCATGTCAATCAGATCATTCAACTTAATGATGTGACCTCGTTAATCAAATAACAACTTTTGTTCATGGTTAGGAAACATAACCATCTTTGATTAACGAGCTAGTCAAGTAGAGGCATACTAGTGACACTTTGTTTGTCTATGTATTCACACATGTATTATGTTTCCGGTTAATACAATTCTAGCATGAATAATAAACATTTATCATGATTATAAGGAAATAAATAATAACTTTATTATTGCCTCTAGGGCATATTTCCTTCAGTCTCCCACTTGCACTAGAGTCAATAATCTAGATTACACTGTAATGATTCTAACACCCATGGAGCCTTGGTGCTGATCATGTTTTGCTCGTGGAAGAGGCTTAGTCAACGGGTCTGCAACATTCAGATCCGTATGTATCTTGCAAATCTCTATGTCTCCCAACTGGACTAGATCCCGGATGGAATTGAAGCGTCTCTTGATGTGCTTGGTCTCTTGTGAAATCTGGATTCCTTTGCCAAGGCAATTGCACCAGTATTGTCACAAAAGATTTTCATTGGACCCGATGCACTAGGTATGACACCTAGATCGGATATGAACTCCTTCATCCAGACTCCTTCGTTCGCTGCTTCCGAAGCAGCTATGTACTCCGCTTCACATGTAGATCCCGCTACACGCTTTGTTTAGAACTGCACCAACTGACAGCTCCACCGTTTAATGTAAACACGTATCCGGTTTGCGATTTAGAATCGTCCGGATCAGTGTCAAAGCTTGCATCAACGTAACCATTTACGATGAGCTCTTTGTCACCTCCATATACGAGAAACATATCCTTAGTCCTTTTCAGGTATTTCAGGATGTTCTTGACCGCTGTCCAGTGATCCACTCCTGGATTACTTTGGTACCTCCCTGCTAGACTTATAGCAAGGCACACATCAGGTCTGGTACACAGCATTGCATACATGATAGAGCCTATGGCTGAAGCATAGGGAACATCTTTCATTCTCTCTATCTTCTGCAGTGGTCGGGCATTGAGTCTTACTCAACTTCACACCTTGTAACACAGCAAGAACCCTTTCTTTGCTTGATCCATTTTGAACTTCTTCAAAACTTTGTCAAGGTATGTGCTTTGTGAAAGTCCAATTAAGCGTCTTGATCTATCTCTATAGATCTTAATGCCCAATATGTAAGCAGCTTCACCGAGGTCTTTCATTGAAAAACTTCTTATTCAAGTATCCCTTTATGCTATCCAGAAATTCTATATCATTTCCATCTAATATGTCATCTATAAATATGAAATGCTACAGAGCTCCCACTCACTTTCTTGTAAATACAGGCTTCTCCAAAAGTCTGTATAAACCAAATGCTTTGATCAACTATCAAAGCGTTTATTCCAACTCCGAGAGGCTTGCACCAGTCCATAAATGGATCGCTGGAGCTTGCACACTTTGTTAGCTCCCTTTGGATCGACAACCTTCAGGTTGCATCATATACAACTCTTCTTCCAGAAATCCATTCATCTGCCAAATTTCATAATCATAAAATGCGGCAATTGCTAACATGATTCGGACAGACTTAAGCATCGCTACGGGTGAGAAGGTCTCATCGTAGTCAATCCTTGAACTTGTCGAAAACCTTTTGCGACAAGTCGAGCTTTGTAGACAGTAACATTACCGTCAGCGTCAGTCTTCTTCTTGAAGATCCATTTATTCTCAATTGCTTGCCGATCATCAGGCAAGTCAACCAAAGTCCATACTTTGTTCTCATACATGGATCCCATCTCAGATTTCATGGCTTCAAGCCACTTTGCGGAATCTGGGCTCACCATCGCTTCTTCATAGTTCGTAGGTTCATCATGATCTAGTAGCATGACTTCCAGAACAGGATTACCGTACCACTCTGGTGCGGATCTTACTCTGGTTGATCTACGAGGTTCAGTAGTATCTTGTTCTGAAGTTTCATGATCATTATCATTAGCTTCCTCACTAATTGGTGTAGGTGTCGCAGAAACATTTTCTGTGATGTACTACTTTCCAATAAGGGAGCAGGTACAGTTACCTCGTCAAGTTCTACTTTCCTCCCACTCACTTCTTTCGAGAGAAACTCCTTCTCTAGAAAGTTTCCGAATTTAGCAACAAAAGTCTTGCCTTCGGATCTGTGATAGAAGGTGTATCCAATAGTTTCCTTTGGATATCCTATGAAGACACATTTCTCCGATTTGGGTTCGAGCTTATCAGGTTGAAGCTTTTTCACATAAGCATCGCAACCCCAAACTTTCAGAAACGACAACTTTGGTTTCTTGCCAAACCACATGTTCATAAGGCGTCGTCTCAACGGATTTTGATGGTGCCCTATTTAACGTGAATGCGGCCGTCTCTAGAGCATAACCCCAAAATGATAGCGGTAAATCAGTAAGAGACATCATAGATCGCATCATATCTAATAAAGTACGGTTACGTGTTCGGACACACCATTACGCTGTGGTGTTCCAGGTGGCGTGAGTTGCGAAACTATTCCACATTGTTTTAAATGAAGCAAACTCATAACTCAAATATTCTCCTCGATCAGATCGTAGAAACTTTATTTTCTTGTTACGATGATTTCCACTTCACTCTGAAATTCTTTGAACTTTTCAAATGTTTCAGACTTATGTTTCATTAAGTAGATATACCCATATCTGCTTAAATCATCTGTGAAGGTGAGAAAATAACGATATCCCGCAAGCCTCAATATTCATCGGACCACATACATCGTATGTATGATTTCCAACAAATCTGTTGCTCTCTCCATAGTACCGGAGAACGGTGTTTTAGTCATCTTGCCCATGAGGCACGGTTCGCAAGTACCAAGTGATTCATAATCAAGTGGTTCCAAAAGTCCATCAGTATGGAGTTTCTTCATGCGCTTTACACCGATATGACCTAAACGGCAGTGCCACAAATAAGTTGCACTATCATTATCAACTCTGCATCTTTTGGCTTCAACATTATGAATATGTGTATTACTACTATCGAGATTCAATAAAATAGACCACTCTTCAAGGGTGCATGACCATAAAAGATATTACTCATATAAATAGAACAACCATTATTCTCTGATTTAAATGAATAACCGTCTCGCATTCAAACAAGATCCAGATATAATGTTCATGCTCAACGCTGGCACCAAATAACAATTATTTAGGTCTAATTAATCCCGAAGGTAGATGTAGAGGTAGCGTGCCGACTGCGGATCACATCGACTTTGGAACCATTTCCCACGCGCATCGTCACCTCGTCCTTAGCCAATCTTCGCTTAATCAGTAGTCCCTGTTTCGAGTTGCAAATATTAGCAACAGAACCAGTATCAAATACCCAGGTGCTACTGCGAGCATTAGTAAGGTACACATCAATAACATGTATATCACATATACCTTTGTTCACCTTGCCATCCTTCTTATCCGCCAAATACTTGGGGCAGTTCCGCTTCCAGTGACCAGTCTGCTTGCAGTAGAAGCACTCAGTTTCAGGCTTAGGTCCAGACTTGGGTTTCTTCTCTTGAGCAGCAACTTGCTTGCTTCTTCTTGAAGTTCCCCTTCTTCTTCCCTTTGCCCTTTTTCTTGAAACTAGTGGTTTTGTTACCATCAACACTTGATGCTCCTTCTTGTATTTCTACCTCCGCAGCTTTCAGCATTGCGAAGAGCTCGGGAATAGTCTTGTTCATCCCTTGCATATTATAGTTCATCACGAAGCTCTTGTAGCTTGGTGGCAGTGATTGAGAGAATTCTGTCAATGACGCATCATCTGGAAGATTAACTCCCATGAATCAAGTGATTATTATACCCAGACATTTGAGTATATGCTCACTGACAGAACTGTTCTCCTCCATCTTGCAGCTATAGAACTTATTGGAGACTTCATATCTCTCAATCCGCATTTGCTTGAAATATTAACTTCAACTCCTGGAACATCTCATATGCTCCATGACGTTCAAACGTTGAAGTCCCGATTCTAAGCCGTAAAGCATGGCAGAACTATCGAGTGTCATCAGCTTTGCTCTGCCAGAGTTCATAACATCTGGTGTTGCTCCAGCAGCAGCCTGCGCAGTCCCGCGGTTGCTTCGGAGTATTTTCTGTGACAATGAGGAAATCCTCAGTTCGGCGTCCGAGTGTATTTCTACCATCATTTTCGGGGGTTGGGGTGCGTGTGGTCTGGGGCAGAGGGGGAACGCACTTAATTCAACGACAACAGCACGGGCCATCTATCTACAATCACATAGAATGCAAGATACTATCAGGTATAAGTTCATGATAAATTTAAGTTCAATTAATCATATTACGAACTCCCACTTAGATAGACATCCCTCTAATCCTCTAAGTGATTCACGTGATCCATATCAACTAAACCATGTCCGATCATCACGTGAGATGGAGTAGTTTCAGGGTGAACATCACTATGTTGATCATATCTACTATATGATTCACGCTCGACCTTTCGGTCTCCGTGTTCCGAGGCCATATCTGTTATATGCTAGGCTCGTCAAGTATAACCCGAGTATTCCGCGTGTGCAACTGTTTTGCACCCATTGTATTTGAACGTAGAGCCTATCACACCCGATCATCACGTGGTGTCTCAGCACGAAGAACTTTCGCAACGGTGCATACTCAGGGAGAACACTTCTTGATAATTAGTGAGAGATCATCTTATAATGCTACCGTCAATCAAAGCAAGATAAGATGCATAAAAGATAAACATCACATGCAATCAATATAAGTGATATGATATGGCCATCATCATCTTGTGCTTGTGATCTCCATCTCCGAAGCACCGTCGTGATCACCATCGTCACCGGCGCGACACCTTGATCTCCATCGTAGCATCGTTGTCGTCTCGCCAATCTTATGCTTCCGACTATCGCTACCGTTTAGTGATAAAGTAAAGCATTACATCGCGATTGCATTGCATACAATAAAGCGACAACCATATGGCTCCTGCCAGTTGCCGATAACTCGGTTACAAAACATGATCATCTCATACAATAAAATTTAGCATCATGTCTTGACCATATCACATCACAACATGCCCTGCAAAAACAAGTTAGACGTCCTCTACTTTGTTGTTGCAAGTTTTACGTGGCTGCTACGGGCTTAGTAAGAACCAATCTCACCTACGCATCAAAACCACAACGATAGTTTGTCAAATAGACTCCGTTTTAACCTTCGCAAGGACCGGGCGTAGCCATACTTGGTTCAACTAAAGTTGGAGAGACAGTCGCCCGCAAGCCACCTGTGTGCAAAGCACGTCGGGGGAACCGGTCTCGCGTAAGCGTACGCGTAAGGTTGGTCCGGGTCGTCTCGTCCAACAATACGCCGAACCAAAGTATGACATGCTGGTAGGCAGTATGACTTGTATCGCCCACAACTCACTTGTGTTCTACTCGTGCAAATAACATCAAACCATAAAACCTAGGCTCGGATGCCACTGTTGGGGAACGTAGTAATTTCAAAAAATTTCCTACGCACACGCAAGATCATGGTGATGCATAGCAACGAGGGGAGAGTGTTGTCTACGTACCCAACGCAGACCGACTGCGGAAGCGCTGACACGACGTAGAGGAAGTAGTCGTACGTCTTCACGATCCAACCGATCAAGCACCGAAACTAGCACCTCCGTTCGAGCACACGTTCAGCTCGATGACGATCCCCAGAGGCTCGATTTCCAGCGCAAGTGTCGGGGACAAGAGTTCGGCGTCAGCACATGGGATATTGAGTGTTGTTATTGGGTTCGCGACGGTGCCAGGTGTGCGTTCTTTGATTTTGTGTTGCCTATCCTGCGCGTCCGGTTGCCGGTCTTGGCTCTCTGATGCCGCGCTCAGTCTATCTCGACCTTTCCGCGTATATCACGGTTTGCACAGTTGGATGGTCTCCGCCGCGGTAGGCGATAGGGTGTGAGATCTCTGGTGTTTTGGTGAGGTTCCTCACGCCTGCGCCGCTGTCCTCTACCGTCTGTATAACATCTCACTCTTTTTTTTCTCGGCCTTATCTGTTGTTTGAGCTTTTGTTGTCGATTGAGAGTTGAGTTGTGGCTGGTTGTGGTAGTTTGATATGTATAGGATAGTGGGTCGGGCCCGAGCGGTAGAAGAGATTTCAGTTAGACGGGCTAGGGGTCAATTGTTCTACCAGTGCACAAGTATGTGTCCTCAAGGAAGTGTGCGGTGCTTCTCGCCTCGTCATACCTGATTTTCTCTCTAGCGGTGTCTTTGCGTGTCGCTGACGCTGCTGCTGATGCATACTCTCTTTATGAATCGTATCCCGCTGTCGTTGTGTTGACGACTTTCTTCCCGCCTCTTCGCCTGTTAATGTTTCGAGTCTTTTTTCATTTCCACTTACTCATGATCTCAAACCCCGGGGGACGGGGGGGGCGTGGGTTATCGTCATCGTCTCCTTGAAGCTTTTTTTGTCTAACTTTATATTTTGCTTACTTGTCGTTCTGGCGTTATGAATCACTATTTTTTTAGGTCTTTATACGTGCCGTCTTCTGCTGTTTATCGTATCTCTCTTTGACGTGCTGTCATCGCTTCTCTCTGCATGTTCGTGTCTGCGTGTGTTGTCTTCATCGCGAACTCTTCTGCTGCTCGTCTCATTGCTGCATTTCTGTTATGGTACACCCTTGTTCGCCTTGATCAATGCTTCATTGACCTTTTTGTGTGGGTTCGCCTCAGTCTTTTTTCACCGCTAGGCTCTTTTTAATACGCGGGATCTTGGCGGCCGGCCTCACGGTTGCTAATGTCCGTCCCCGGATTTCGTAACATTGTCGTGTGGTTGTTTTACCTGAAGTTTTCGGTGGCTTGTTTCCGCTGAGTCTTCCTTGGTGGGGGTTTATGTATGGTCCCTAGGGATCTTGAATTTAATGGCGTTTCATGCACTGATTTAAGTAGTTGAATATGAATATTTTATACGGGGTGTCCTTGTTCTTTGCGGGTCGGGGTGGCTTTGATCTGTGGAATCCTTCTTCATTTTGGCGCCTGCTGCGGTCGGTGCCCCTAGTGGCTAGCGAATCCTTGCCCTCCACTTCTTCTGACCCGGGGTGGGGTGATTGTTGATCATCGTGCTCGTTTATTCCACCAGGCAGGACGTGGTCCTTCAGCGTTACGTTTGAGTCAAGTGGTTCGTTTGCTTCTCCGTTCTTGTGTTTCCTGATCAGTGTGTGCCCAGTTGGCGATCGGGGACCGTTCGCATGTTGGGTTTCTTATTTGTTCGTTCGGCTGGTGTATTGGATGATTTTTTATTATTTTGGGGCTGGCGGGTAAGCCAATTGTGTCATCCTTTCCCCTATTATTATTCATGGGAGTGGTTGTGGGAATCGCGGTGGTGCCACGGGGTGAGTGGGGCGCGGCGTTCAGTTGGAACAGGCGTTTTTCCCGACTTAGAGCCCTGCTGTCGTGGGGAAAGGTGGAGGGTGGTGAGGTAGAGGCTTTCCCCCCAGTCTTACATCGATCTTGGTGAGTCTACGTAGAGGTTTGATTTTCTTCTCAATTTATTAAATTAGTAGTGCGTTCTTGATCGTTACGATATGGTGAACTCGGTGGTATCCGTCAAGGGCGTGTCGGGTTGCCGAGGTGGCTGGCATTGGGAGACTGAGTCCAATAACATCTTTGGATGCGGACGGCGGTGGGGCAGGGTGCCCAGATGGGAGCCGTGGGTTGGGAAGAATGTGCCGGGGCGTGGGTTCGAAGAGGCGAGGATTGAGGGGGGCGGTCCCCAGAGCGGCCGCGGGGACTGGGCGCATGTAGGTCTTCGGATTTCGTCTGTTCGTATTGGTCCGCACCTCCAGGCGCGACGAGCATAACCCGTGGCCCAGCGATGGACGCCGCCACGCGCACATCCACCCACGCCAGTTTGATGCCTGGCTGGAGGACATTCTTTTGAAATTACTAAACGTCGAACAGTGGCATCCGAGCCTAGGTTTTTATGTTGATGTTATATGCACGAGTAGAACACAAGTGAGTTGTGGGCGATATAAGTCATACTGCCTACCAGCATGTCATACTTTGGTTCGGCGGTATTGTTGGACGAGACGACCCGGACCACATTACGCGTACGCTTACGCGAGACCGGTTCCCCGACGTGCTTTGCACATAGGTGGCTTGCGGGCGAGTCTCTCCAACTTTAGTTGAACCGAGTGTGGCTACGCCCGGTCCTTGCGAAGGTTAAAACAGTCACTTTGACAAACTATCGTTGTGGTTTTGATGCGTAGGTAAGATTGGTTCTTGCTTAAGCCCGTAGCAGCCACGTAAAACTTGCAACAACAAAGTAGAGGACGTCTAACTTGTTTTTGCAGGGCATGTTGTGATGTGATATGGTCAAGGACATGTGCTGAATTTTATTGTATGAGATGATCATGTTTTGTAACCGAGTTATCGGCAACTGGCAGGAGCCATATGGTTGTCGCTTTATTGTATGCAATGCAATCGCGATGTAATGCTTTACTTTATCACTAAGCGGTAGCGATAGTCGTGGAAGCATAAGATTGGCGAGACGACAACGATGCTACGATGGAGATCAAGGTGTCGCGCCGGTGACGATGGTGATCATGACGGTGCTTCGGAGATGGAGATCACAAGCACAAGATGATGATGGCCATATCATATCACTTATATTGATTGCATGTGATGTTTATCTTTTTATGCATCTTATCTTGCTTTGATTGACGGTAGCATTATAAGATGATCTCTCACTAAATTATCAAGAAGTGTTCTCCCTGAGTATGCACCGTTGCGAAAGTTCTTCGTGCTGAGACACCACGTGATGATCGGGTGTGATAGGCTCTACGTTCAAATACAACGGGTGCAAAACAGTTGCACACGCGGAATACTCAGGTTATACTTGACGAGCCAAGCATATACAGATATGGCCTCGGAACACGGAGACCGAAAGGTCGAGCGTGAATCATATAGTAGATATGATCAACATAATGATGTTCACATGAAACTACTCCATCTCACGTGATGATCGGACATGGTTTAGTTGATTTGGATCACGTGATCACTTAGAGGATTAGAGGGATGTCTATCTAAGTGGGAGTTCTTCAGTAATATGATTAATTGAACTTAAATTTATCATGAACTTAGTACCTGATAGTATCTTGCTTGTTTATGTTGATTGTAGATAGATGGCTCGTGCTGTTGTTCCGTTGAATTTTAATGCGTTCCTTGAGAAAGCAAAATTGAAAGATGATGGTAGCAATTACACGGACTGGGTCCGTAACTTGAGGATTATCCTCATTGCTGCACAGAAGAATTACGTCCTGGAAGCACCGCTGGGTGCCAGGCCTGCTGCTGGAGCACCAGATGTTATGAACGTGGCAGAGCAAAGCTGATGACTACTCGATAGTTCAGTGTGCCATGCTTTACGGCTTAGATCGGGACTTCAACGACGTTTTGAACGTCATGGAGCATATGAGATGTTCCAGGAGTTGAAGTTAATATTTCAAGCAAATGCCCAGATTGAGAGATATGAAGTCTCCAATAAGTTCTATAGCTGCAAGATGGAGGAGAATAGTTCTGTCAGTGAACATATACTCAGAATGTCTGGGTATACATACCACTTGACTCCTGGGAGTTAATCTTCGATGATAGTGTCATTGACAGAATTCTCAATCACTGCCACCAAGCTACAAGAGCTTCGTGATGAACTATAATATGCAAGGGATGAACAAGACTATTCCCGAGCTCTTCGCAATGCTGAAAGCTGCGGAGGTAGAAATCAAGAAGGAGCATCAAGTGTTGATGGTCAACAAGACCACTAGTTTCAAGAAAAAGGGCAAAGGGAAGAAGAAGGGGAACTTCAAGAAGAACGGCAAGCAAGTTGCTGCTCAAGAGAAGAAACCCAAGTCTGGACCTAAGCCTGAAACTGAGTGCTTCTACTGCAAGCAGACTGGTCACTGGAAGCGGAACTGCCCCAAGTATTTGGCGGATAAGAAGGATGGCAAGGTGAACAAAGGTATATGTGATATACATGTTATTGATGTGTACCTTACTAATGCTCGCAGTAGCACCTGGGTATTTGATACTGGTTTGTTGCTAATATTTGCAACTCGAAACAGGGACTACGGATTAAGCGAAGATTGGCAAGGACGAGGTGACGATGCACGTGGGAAACGGTTCCAAAGTCGATGTGATCGCGGTCGGCACGCTACCTCTACATCTACCTTCGGGATTAATATTAGACCTAAATAATTGTTATTTGGTGCCAGCGTTGAGCATGAACATTATATCTGGATCTTGTTTGATGCGAGACGGTTATTCATTTAAATCAGAGAATAATGGTTGTTCTATTTATATGAGTAATATCTTTTATGGTCATGCACTTGAAGAGTGGTCTATTTTTATGAATCTCGATAGTAGTGATACACATATTCATAATGTTGAAGCCAAAAGATGCAGAGTTGATAATGATAGTGCAACTTATTTGTGGCACTGCCGTTTGGTCATATCGGTGTAAAGCATGAAGAAACTCCATACTGATGGACTTTTGGAACACTTGATTATGAATCACTTGGTACTTGCGAACCGTGCCTCATGGGCAAGATGACTAAAACGCCGTTCTCCGGACTATGGAGAGAGCAACAGATTTGTTGGAATCATACATACGATGTATGTGGTCCGATGATATTGAGGCTCGTGGCGGATATCGTTATTTTCTCACCTTCACAGATGATTTAGCAGATATGGATATATCTACTTATGAAACATAAGTCTGAAACATTTGAAAAGTTCAAAGAATTTCAGAGTGAAGTTGGAAAATCATCGAACAAGAAAATAAAGTTTCTACGATCTGATCGGAGGAGAATATTTGAGTTACGAGTTTGGTGTACATTTGAAACTGTGGAATAGTTTCGCAACTCACGCCCCGGAACACCACAGCGTAATGGTGTGTCCGAAACGTCGTAATCGTACTTTACTAGATATGGTGCGATCTATGATGTCTCTTACTGATTTACCGCTATCATTTTGGGGATACGCTCTAGAGACGGCCGCATTCACATTAAACAGGGCACCATCAAAATCCGTTGAGACGACGCCTTATGAACTATGGTTTGGCAAGAAACCAAAGTTGTCGTTTCTTGAAAGTTTGGGGCTGCGATGCTTATGTGAAAAAGCTTCAACCTGATAAGCTCGAACCCAAATCGGAGAAATGTGTCTTCATAGGATATCCAAAGGAAACTATTGGATACACCTTCTATCACAGATCCGAAGGCAAGACTTTTGTTGCTAAATTCGGAAACTTTCTGAGAAGGAGTTTCTCTCGAAAGAAGTGAGTGGGAGGAAAGTAGAACTTGACGAGGTAACTGTACCTGCTCCCTTATTGGAAAGTAGTTACATCACAGAAAATTGTTTCTGTGACACCTACACCAATTAGTGAGGAAGTTAATGATAATGATCATGAAACTTCAGAACAAGATACTACTGAACCTCGTAGATCAACCAGAGTAAGATCCGCACCAGAGTGGTACGGTAATCCAATTCTGGAAGTCATGCTACTAGATCATGATGAACCTACGAACTATGAAGAAGCGATGGTGAGCCCAGATTCCGCAAAGTGGCTTGAAGCCATGAAATCTGAGATGGGATCCATGTATGAGAACAAAGTATGGACTTTGGTTGACTTGCCCGATGATCGGCAAGCAATTGAGAATAAATGGATCTTCAAGAAGAAGACTGACGCTGACGGTAATGTTACTGTCTACAAAGCTCGACTTGTCGCAAAAGGTTTTCGACAAGTTCAAGGGATTGACTACGATGAGACCTTCTCACCCGTAGCGATGCTTAAGTCTGTCCGAATCATGTTAGCAATTGCCGCATTTTATGATTATGAAATTTGGCAGATGGATTTTCTGGAAGAAGAGTTGTATATGATGCAATCGGAAGGTTTTGTCGATCCAAAGGGAGCTAACAAAGTGTGCAAGCTCCAGCGATCCATTTATGGACTGGTGCAAGCCTCTCGGAGTTGGAATAAACGCTTTGATAGTGTGATCAATGCATTTGGTTTTATACAGACTTTTGGAGAAGCCTGTATTTACAAGAAAGTGAGTGGGAGCTCTGTAGCATTTCTGATATTATATGTGATGACATATTGCTGATTGGAAATGATATAGAATTTCTGGATAGCATAAAGGGATACTTGAATAAAGTTTTTCAATGAAAGACCTCGGTGAAGCTGCTTACATATTAGGCATTAAGATCTATAGAGATAGATCAAGACGCTTAATTGGACTTTCACAAAGCACATACCTTGACAAAATTTTGAAGAAGTTCAAAATGGATCAAGCAAAAGGATTCTTGCCTGTGTTACAAGGTGTGAAGTTGAGTAAGACTCAATGCCCGACCACTGCAGAAGATAGAGAGAATATGAAAGATGTTCCCTATGCATCAGCCATAGGCTCTATCATGTATGCAATGCTGTGTACCAGACCTGATGTGTGCCTTGCTATAAGTTTAGCAGGGAGGTACCAAAGTAATCCAGGAGTGGATCACTGGACAGCGGTCAAGAACATCCTGAAATACCTGAAAAGGACTAAGGATATGTTTCTCGTTTATGGAGGTGACAAAGAGCTCACGTAAATGGTTACGTTGATGCAATCTTTGACACTGATCCGGACGATTCTAAATCGCAAACCGGATACGTGTTTACATTAAACGGTGGAGCTGTCAGTTGGTGCAGTTCTAAACAAAGCGTCGTGTGCGGGATCTACATGTGAAGCGGAGTACATAGCTGCTTCGGAAGCAGCAAATGAAGGAGTCTGGATGAAGGAGTTCATATCCGATCTAGGTGTCATACCTAGTGCATCGGGTCCAATGAAAATCTTTTGTGACAATACTGGTGCAATTGCCTTGGCAAAGGAATCCAGATTTCACAAGAGAACCAAGCACATCAAGAGACGCTTCAATTCCATCCGGGATCTAGTCCAGGTGGGAGACATAGAGATTTGCAAGATACATACGGATCTGAATGTTTGCAGACCCGTTGACTAAGCCTCTTCCACGAGCAAAACATGATCAGCACCAAGGCTCCATGGGTGTTAGATCATTACAGTGTAATCTAGATTATTGACTCTAGTGCAAGTGGGAGACTGAAGGAAATATGCCCTAGAGGCAATAATAAAGTTATTATTTATTTCCTTATAATCATGATAAATGTTTATTATTCATGCTAGAATTGTATTAACCGGAAACATAATACATGTGTGAATACATAGACAAACAGAGTGTCACTAGTATGCCTCTACTTGACTAGCTCGTTAATCAAAGATGGTTATGTTTCCTAACCATGAACAATGAGTTGTTTTTGATTAACGAGATCACATCATTAGGAGAATGATGTGATTGACATTGACCCATTCCGTTAGCTTAGCACCCGATCGTTTAGTATGTTGCTATTGCTTTCTTCATGACTTATACATGTTCCTATGACTATGAGATTATGCAACTCCCGTTTACCGGAGGAACACTTTGTGTGCTACCAAACGTCACAACGTAACTGGGTGATTATAAAGGAGCTCTACAGGTGTCTCCAAAGGTAGATGTTGGGTTGGCGTATTTCGAGATTAGGATTTGTCACTCCGATTGTCGGAGAGGTATCTCTGGGCCCTCTCGGTAATGCACATCACTTAAGCCTTGCAAGCATTGCAACTAATGAGTTAGTTGCGGATGATGTATTACGAACGAGTAAAGAGACTTGCCGGTAACGAGATTGAACTAGGTATTGGATACCGACGATCGAATCTCGGGAAAGTAACATACCGATGACAAAGGGAACAACGTATGTTGTTATGCGGTCTGACCGATAAAGATCTTCGTAGAATATGTAGGAGCCAATATGGGCATCCAGGTCCCGCTATTGGTTATTGACCGGAGATGTGTCTCAGGTCATGTCTACATTGTTTCTCGAACCGTAGGGTCCGCACGCTTAAAGTTACGATGACAGTTATTATGAGTTTATGCATTTTGATGTACCGAAGGTTGTTCGGAGTCCCGGATGTGATCACGGACATGACGAGGAGTCTCGAAATGGTCGAGACGTAAAGATTGATATATTGGAAGCCTATATTTGGATATCGGAAGTGTTCCGGGTGAAATCGGGATTTTACCGGGTTACCGGGAGGTTACCGGAACCCCCCGGGAGCCATATGGGCCTTCATGGGCCTTAGTGGAAAGGAGAAAGGGGCAGCCCAAGGTGGCTGCGCCACTTCCCCCTCCCCTAGTCCTATTAGGACTAGGAGAAGGTGGCCGGCCCCCCTCTCTCTCTTTCCCCCCCTTGGGATCCTAGTTGGAATAGGATTGGGGGGGGAGTCCTACTCCCGGAAGGAGTAGGACTCCTCCTGCGCCTCTCTCCCTGGCCGGCGCCCCCTCCCCCTTGGCTCCTTTATATACTGAGGTAGAGGCACCCTAGAAGACACAAGTTGATCCACGTGATCTATTCCTTAGCCGTGTGCGGTGCCCCCTGCCACCATATACCTCGATAATACTGTAGCGGAGTTTAGGCGAAGCCCTGCTGCTGTAGTACATCAAGATCGTCACCACGCCGTCGTGCTGACGGAACTCTTCCCCGACACTTTGCTGGATCGGAGTCCGGGGATCGTCATCGAGCTGAACGTGTGCTCGAACTCGGAGGTGCCGTAGTTTCGGTGCTTGATCGGTTGGATCGTGAAGACGTACGACTACTTCCTCTACGTCGTGTCATCGCTTCCGCAGTCGGTCTGCGTTGGGTCGTAGACTATTC
>NC_053022.1:539050115-539063320 GCF_003073215.2 Triticum urartu
AAAGCTGGCACTAAATAACAATTATTGAGGTTTAAAACTAATCCCGTAGGTAAATGTAGAGGTAGCGTGCCGGACGGTGATCACATCGACCTTGGAACCATTCCGACGCGCATTCGTCACCTTGTCCTTCGCCAGTCTCCGCTTATTCCGCAGCTCCTAGTTTGAGTTACAAATGTGAGCAACCGCACCGGTATCAAATACCCAGGAGCTACTACGAGTACTGGTAAGGTACACATCAATTACATGTATATCAAATATACCTTTGGTGTTGCCGGCCTTCTTATCCGCTAAGTATTTGGGGCAGTTCCGCTTCCAGTGACCCTTCCCTTTGCAATAAAAGCACTCTGTCTCAGGCTTGGGTCCATTCTTTGACTTCTTCCCGACAGCTTGCTTGCCGGGCGCAGCAACTTCCTTGCCGTCCTTCTTGAAGTTCTTTTTACCCTTGCCTTTCTTGAACTTAGTGGTTTTATTCTACCATCAACACTTGATGTTCCTTTTTGATCTCCACCTCCGCTGATTTCAGCATTGAATATACCTCAGGAATGGTCTTTTCCATCCCCTGCATATTGAAGTTCATCACAAAGCTCTTGTAGCTCGGTGGAAGCGACTGAAGGATTCTGTCAATGACCGCGTCATCCGGGAGATTAACTCCCAGCTGAGTCAAGCGGTTATGTAACCCAGACATAGTGAGTATGTGCTCACTGACAGAACTATTTTCCTCCATCTTACAGCTGAAGAACTTGTCGGAGACTTCATATCTCTCGACCCGGGCATGAGCTTGGAAAACCATTTTCAGCTCTTCGAACATCTCATATGCTCCATGTCTCTCAAAACGCTTTTGGAGCCCCGGCTCTAAGCTGTAAAGCATGCCGCACTGAATGAGGGATTAATCATCAGCACGTGACTGCCAAGCGTTCATAACGTCTTGGTTCTCTGGGATGGGTGTGTCACCTAGCGGTGCTTCTAGGACATAATCTTTCTTGGCAGCTATGACGATGATCCTCAGGTTCCGGATCCAGTCCGTATAGTTGCTGCCATCATCTTTCAGCTTGGTTTTCTCTAGGAACGCGTTGAAGTTGAGGGCAACATTAGCGTGGGCCATTTGATCTACAATACACATTGTAAAGATTTTAGACTAAGTTCATGATAATTAAGTTCATCTAATCAAATTATTCAATGAACTCCCACTCAGATAGACATCCCTCCAGTCATCTAAGTGAAACATGATCCGAGTCAACTAGGTCGTGTCCGATCATCACGTGAGACGGACTAGTCAACATCGGTGAACATCTTCATGTTGATCGTATCTTCTATACGACTCATGCTCGACCTTTCGGTCTTCCGTGTTCCGAGGCCATGTTTGTACATGCTAGGCTCGTCAAGTCAACCTAAGTGTATTGCGTGTGTAAATCTGGCTTACACCCGTTGTATTCGAACGTTAGAATCTATCACACCCGATCATCACGTGGTGCTTCGAAACAACGAACCTTCGCAACGGTGCACAGTTAGGGGGAACATCTTCTTGAAATTATGTGAGGGATCATCTTATTTAAGCTACCGTCGTTCTAAGCAAATAAGATGTAAAAACATGATAAACATCACAGGCAATCAAATAGTGACCATGATATGGCCATATCACATAGCTCCTTGATCTCCATCTTGGGGCTCCATGATCATCCTGTCGCGTCATACTCATCGACATGTTAAGTTGTGATTCCCTTGTACTAGAATGAACAATCTCATACATTCACATATAGACATTCATCATTCATCAACTTTGGCCATATCATATCACAAAGCACTTGCCTGCAAAACAAGTTTTAGACGTCCTCTAATTTGTGTTGACAGGTTTACGTGGCTGAAGTAGGTTCTAACAGAACGTTTCTGACCTACGTGAAAGCCACAATCGTGATTTGTTCAACTTCTATTTACCTT
The DNA here is from genome assembly GCF_003073215.2 of Triticum urartu. Classification (NCBI taxonomy): domain Eukaryota; kingdom Viridiplantae; phylum Streptophyta; class Magnoliopsida; order Poales; family Poaceae; genus Triticum; species Triticum urartu. Next base: position 539,052,051 of record NC_053022.1, read on the forward strand.
CATAAGGACCCTGTTCATCGAATCTGCGCTCAACTAAAGTAGGAGAGACAAGCAACCGCCAGCCACCTTATGCAACTTGCATTGAGTTGCATGTTGTCGGTAACCGTCTCACGTAAGCATACGTGTAAGGTTTGGTCCGGGCCGCTTCATCCCACAATTCCGTGAAGCAGATAAGACTAGTAGCGGCAAGCATAGTTGACAAACATCTACGCCCACACAAATTGTGTTCTACTCGCGCAGAACTACGCATAGACCTAGCTCATGATGCCACTGTTGGGGAACGTTGCAGAAAACAAAAATTTTCCTACGGTTTCACCAAGATCCATCTAGGAGTTCATCTAGCAACGAGTGATTAGATGCATCTACGTACCTTGTAGATCGCGAGCGGAAGCGTTCAAAGAACGGGGATGATGTAGTCGAACACGACGTGATCCAAATCACCGATGATCAAGCACCGAACGGACGATGCCTCCGCGTTCAACACACGTACGGAACGGATGACGTCTCCTCCTTTCTTGATCCAGCAAGGGGGAAGAGAGGTTGATGAAGATCCAGCAGCACGACGGCGTGGTGGTGGATGCAGGGCGTCACAGTAGCAGGGCTTCGCCGTGTACTACGAGGGAGAGATGTAACAGGGGAGAGGGAAGCACCAAAGGCTGAGTAGTGATCGCAAGTCCCTCCTCTCCTCAACTATATATAGGAGGGCCAAGGGGGGGTGGTGCGCAGCCTAGGAGATCCAATCTCCTAGGTGCGGCGCAAGGGGAGGTTTCCCTCCCCCCCAAGGCACTAGGGTGCCTTCCACCATTAGTGGGACTCCTTCCCATATGGAAACCCTAGGCGCATGGGCCTATAGGGGCTGGTGCCCTTGGCCCATACAGGCCAAGGCGCACCCCCTACAGCCCATGTGGCCCCCCGGGACAGGTGGCCCCACCCGGACCCGGGACCCCTCCGGTGGTCCCGGTACAATACCGATAACCCCGAAACTTGTCCCGATGGCCGAAACAGCACTTCCTATATATAATTCTTTACCTCCGGACCATTCCGGAACTCCTCTGACGTCCGGGATCTCATCCGGGACTCCGAACAACATTCGGGTTACTGCATATACATATCTTCACAACCCTAGCGTCACCGAACCTTAAGTGTGTAGACCCTACGGGTTCGGGAGACAAGCAGACATGACCGAGACGACTCTCCAGTCAATAACCAACAGTGGGATCTGGATACCCATGATGGCTCCCACATGCTCCACGATGATCTCATCGGATGAACCACGATGTCGAGGATTTAATCAACCCCGTATACAATTCCCTTTGTCAATCGGTATGTTACTTGCCCGAGACTCGATCGTCGGTATCCCAATACCTTGTTCAGTCTCGTTACCGGCAAGTCACTTTACTCGTACCGTAATGCATGATCCCGTGATCAACCACTTGGTCACCTTGAGCTCATAATGATGATGCATTACCGAGTGGGCCCAGTGATACCTCTCCGTTATATGGAGTGACAAATCCCAGTCTCGATCCGTGTCAACCCAACAGACACTTTCGGAAATACCTGTAGTGCACCTTTATAGTCACCCAGTTACGTTGTGACGTTTGATACACCCAAAGCACTCTTACGGTATCCGGGAGTTACACGATCTCATGGTCAAAGGAAAAGATACTTGACATTGGAAAAGCTCTAGCAAACGAACTACACGATCTTGTGCTATGCTTAGGATCAGGTCTTGTCCATCACATCATTCTCCTAATGATGTGATCCCGTTATCAATGACATCCAATGTCCATAGCCAGGAAACCATGACTATCTGTTGATCAACGAGCTATTCAACTAGAGGCTTACTAGGGACATATTATGGTCTATGTATTCACACGTGTATTACGATTTCCGGATAATACAGTTATAGCATGAATAAAGACAATTATCATGAACAAAGAAATATAATAATTATACTTTTATTATTGCCTCTAGGGCATATTTCCAACACAAATGTAGTCGTCCAATATATAAATATTTATGTCTCGACCATTTCGAGACTCCGCGTCATGTCCGTGATCGCATCCGAGATTCCGAACTATCTTCGGTACATCAAAACACATAAACTCATAATACCGATCGTCATCGAACGTTAAGCATGCGGACCCTACGGGTTCGAGAACTATGTAGACATGACCGAGACGCTTCTTCGGTCAATAACCAATAGTGGAACCTGGATGCTCATATTGGCTCCTACATATTCTATAAAGATCTTTATCGGTCAAACCGCATAACAACATACGTTGTTCCCTTTGTCATCGGTATGTTACTTGCCCGAGATTTGATCATCGGTATCTCAATACCTAGTTCAATCTCGTTACCGGCAAGTCTCTTTACTCGTTCCGTAATGCATCATCCCGCAACTAACTCATTACTCACATTGCTTGCAAGGCTTATAGTGATGTGCATTACCGAGAGGGCCCAGAGATACCTCTCCGACAATCGGAGTGACAAATCCTAATCTCGATCTATGCCAACTCAACAAATACCATCGGAGACACCTGTAGAGCATCTTTATAATCACCCAGTTACGTTGCGACGTTTGATAGCACACTAAGTGTTCTTGTGGTATTCGGGAGTTGCATAATCTCATAGTCATAGGAACATGTATAAGTCATGAAGAAACCAACAACAATAAACTAAACGATCATAGTGCTAAGCTAACGGATGGGTCTTCTCCATCACTTCATTCTCTAATGATGTGACCCCGTTCTTCAAATGAAAACACATATCTATGGCTAGGAAACTTAACCATCTTTGATAAACGGGCTAGTCAAGTAGAGGCATACTAGGGACACTCTGTTTATGTATGTATTCACACATGTACTAAGTTTTCGGTTTATACAATTCTAGCATGAATAATAAACATTTATCATGATATAAGGAAATATAAATAACAACTTTATTATTGCCTCTAGGGCATATTTCCTTCAGTCTCCCACTTGCACTAGAGTCAATAATCTAGTTCACGTCATCATGTGATTTAACACCAATAGTTCACATCTTTATGTGATCAGTTCACATCTCCATGTGACTAATACCCAAAGGGTTTACTAGAGTCAATAATCTAGTTCACATCGCAATGTGATTAACACCCAAAGAGTGATCATGTTTTTACTTGTGAGAGAAGTTTAGTCAATGGGTCTGACACATTTAGAGCCATATGCATTTTGCAAATTTTCTATGTCATGCTCTCCACGGAGCTACTCTAGCTAATCGCTCTCACGTTAAATATGTATCTAGATCAAGACTTAGAGTCATCCTGATCGGTGTCAAAGCTTGCATCGACGTAACTATTTATGACAAACTCTTTGTCACTTCCATAACCGAGAAACATTTCCTTTATTCCATTAAGGATAATTTTCACTGATGTTCAGTGATGTACTCCTAGATCACTATTGTACTCCCTTGCCAAAAACATGCTAAGGTATACGATAGGTCTGGTACATGATAAGTCCATTTTGCATCATGCTTTTATATCGATAGTTATTGCATTATGGGCTGTTATTACACATTATGTCACAATACTTATGCCTATTCTCTCTTATTTTACAAGGTTTACATGAAGAGGGAGAATGCCGGCAGCTGGAATTCTGGGCTGGAAAAGGAGCAAATATTAGAGACCTATTCTGCACAGCTCCAAAAGTCCTGAAACTCCACGGGAGTCATTTTTAGAATATATAAAAAATATTGGGGCGAAGGAAGCACCAGAGGGGGCCACCCACCATCCACGAGGGTGGGGGGCCGCCCTACCCCCTGGGCGCGCCCCTGCCTCGTGGGCCCCCTGGCAGGCCTCCGGTGCCCATCTTTGGCTATATGAAGTCTTTTCCCTAGAAAAAAATCATAAGCAAGCTCACGGGACGAAACTCCGCCGCCACGAGGCGGAACCTTGGCGGAACCAATCTAGGGCTCCGGCGGAGCTGTTCTGCCGGGGAAACATCCCTCCGGGAGGGGGAAATCATCACCATCGTCATCACCATCGATCCTCTCATCGGGAGGGGGTCAATCTTCATCAACATCTTCACCAGCACCATCTCATCTCAAACCCTAGTTCATCTCTTGTATCCAATCTTTGTCTCAAAACCTCAGATTGGTACCTGTGGGTTACTAGTAGTGTTGATTACTCCTTGTAGTTGATGCTAGTTGGTTTATTCGGTGGAAGATCATATGTTCAGATCTTTATGCATATTAATACCCCTCTGATTATGAACATGAATATGATTTGTGAGTAGTTACATTTGTTCCTGAGGACATGGGAGAAGTCTTGCTATAAGTAGTCATGTGAATTTGGTATTCGTTCGATATTTTGATGAGATGTATGTTGTCTCTCCTCTAGTGGTGTCATGTGAACATCGACTACATGACACTTCACCATTGTTTGGGCCTAGAGGAAGGCATTGGGAAGTAATAAGTAGATGATGGGTTGCTAGAGTGACAGAAGCTTAAACCCTAGTTTATGAGTTGCTTCGTAAGGGGCTGATTTGGATCCATATGTTTCATGCTATGGTTAGGTTTACCTTAATACTTCTTTTGTAGTTGCGGATGCTTGCAAGAGGGGTTAATCATAAGTGGGATGCTTGTCCAAGGAAGGGCAGTACCCAAGCACCGGTCCACCCACATATCAAATTATCAAAGTACCGAACGCGAATCATATGAAGCGTGATGAAAACTAGCTTGATGATAATTCCCATGTGTCCTCGGGAGCGCTTTCCTTTATATAAGAGTTTGTCCAGGCTTGTCCTTTGCTACAAAAAGGATTGGGCCATCTTGCTGCACCTTATTTACTTTTATTACTTGTTACCCGTTACAAATTACCTTATCACAAAACTATCTATTACCGATAATTTCAGTGCTTGTAGAGAATACCTTACTGAAAACTGCTTATCATTTCCTTCTGCTCCTCGTTGGGTTCGACACTCTTACTTATCGAAAGGACTACGATAGATCCCCTATACTTGTGGGTCATCAAGACTCTTTTCTGGCGCCGTTGCCGGGGAGTGAAGCCTTTGGTAGGTGGAATTTGGTAAGGAAAAATTTATATAGTGTGCTGAAATTTACTGTCACTTGTTACTATGGAACATAATCCTTTGAGGGGCTTGTTCGGGGTATCTTCACCCCGACCAGTAGAGCAAAGAGTTGCTCCTCAACCTACTGAAAATGTTTACTTTGAAATTCCTTCGGGTATGATAGAGAAACTGCTAGCTAATCCTTCAGGTGATGGAACATTACATCCCGATTTGCACCTAATCTATGTGGATGAAGTTTGTGGATTATTTAAGCTTGCAGGTATGCCCGAGGATGTTATCAAGAAGAAGGTCTTCCCTTTATCTTTGAAGGGAAAGGCATTGACATGGTTTAGGCTATGTGATGATATGGGATCATGGAACTACAACCGATTGAAATTGGAATTTCATCAGAAGTTTTATCCTATGCATCTTGTTCATCGTGATCGTAATTATATATATAATTTTTGGCCTCGCGAAGGAGAAAGCATCGCTCAAGCTTGGGGGAGGCTTAAGTCAATGTTATATTCATGCCCCAATCATGAGCTCTCAAGAGAAATTATTATTCAAAAATTTTATGCTCGGCTTTCTCTCAATAATCGCTCCATGCTCGATACTTCTTGTACTGGTTCTTTTATGATGAAGACTATTGAATTCAAATGGGATTTATTGAGAATTAAACGCAACTCTGAAGATTGGGATCTCGACAAAGGTAAGGAGTCAGGTATAACCCCAAAGTTTGATTGTGTTAAATCTTTTATGGATACCGATGCCTTTCGTGAATTTAGCACTAAATATGGACTTGACTCTGAGATAGTAGCTTCTTTCTGTGAATCCTTTGCTACTCATGTTGATCTCCCTAAGGAGAAGTGGTTTAAATATAATCCTCCCATTGAAGTAAAAGTAGTTGCACCTATTAAAGTTGAAGAAAAGACTATCACTTATAATGTTGATCCTGTTGTTCCTACTGGCTTATATTGAGAAACACCTTTCCTGTTAAGAAATAAAGGATCATGCTAAAGCTTCAATTGTGGTTCGTAAGAGTAATACTAGAACACCTATACCCTCTGAGCAAATTAAAAGTTGAACCTAGTATTGCTATGGTTAAATATCTCTTGGCCGATAATATTGAATGGGTATGTTATTTACTTCTGTGATGAAGCTGCTAGAATTGCTGACCTGTTGTAGGCATGCCTGTTATTTCTGTTAAAATAGGAGATCTTTGCTATCATGGATTATGTGATATGGGTGCTAGTGCAAGTGCAATACCTCATTCCTTATACAAAGAAATTATGCATGATATTGCACCTGCTGAGATAGAGGAAATTGATGTTACAATTAAGCTTGCCAATAGAGACACTATTTCACCAGTTGGGATTGTTAGAGATGTTGAAGTCTTGTGTGGGAAAGTTAAATATCCTGCTGATTTTCTTGTTCTTGGTTCCCCACAAGATAACTTTTGTCCCATTATATTTGGTAGACCCTTCTTGAATACTGTTAATGCTAGGATAGATTGCAAAAAGGATGTTGTTACTATTGGTTTGGGGGATATGTCTCATGAGTTTAATTTTGCTAAATTTCGTAGACAACCCCATGATAAAGAATTGCCTAGTAAAGATGAAATTATTGGTCTTGCTTCTATTGCCGTGCCTCCTAATGATCCTTTAGAACAATATTTGCTCGACCATGAAAATGATATGTTTATGAATGAAAGAAGGGAAATAGATGAAGTATTCTTTAAACAGGGACCTATTTTGAAACACAACTTGCCTGTTGAAATCCTAGGGGATCCTCCTCCACCCAAGGGTGATCCCGTGTTTGAGCTTAAACCTTTACCTGATACTCTTAAATATGCTTATCTTGATGAGAAAGATATATCCTGTTATTATTAGTGCTAACCTTTCAGAGCATGAAGAAAAGAAATTATTGAAAACTCTGAAGAAGCACCGTGCTGCTATTGGATATACTCTTGATGATCTTAAGGGCATTAGTCCCACTCTATGCCAGCACAAAATAAAATTGGAGAAAGACTGAAACCGGTTGTTGATCACCAACGACGGTTAAATCCTAAGATGAAAGAAGTGGTAGGAAAAGAAATACTAAAGCTTCTGGAGGCAGGTATAATTTACCCCATTGCTGATAGTCAGTGGGTAAGTCATGTCCATTGTGTCCCAAAGAAAGGAGGTATCACTGTTGTTCCAAATGATAAAGATGAATTGATCCCACAAAGAATTGTTACAGGCTATAGAATGGTAATTGACTTCTGCAAATTAAATAAAGATATTAAAAAGGATCATTACCCTTTACCTTTTATTGGTCAAATGCTAGAAAAATTATCTAAACATACACACTTTTGCTTTCTAGATGGTTATTCTGGTTTCTCTCAAATACCTGTGTCAAAAGAGGATCAGGAAAAGACCACTTTTACTTGCCCTTTTGGTACCTTTGCTTATAGACGTATGCCTTTTGGTTTATGCAATGCACCTGCTACCTTTCAAAGATGTATGACTGCTATATTCTTTGACTTTTATGAAAAGATTGTTGAGGTATTCATGGATGATTTTTCTGTATATGGAACTTCTTTTTTTTGATGAATTGCTTAAGCAACCTGATCGAGTTTTTTGCAGAGATGTGAAGAAAACTAATCTTGTCTTGAATTGGGAGAAGTGCCACTTATGTTAATGAAGGTATTGTCTTGGGGCATAAATTTTTTTGAAAGAGGTATTGAAGTTGATAAAGCTAAAGTTGATTGCTAATTGAAAATATGTCGTGTCCTATAGACATTTTAAAGGTTAAGAAGCTTTCCTTTGGTCAATGCTGGTTTTTTATAGGAGGTACATTAAAGACTTCTCAAAATTTCCAGGCCTCTGACTTAATATCTTTACAAAAGATGTTCCTTGTCTTTGATGATGATTGTTCTAGAAAGCATGACAATACTAAGAAAGCCTTGATTTCTGCAATTGTTCAGCCTCCCGATTGGAATTTACATTTGAAATTATGTATGATGCTAGTAATTATGCTGTAGGTGCTGTTCTAGGACAAAGAGTTGATAAGAATTAAATGTTATCCAATATGCTAGTAAAACTCTAGACAGTGCCCAAAGGAATTATGCTACTACTGAAAAAGATTTTTAGCAGTTGTATTTGCTTGTGATAAGTTCAGACCTTATATTGTTGATTCTAAAGTAACTATTCACACTGATCATGCTGCTATTAAATATTTTATGAAAATAAAGATGCTAAACCTAGACTTATTAGATGGGTCTCCTACTACAAGAATTTGATTTACATATTATTGATAGAAAGGGAGCTGAGAACTCCGTTGCAGACAACTTGTTATGGTATGTGTCAGCTTTCGGGTTCTGGCAAAACCCTTGAGTTCGAACACTGGGGTGCGCACGAAGATCTCTCCCCTCTCTAGCTCGCACACTCAACGATCTCTCACGGCCTAGCTTCCACATACCAAAAGAACACGAGACACAAGATTTATACTGGTTCGGGCCACCGTTGTGGTGTAATACCCTACTCCAATGTGGTGTGGTGGATTGCCTCTTGGGCTGTGGATGAACAGTTACAAGGGAAGAACAGCCTCCTGAGGAGAGGTGTTCTTGTGGTTGGTGAGCTTGTGTGTTTGAGGAAGATCTGGATCCTCTCTCCCTTCCAGACCAGTTGCCCCTACTATGGTGGTGGCTAGTCCTATTTATAGAGGCCCTGATCCTCTTCCCAAATATTGAGCGGGAAGGGATCCCACAACGGCCAAATTCGAAGGGAGACAACTAGTACAAGTTATCGTGACAAAAGTAGTCTTCGCCTGCCAAAGGCTCTAGTGGTGACGTCGTCTTGGGCTCCACAAAGACCTCTGTCCTGCCGTCCTGCTGGTCTTGGTCTTGTTGCACCAATATGAAAACCTTTGCCTGATGCCTTGAAACTCCTCGCCTGCGCTTGTGTAACGCCCTCGATGCGGCTATATCTCCTACGTGTCGAAGCACGACTTAGAGGCATAACCGCATTGAAAGCAATGTCACAAGTAAGGTAATCTTCACAACATCCCATGTAAATAGATAATAAAGGGAAAGGTACATAGTTGGCTTACACTCGCCACGTCAAACAAAGTACATAAATAGCATTACATCATCCAATCACTCATGGTCTGACTACGGTACCAAAATAAAAGATCAACCCAACATGCGACATGGCCCCGATCGCCCCAACTGGGCACCACTACTGATCATCAGGGAAAGACACATAGTAACAACAGGAGGCTTCGTTGAACTCCCACTTGAGCTCAAGCGCATCATCTGGAACGAAGTCATCAGGCCCTGCATCTGGTTTGGAAGTAATCTGTGAGCCACGGGGACTCAGCAATCTCGCACCCTCGCGATCAAGACTATTTAAGCTTATAGGTAAGGGCAAGGTAATATGTGGAGCTGCAGCAAGCGACTAGCATATATGGTGGCTAACCTGTTCGCAAAAGAGAGCGAGAAGAGAAGGCAAAGCACGAACGAAGAACTAGAGAGCAAACTATGGCAAGCATTACTCCAACACCGTGTTCACTTCCCGGACTCCGCCGAGAAGAGACCATCACGGTAACACACACAGTTGATTCATTTTAATTAAGTTAAGGTTCAAGTTATCTACAACCGGACATTAACAAATTCCCATCTGCCCATAACCGCGGGCACGGCTTTCGAAAGTTCAAATCCCTGCAGGGGAGGCCCAACTTAGCCCATGACAAGCTCTCACGGTCAACGAAGGATATACCTTCTCATGAGACATTCCGATCAGACTCGGTATCCCGGTTCTACAAGACAACTTCGACAAGTTAAAACAAATCCAGCAACACCACCCGACTGTGCCGACAAATCCCGATAGGAGTTGCACATATCTCATTCTCAGGGCACACTCAGATGAGCAATCCGTACAACTAAAACCAGCCCTCGAGTTTCCCCGAGGTGGCGCTGCAAGGGGCTCTAGTTTGGACCAACACTCAGAGGAGCACTGGCCCGGGGGGGTTTAAATAAGATGACCCTTGGGCTCCGGAAACCCAAGGGAAAAAGAGGCTAGGTGGTAAATGGTAAAACCAAGGTTAGGCATTTCTGGAAGAGTTTTATTCAAGGCGAACTGTCAAGGGGTTCCCATTATCACCCAACCGCGTAAGGAACGCAAAATCCGGGAACATAACACCGATATAACGGAAACTAGGGCGGCAAGAGTGGAACAAAACACTAGGCAAAAGGCCGAGCCTTCCACCCTTTACCAAGTATATAGATGCATTAAGATAACAAGATAATATAGTGATATCCCAACAAGAAAATAATGTTTCAACAAGGAACGATCTCCAATCTCCACCTGCAATTAGCAACGCTATAAGAGGGGCTGAGCAAAGCGGTAACATAGCCAATCAACGGTTTGCTAGGACATGGTGGGTTAGAGGTTTGACATGGAAATTTGGGAGGCATGATAAGCAAGTGGTAGGCATCGTAGCATAGGCATAGCAAAAAAGCGAGCATCTAGCAAAGCAAAGATAGAAGTGATTTCGAGGGTATGATCATCTTGCCTACAAAGTTGTCAGAGTTGACTGGACCCTCAAAAGCAAACTCAACGGGCTCCTCGTTAGCGAACTCGTCTCCCGGATCTACCCAAACAAGACAAACAAGCACAAGGAACACAATCAACCACGTGCAAAGCTCAAACAACATGATGCAAACATGGTATGCTATGCGGGATGCGATATGTGATGCATATGCAAGATTTGACAAGGAATGAATGAACCTGGCCTCAACTTGGAAATCCAAGAGTTCCACTGTAAAGGTGAGGTGATTTCGGTTGAAATCGATATAAAGAACACCGGAATCGGATGCACGGTTTGGAAATGGCAAGCAAAACAAATATGGCACCGGTCTGCGATAAACAGCAAGTAGCCATCTAAATGCATCAAGATAAATATGCTACAGCACTCAAACATGGCAACAAAATACATGGCAGGAATCCATTCATAAAGCTTAACAAAATATGAAAACTGAGCTACGGCCAATTCATCCATTAACAGGTTCAAACAAGCATGGCAAAAATGCAAACGGTAAACAGGTTTTAGACTTAGTGAAATTAACACAAGCCTGGAATTTCAGATCAGGTAGCACACTTTGGAGCAAGAAAACTATATGCTACAGGAACTTAACATGGCAAAGCAAGGCATGGCATGGAGAGCTACTCAAAGAGCTTAACAAAA
>NC_053022.1:539064320-539081508 GCF_003073215.2 Triticum urartu
CAACCACACCTGAAAGACTTAATATCTGCAGCAAAGTATTTAGTAGCAAAGTAATATGGAAGTAACGGTAATGGTGGCAAAAGTAACAGTATTGGTTTTGTAGTGATTGTAACAGTGCAACGGAAAAGTAACTAAGCAAAGATCAATATATGCATAGGCAATGGATCAGTGATGGATAATTATGTCGGATGCGATTCCTCATGCAACAGTTATAACATAGGGTGACACAGAACTAGCTCCAGTTCATCAATGTAATGTAGGCATGTATTCCGAATATAGTCATACGTGCTTATGGAAAAGAACTTGCATGACATCTTTTGTCCTACCCTCCCGTGGCAGCGGGGTCCTATTGGAAACTAAGGGATATTAAGGCCTCCTTTTAATAGAGTACACCAAAGCATTAACACTTAGTGAATACATGAACTCCTCAAACTACGGTCATCACCGGTAAGTATCCCGATTATTGTCACTTCGGGGTTAACGGATCATAACACATAATAGGTGACTATAGACTTGCAAGATAGGATCAAGAACTCACATATATTCATGAAAACATAATAGGTTCAGATCTGAAATCATGGCACTCGGGCCCTATGACAAGCATTAAGCATAGCAAAGTCATAGCCACATCAATCTCATAACATAATGGATACAAGGGATCAAACCCTTACAGAACTAACTCGATTACATGATAAATCTCATCCAACCCATCACTGTACAACAAGCCTACGACAGAAGTAGTCAGGCATGGCGGTGAGCATCATCAAAATGGTGATGGAGGAAGGTTGATGATGACAATGGCGACGGATTCCCCTCTCCAAAGCCCCGAACAGACTCCAGATCAGCCCTCCCAAGAGAAATTAGGGCTTGGCGGCGGCTTCGTATAATAAAACGCGATGAATGCTTCTCTCTAATTTTGTTCTCCCTGAACGTGAATATACAGAGTTGTAGTTGAGGTCGGTGGAGCACCAGGGGGCCCACGAGGCAGGGCGGCACGCCCAGGGGGTAGGCGCGCCCCTCACCATCGTGGACAGGGTGTGGGTCCCCTGGCCTTGATTCTCTCGCCAATATTTTTTATATATTCCAAAAATATTCTCCGTTGATTTTCAGGTCATTCCGAACTTTTATTTCTGCACAAAAATAACACCATGGCAATTCTGCTGAAAACAGCGTCAGTCCGGGTTAGTTCCATTCAAATCATGCAAGTTAGAGTCCAAAACAAGGGCAAAAGTGTTTGGAAAAGTAGATACGATGAGACGTATCAACTACCCCCAAGCTTAATTTGCTTCGTATTCGTCACTTGAGTGCAAAAGAAAGTCGTAATTGGCGTACTACCCCCTACCATTCCTCACTATCGTTTATTCTTGTGTGTTCATACTAGTGCCGCCGGAGCGGTAGTACCACTGGTGAGAGCGGTACTACCGCTCCGGCGGCACACCGCCTCCCCAATCTTCTTAATTGAACAGTGCGCCAGGAACCTCCGTGCTAGCGAAGTACCTTGCCTAAGCGGTACTACTGCTTGTGCACGGGCTGTGATGCATAACGGTTGGATTTCTCTCCACTATAAAAGATCTTCTCTCTAAGTTGACTACCTCTTCCTCCCCCAAGCTCCATTGTTGCTCACAAGCTCATTCTTGCCCGATCTCTCTCCCTAGCCAATCAAACTTGTTGATTCTTTAGGGATTGCTTGAGAAGGCCTAGATCTACACTTCCACCGAGAGAAATTTGATCCCCCCACTAATCCCTTGCGGATCTTGTTACTCTTGGGTGTTTGAGCACCCTAGACAGTTGAGGTCACCTCGGAGCCACATTCCATTGTGGTGAAGCTTCATGGTGGGAGCCTCCAATCTGAGTTGTGAGAGACCCCAACCTTGTTTGTAAAGGTCGGTCGCGCCTTCAAGGGCACCACTAGTGGAATCGCAATAGCATCTCGCACCGACTGGTCGCCAATCTGCCGGTAGCCGAACGATGCAAATGGCAAGTCAAAATCAACCAAAGAAAAAAAAATGCCGAGGCCAAAATACTTAAACAATGCGTAAAAGAAATACTAAATGAACAAAACAGAAAAGATAAATAAAGAAAAGATAATACAAAAACAGAAAACAAACAAAAATAATATAAAAGGACCCCCCCCACTAGGCCAGACGGCCCAGCCGGCCAGGCCACCACCGGCCCAACTGGGCAAAGGCCCAGCCGGCCACCCCCCCCATAACCCACACCCCCGAAACCCTAACCCCACCCCGTCGCCCCACTCACCCCCACTCCCCACTCGCTCTCGCCCCCACCCCCCTCGCCGGATCTGGATCGGGCCCGAACCCATCGCCGCCTCCCCGCGCCACCCCCCACCCCGCCCCGCGCTCGTCCTCACCCCCGTCCGCCGACGCCGCGCGCGCCGTCCCGCCGCTGCCGAACGCCTCCCTCCCCCGCCGGCCCCCGACCGCCCCCCGGCCCACCCCCCCCCCCCCCCGTGAGCCCCCCCCTTTCGCCCTCCTCTCCCCCTAGGTCGCCTCGGCCGTCGCCGCTCGACGCGCTCCGGCGCCACCGTCGCCCGCGCCGGGCCGTCCCGCCCCCGGCCCCTCCCCGCTTCCCCGTGCGGCTCCCCTGCCGCGGCCGCCGCGCCCTTCCCCCCCTGGTCGCCTCGGCCACGTGCACGGGCACCACCGCCGCGCCATCGCCCCGCCTCGCCTCGCGCCACGCCCGCCCGCCCGCCCGTCCCTGGCCGCCGCGCCCGACCGCGCTCGCGCTAGGCCGGCCCCGCGCCGCCTCGCGTGGCCCGCCGCCCTGCCTCCCCTGCGCCGCGCGCCCGCGGACCAGCCCCCTGCTCGCGCCCCGGGTGAGCCCCGCAACACCCACGCCCGCCCGTAGAACCGGGAGCCGCCCCCGAAGCCCGGGCCAGACAGAGTGCCCCACGCCCAAAAGTGAAAAAAAGAAGTAAAAAAAGATAGAAGAATAATAATAAAGAGAAGTAAAAAAAAAGAGTACCTAACACAAGGAACCTATAAGATAAGAAAAACAGAGTGAGACGAAACGGACCCACCGGGGACCGGACGGCGGACGGCAGGCTGACTGCAGTGGGAGGACGTCACAACACTACGGATAAGGTGAAAAATAAAGAAAAGTCTAACAAGAGTAAATCGTGTAAAATATAGAAAATAAACCGTAGCGTCGGAGTGGAAAAACTGTTTACAGTAAGGTGCGCAGAACGACGAGACGAAGGGAGTGACGAGCCCGGAGTCCGGCACGCGCCCGAGCCTAGCGAACGCAAACGTGCCCCTGCTGCAGCTGCCGAAAACGCGAAACACGCGATACGTCCCGGAGTGGCCCCCCTCACCACCTAACCGCATAGGCACCCGAGCACCGAATGGCAGCAGTACGCGCTAGCATCGATTTCAAAATGTGCTTCCCCCAGGCGCCGCTGGACACCCGAGACCGACGCCGCTGCCACGCCAGACGACACTGGACGACCCCCCGCGTGCCAAGCAACCAGGCAGCCCCCGTGGTGGATCACCAGATAGCGCCATCGTCGCTAACTGCTGGGCAGTAGATAGGAGCATGGACTGCGGCAGCCATACTGAGCTAGCCTGGTCCGGCCACGACGGGTCCCCGCAACCTATCAGTAGAGATCTAGAGCAGCAGGTGGCCCGAAGCCGCCGGCTCCAGCTATACGTCGCACGTGGAGCACTCGGAGGTGATGGCACGGGTAGAGACATACGATACAGATACAGGGGGACTAAAGAGTCGGCGAGGAGCACCCCGAGGGGGAGCGGAGCGGCAGGCAGGCCGACCACCGAGAGAAGGTGGCCGCCCCGCCGGGGCGAGACAACACCTTGGACCGAGATGCGGAGGGAGCGGAGCCCGTGGGCGAGACCACGTAACCCTACGCGGGATAGGAGGATCCCGGCGCCAGCCGGAAGCCGGCGGACTGGCACACGGAAGGCGGCGCGCGGCGGAGAGAACGCACACGAGCCGGAGCGCCGCCGCCATGCAACGCATCGAACGACCCAACCTCGCGTATCGGGATAAACGCGGACCTACCCGGCGCCAACACGGCAAGCCCGACCCAAAGGTCCCCAACAACCACCTATCGCACCCCAGTAAAAACACGAAGAGGGACCGGAACAGACGGAACGTACCGTAAAACAACGAGACTGAAAAAACACACCCCGACCAAGTAACAACCGACCCCCACAACACACACACATACCATGCGGCTACCGAAGCGCAGCGCTCCTGCACGCCAAGACAGCCAAAGAGCCGAAAACGTACGGAGCCCCCCGAGTGCCCGCGCAGCCAGCCACAGTATGAAAGCGGACCAGGACCAAGCACGAGAGTCCGCCTCGACGGCGGAACCACACGCCCCGCCCCCACGTCGTCACCGGTCCAAACCAAAAGAATAACCGACCTTCGAGCACCCAATCATGTCGCGCGAGCTAGCGTGAGCAACAAGCGACTGCTTCTCAGCTAAACTCAAACGATAACGGGCCATGGCGTACACCGTGTCACTCATCTTCCGAAAAACAGTTGTCAGCCGCCATTAGATGTCCGTGCACCAGCTATCAGCTATGTCTCCTTAACGGTGTCTGTGCGCACAACATAAGTGCAGATTGGAGACAACAGAGCCGCGCGGCGCCACCGTGTCCGTTGTCATTGCGCCAAAACTCCTCTCCATGAGCGCTATGACAGAGGAAGCCAGCACGCATCTCTGCCATGCCGACATCAACACACTGCGGCGACCAGACTTCATCGTTCCATTTGAAGCGCTCGCGCTGTACACGGCCTAGACACTGAGGGGAGTGCGGTGGGATTAGGAGTCTCGACGAGACAAACGCGCACAACATATAACATCTTTATGCCGGCCTGTTGGACCTAATGAGATACACCACCGACTTGACCACGAGCTCCTCCCGAACAGGCAGACTCCATCGTAACCCGCCGCCCCCGAGCCACTAGGACTCTACTAGGCGTGGACGGCAAGCTTAGGCAACGGATGATCTCCTCTCTTTAACAGAACCTTGCCCCCTCGTATGCCCTAGCCCCCTCCGGTTATAATAACCACCGGCACGCGGTTCTAGCTCGTAACTAGAGAACACCGCGAATCACACTCGAGTACTCACCGTAGGCTAGCTATCTACGGCACTCTTCCGCACTGCTCTAGAGCTCCTGATGTAGGTCGCGATCTGAAACTACTTTTAACCGTACATCCTCAACATTACATCAACGCAAGCGAATCAAAGCAGGAACCGCAGCAGAAAACCACACAGCCCCACACGACCCGAGCCCCACCCGGAAGAGACCGATCGACGCGCACCCGGTATTACCACTCCATCAAGAGCCGAGTCAGGACGAACCAGGCGACCTAGAGGGTCAACATCAGTACTCCCTATCGACCTCCCCACCATTTACCTATCCCTCCTCTAGATCGAACGTTCCGCGCACCTCCTACCCGACGACTCCGACCGGTCTAGACACCAGGACAACACACTCAACGCGGTCTACTCTTAACTGCGAGCCAATGGCGAGTATACTGGCCCAATCGACATTGATGCTGTATGAAGAAGCAGTAGGGAGTTGCCGAAGACAACCGCTCCACCTAGAGACCTAATAAACAGTATCAAGCTCGCAAAACGAAACACTGAAGTGAGTGTGCAGGGCCAACTCGACTTGCTCACGACGACCTAGAGACACTCGAATGGCGGCCCGCCTGTTGGAACACATCACCCAAGCCCACGCTTCTATACCTGAAAAATTTCCACTCACGATATACATAAGCCAATGTGACAAAACTGAAAGATCTGGCTATCATTGCAGATTAGTGTGGTGCTACTTCTGAAAGCCCCACAGCTGTCGCCACACAGAGACGTGATGTAGCATCACCCCTATTCCCTTCCTCTCTTTTCCTCTTGGCGCACACTTCGTCTTATCATCTCTGTTTACTTATGGAACCCTCTTCTCCCGCTTATCTCTGTTAATTTACTCCTGGTGGCCACATATGACTCCTCGTTAGCACAATCAGTGAACTCTCCAATCACACGTGCTCTATTAATTATACCTACTCAATGTATTACAAATCGATGCGTAGAACAAATGAGATGACTCCTCTTCAATATGAATGCCTCCCCGGGTCGGCCTTCACCCATGTACCCGCGAACTACTAGCAATGAACCAAGAGGCACATGTATGAAAGGAAGGTTCCGCATGATACGATGAGCCGTTGCTCCCACCACGCAATACCTATGACAACACTAACCACTGGGATCATGACTACCTAGCCACATAATCCAATGATGAATGTCGTCATTGATAAACGAGCATGGTGAAGTTGCATGGACAATATATCTGGAATGGCTATGCGGACATGCCATAATAGAGACGTAAGGACTACGAGTGGGCGTGAGTTCTTAAGGCAGCACTGTAACCGAGGCGCTTTACTCGTGTGAGAAAGAGCTGAGCTATACATATCACCGGGGGGTTGTGCATACCCGACACTGACAGTTTGCACCAACTCTCATGTGAGGAAATGCAATGCAGCTAACGAACCAACCAAAGACACACAGTAAAGCCCGCAAGAGAGCGCCTAGCACATGATCAGGAAGGTATAGATGCGGTGGATCAAATCCGCTGGACTAACTACCTCCCAACATAAGACACATAAAGAACTCACACTCATATCCTTATTGCAAAAGTCTCCATGAGTCTCAAAAGACCAAGCACTACAACGCCGCATGCTCCTAGGGGGATTAGATTGGTCGCGCACACAGGGGCACCATCGCTACGCTCCATGTACGCCAACCCTGCCAACTACAATACGGCCGCAGAGAGACAAAATCACACGAACCCTCCTCGCTTTCCAAAAGAGTATACTGTCAGCTACTACCCGGATCACCATCCTCGAATGCGCAGTACCGGGCACTACTATGCCAAAACTTTTCAGACACAACCAGCCATCATATACTCATGACTTCCCCACCTTACATCAACTAAGACTCAGCACTCTCCGTACATCACAAACAGGATATCTCTATCTACCTCCCCTATCTCAAAACAATCATTCAAGCATCACCTCTCCTTTCAGTATTCAATACACTACGTCTCTCATAAGAAAAACATCTGACTACATTCTCTGACTACATAGAAACTATCTTCAAGCAGCATTATCGCAACACGAACATTACATGCGCATTTACGCTCGTCACATAATCTAAGTGAACGCACTCAAACGATCAAGTAGTTGTCATTAAAAACAAACACGTAACCACCCACCGTGCTCTAAAAATATGATAGAGTGCCGCTGCATCAGACGCCCAGACTAATACAAACTAAAAGATATAACCGTGAACGCACAAATAGGCTATATCTAACAAATCTGCGCAGATTCATGTATCGCGATCTCTCCAAAAAAAGGCTACAGTGCAAACTACGACAGCCAGAGACGAAATGACTGACGTCCTGCAAACAAAAAACGCCAAAACATCTCAACATCACAAGCCGCTCAAGCAAAACATTATCCACTGCTGAGTGGCAATAAAAATATAGCTCCGAAGTAAAGTTTCGAATAAGAAGATCGCAACGAACAGGGACCTCTCTCCTCCGGAAGCCAATCCCAAAGTTTGGCTTTTAGTGTCCTATAGACTCTCAATCCTCGCGGAGCTAAGCCATGGGAATCCCCAATCCTCAAGGTCTTGCACCGCTCCCGGTTCGATACCTCCATCACTTTACCAAACACTTGCCAAAGACTTACACAAACACAAGCGCTACATAAAGTAGAAAATCCGAAACAGAGACTCCACCAGTCTAGACGCACAGCGCAAACAACAAAGACCCTACACCAGGCCTACTAATTCGCAGACCAACTCCTCACATATAGTATTCCTATATTGCCTGCTCCATACTCACCCCTGCTAATCTCCAACCTTCTCTCTGGGCTTATAAACTACTTACCTCAGCCACGAACTTCATCAATAAGAAACAACTACACCAAAAAACAGATCTAAGTCAAACCCAAGCAACAGACACAACGAGTCCTGTCGTTATGCTGCGTAAGCTAAAGAAAGACTGGAACCAAATATATCTAAACAATCACAAATGTTCTCACCAGTAGGACAAATCTCATACTACTAATCATCTTCAAGAAAGCAATACACAACTACACACAGCATCCTGTTTCCATAGCTCAATGCCCCAGCCAGTTCTCGCCATGAGCGGCTGAAAGGTTCTGTTTTATCTACCGCAACAAATAAGATCCAAGGACTTATCCTCACAATGGGTCTATCCGCATAGGCACTGACTTGGACCACCAAAGCATAGATCAGTGCAACATGCCAAACAAATCACAAACAAAACCAGAAGGGCTAGGTATAGATGAACTATTTAATTGACGCCTAAAAGGACAGCAGAAATATCTCAAGCACGCAATCAAAATAAACAATATGCGTGCCATCCCCCAACATGCAACACCCCTCATCGGTTTGATGCACACTAGACTCAGGCATAACGGAAACACGGATAGATCTAGTATTGCCACTCTTGCGTAGCACTTTCATTCCATGAGACATCTATTATTGCCTTAAGGAAGAACTTCTCGTATTTATAAAAGTTAATACTCAAATACTTCTCGCCAAATCCGATCACGGGTGAAAAAACTTCACACCTTATGCTACACCTATGCCGTATGCACGTTAATGTAGCACACGAACTCATAGGGCATCATGAACAGGACTACTCATAAGATTCGAGATCCGCAGTTCCTTACTAGAGGGATTCACCCTTTTTAGGAACATCACATCAACAGTTTGGACGAAATTTGCTTAGATAGCGCGCCACACTCTCGGATTTCATTGAACGAAAAGAAAAAAAGCCCGGTCCAAGTGGTAACTGATATCCTGCAAAAGTGTGCTCAAAGTCCTGCCCTACTAAGATCGGAATCATCGCCTCCTTTGTTCCTCACTAAACTATGCAGCAGCCTCCTTACTCTTAATATATTTCTCCACACTACGTCGAATCCCACTATCTAGCCTCCAATATCGAGAGTTTCGCGCTTCGTGGATCTTTTTTATCCAAATTTCAATTAACTCTACATGACGTAGCAACCTTATTTTCAATAAATTTATAGCAGCCACAATTTGCCATTCACTACTGCTCCAAAGTTAATACAGTATCCATTAACCAAAAGAGAGGGGTGAGCCAAACAAAATCTATCATAGCATTATAAGAATCAAAAGTATGTGGCTACCCAAGAAATTCCCTCCGGTAATGGTATCAAGGATATATCTACCAAGGATTAGCACCTACATAAAAATTGCGGAGAAGAACGGAAGTAGATTGCTTCCTGGTAGATCTATTTTGAGCATTGCAAATTCTATACCAAGCATCTTTCAGATTTTCTCCCTCCCTTTGTTTAAAATTTAGAACTTCATTCTCGGGAGACAACGGAGAGGATAGAGACTAGCCATAACGACAAGCAAGCAATCCAACACACAAGCAAACAAAAAATGGGCAAAAAGAGGCAAATAGAGAAAGAGAGGGAGGATAGAGAGAGAGAGGGCGAATAAAAGGCAAGGGTGAAGTGGGGGAGAGGAAAACGAGAGGCAAATGGCAAATAATGTAATGCGGGAGATAAGGGTTGTGATGGGTACTTGGTATGTTGACTTTTGCGTAGACTCCCCGGCAAACGGCACGCCAGAAATACTTGTAACTTGCTACCTCTTGAGCACTGCGTTGGTTTTCCCTTGAAGAGGAAAGGGTGATGCAACAAAGTAGCGTAAGTATTTCCCACAGTTTTTGAGAACCAAGGTATCAATCCAGTAGGAGGCTACGCGCGAGTCCCTCGCACCTACACAAAACAAATAAATCCTCGCAACCAACGTGATAAGGGGTTGTCAATCCCAACACGGTCACTTACGAGAGTGAGATCTGATAGATATGATAAGATAATATTTTTGGTATTTTTATGATAAAGATGCAAATTAAAATAAAAAGGAATGAAAATAACTAAGTACTGGAAGATTAATATGATGAAGATAGACCTGGGGACCATAGATTTCACTAGTGGCTTCTCTCAAGAGCATAAGTATTTTACGGTGGGTGAACAAATTACTGTTGAGCAATTGATAGAATTGAGCATAGTTATGAGAATATCTAGGAATGATCATGTATATAGGCATCACATCCGAGACAAGTAGACCGACTCCTGCCTGCATCTACTACTATTACTCCACACATCGACCGCTGTCCAGCATGCATCTAGAGTATTAAGTTCATAAGAACAAAGTAACGCTTTAAGCAAGATGACATGATGTAGAGGGATAAATTCATGCAATATGATAAAAAATCTTGTTATCCTCGATGGCAACAATACAATACGTGCCTTGCTGCCCCTACTGTCACTGGGAAAGGACACCGCAAGATTGAACCCAAAGCTAAGCACTTCTCCCATTGCAAGAAAGATCAATCTAGTAGGCCAAACCAAACTGATAATTCGAAGAGACTTGCAAAGATAACCAATCATACATAAAAGAATTCAGAGAAGATTCAAATATTGTTCATAGATAATCTTGATCATAAACCCACAATTCATCGGTCTCAACAAACACACCGCAAAAAGAAGATTACATCGAATAGATCTCCACAAGAGAGGGGAGAACATTGTATTGAGATCCAAAAAGAGAGAAGAAGCCATCTAGCTAATAACTATGGACCCGAAGGTCTGAGGTAAACTACTCACACTTCATCGGAGAGGCTATGGTGTTGATGTAGAAGCCCTCCGTGATGATGCCCCCTCCGGCGGAGCTCCGGAACAGGCCCCAAGATGGGATCTCGTGGATACAGAAAGTTGCGGGCGATGGGAATTAGGTTTTTGGCTCCGTTTCTGAT
The DNA here is from genome assembly GCF_003073215.2 of Triticum urartu. Taxonomy (NCBI): domain Eukaryota; kingdom Viridiplantae; phylum Streptophyta; class Magnoliopsida; order Poales; family Poaceae; genus Triticum; species Triticum urartu. The sequence continues at coordinate 539,075,190 of NC_053022.1, forward strand.
CGTTTGGGGGTATAGGTATATATAGGAGGAAGGAGTACGTCGGTGGAGCAACAGGGGGCCCACGAGGGTGGAGGGCGCGCCTGGGGGGTAGGCGCGCCCCCTACCTCGTGGCTTCCTCCTTTATTTCTTGACGTAGGGTCCAAGTCTCCTGGATCATGTTCGTTCCGAAAATCACGTTCCCGAAGGTTTCATTCCGTTTGGACTCCGTTTGATATTCCTTTTCTGCGAAACTCTGAAATAGGCAAAAAACAGCAATTCTGGTGGGCCTCCGGTTAATAGGTTAGTCCCAAAAATAATATAAAAGTGGATAATAAAGCCCAATAATGTCCAAAAGTAGATAATATAGCATGGAGCAAATCAAAAAATTATAGATACGTTGGAGACGTATCAAGCATCTCCCAAATGCTATCATCCCGCGCTCTCCATGACAAGGAGGGAGTAGTTTCCCTCGGGGCTGAGGGTATGTACCAGTAGCTATGTGTTTGATCCTCTCTCTCTCTCTGTTCTTGAGGTGGGCACGATCTTGATGTATCGCGAGCTTTGCTATTATAGTTGGATCTTATGATGTTTCTCCCCCTCTACTCTCTTGTGATGAATTGAGTTTTCCCTTTGAAGTTATCTTATCGGATTGAGTCTTTAAGGATTTGAGAACACTTGATGTATGTCTTGCATGTGCTTTGTGGTGACAATGGGATATCACGTGATCTACTTGATGTATGTTTTGGTGATCAACTTGCGGGTTCTGTGACCTCTGAACTTATGCATAGGGGTTGGCACACGTTTTCGTCTTGACTCTCGGTAGAAACTTTGGGCACTCTTTGAAGTTTTGTGTTGGTTGAATAGATGAATCTGAGATTGTGTGATGCATATCGTATAATCATACCCACGGATACTTGAGGTGACATTGGAGTATCTAGGTGACATTAGGGTTTTGGTTGATTTGTGTCTTAAGGTGTTATTCTAGTACAAACTCTATGATAGATCGATCAGAAAGGATAACTTTGAGGTGGTTTCGTACCCTACCATAATCTCTTCGTTTGTTCTCCGCTATTAGTGACTTTGGAGTGACTCTTTGTTGCATGTTGAGGGATAGTTATGTGATTCCAATTATGTTATTATTGTTGAGAGAACTTGCACTAGTGAAAGTATGAACCCTAGGCCTTGTTTCCTAGCATTGCAATACCGTTTGTGCTCACTTTTATCCTGTACCTTGCTGTTTTTATATTTTCAGATTACAAAAACCTCATATCTACCATCCATATTGCACTTGTATCACCATCTCTTCGCGAACTAGTGCACCTATACAATTTACCATTGTATTGGGTGTGCTGGGGACACAAGAGACCCTTTGTTATTTGATTGCTAGGTTGTTTGAGAGAGACCATCTTCATCCTACGCCTCCCATGGATTGATAAACCTTAGGTCATCCACTTGAGGGAAATTTGCTACTGTCCTACAAAACTCTGCGCTTGGAGGCCCAACAACGTCTACAAGAAGAAGGTTGTGTGTAGACATCAGCTCCTCCTTGTCTTTGTTTTCCATGAATCTTGATAAAATGGGACTGAGATGAGTCAACTTTAGTTAGAAGGCGTCCCAATGATTCGGAGTTTTTAGATCTTGATGCAAAAATTGATAAAAGTGGGATTGGAGAGGTCAAAACTTTAGTAGCAATGAACCCACTCTTTTGGATTTCAAGGAATTTAATTATGATAATTGTTCTTTAATATTGTATTTCCTTGTTGCAATCCAGTTGTAAATTCTCCTCATGCTTATAATCAAAACAAAGCTTTTACTAAACATATCGTTGATGCTATAGATGCAATCTTTTGAAGAAAAGCTTGAATTGGAAGTTTCTATCCCTAGAAAACTTTATGATGAGTGGGAACCTACTATTAAAGATTAAGATTAAATATTATGATGCTATGCTTTGTGTGATTTGGGTGCTAGTGTTTCCACGATTCCGAAAACTTTATGTGATGTGTTAGGTTTCCGTGAATTTGATGATTGTTCCTTAAATTTGCATCTTGCGGATTCCACTATTAAGAAACCTATGGGAAGGATTAATGATGTTCTTATTGTTGCAAATAGGAATTATGTGCCCGTAGATTTCATTGTTTCTTGATATAGATTGCAATCCTACATGTCCTATTATTCTTGATAGACCTTTCCTTAGAACGATTGGTGCAATTATTGATATGAAAGAAGGAAACATTAGATTTCAATTTCTGTTAAGGAAAGGCATGGAACACTTCCTAGAAAGAAAATTAAATTGCCTCTATGAATCTATTATTGAGAGCCACTTATGGATTGCATGCCAAAGATGATAACACTTAGATCTATTCGTGTTTTATGCCTAGCTAGGGGCGTTAAACAATAGCGCTTGTTGGGAGGCAACCCAATTTTATTTTTGTTCTTGCTTTTTAGGTCCTGTTTTGCATAATTTTTTATCTAGCCTCTGGTTAGATGTGGTTTTGTGTTTTAATTAGTGTTTGTGCCAAGTAAGACCTTTGGGATAGCTTACGGTGATAGTTGATTTGATCTTGCTGAAAAACAGAAACTTTTGCGCCCAGGAGATTAGTTTTCATTTTTAACAGAAGCGTGATAAAATACTGATTATTTTGCATAGATTAATAAAAAAATTGCCTAGGACTTCCTAATTTCTAGGATTTTGGAGTTACAGAAGTATTTCGAAAATATCCAGATTGCTACAGACTGTTCTATTTTTGTCATATTTCTGTTTTTCAGCAAGATCAAATCAACTATCACCGTAAGCTATCCCAAAGGTCTTACTTGGCACAAACACTAAACATAAAACCACATCTAACCAGAGGCTAGATGAAATATTTATTGCAAAACAACCTAAAAAGCAAAAACAAAAATAAAGGGTTGCCTCCCAACAAGCGCTATTGTTTAACGCCCCTAGCTAGGCATAAAACACGAATAGATCTAAGTGTTATCATCTTTGGCATGCAATCCATAAGTGGCTCTCATAATAGATTCATAAGGTATTTAATTTTCTTTCTTGGAAGTGTTCCATGCCTTTCCTTAACAGAAATTGAATCTAATGTTTCCTTCTTTCATATCAATAATTGCACCAATCGTTCTAAGGAAAGGTCTACAGAATAATAGGACATGTAGGATTGCAATCTATATCAAGAACAATGAAATCTACGGGCACATAATTCCTATTTGCAACAATAAGAACATCATTAATTTTCCCATAGGTTTCTTAATAGTGGAATCCGCAAGATGCAAAATTTAAGGAACAATCATCAAATTCACGGAAACCTAGCACAATCACATAAAGTTTTCAGGAATTGTGGAAACACTAGCACCCAAATCACACAAAGCATAGCATTCATAATATTTAATTTTAATCTTTATAGTAGGTTCCCACTCATCATAAAGTTTTCTAGGGATAGAAACTTCCAATTCAAGCTTTTCTTCAAAAGATTGCATCATAGCATCAACGAATATGTTTAGTAAAAGCTTTGTTTTGATTATAAGCATGAGGAGAATTCAACAAGGATTGCAACAAGGAAATACAATCATTAAAGAACAATTATCATAATTAAATTCCTTGAAATCCAAAAGGAGTGAGTTCTGTGCTACTTAAAATTTTTACTCTCCAATCCCACTTTAGTCAATTTTCAAAGGCCCATCAGAGACTCTTAAACAGGCTAGCCCGAACTCAATATGGACGCCTCTACTAACTACCTCTGATCAATCTCCAACCCACACGGTCCCATTTTTATCAAGATAAAATATGCTCAAACAGATTCAATAGGAGTCATGACTGCTTCACTACCAACCGCCTTCTCTCGCTAGATTATGTTGAGGCCTCCTCAAGTGCCGCGGTGTGGACGTGAGCCAAATTTCCCGTCAGTGAAAATGACCTAAGGTTGAGTCAGCCAAGCCCAAATGGGAGGCGCCGGTCGAGAGCAATGTCATCGCTCCTGGCTCCAAAACCCCTGCAACCACTAAAAACAAGAGGCTCTCTCTGCTGTCCACCAACACACCCAAATACAATGGATAAGACTCAATAATAGGTTGCACTGTTCATCGGAAGAGTGAGGGTAGATACAAGTGCCAATATGATGGATAGAATCATTGCGCGCTTATGTACTCACACGATAGAACTATACACACAACTCGCACAAGGGATAGCTAAATGCCAATAAAACGTGAGCAAGTACAACAGCAATCTTATTGCAACCTGTGTTGGAGAAACAAGGAGTCTAGTGTGTTCACTCAACTAACACGTAGGCTTGCAAGTATCTCGCTTCAACAGGAATAGAACATAATTGGTCACTAACTACTCCACTCAACCATGCCAACCACGATCACTCCAAGTCGCACTAGCGCAGAACCGTGGCAATGAATCAGCGCTGAAAACAGGACGATGAGCATTATGGTAGGTACGAAACCACTCAAAGTTGATACCTTTCGGATCGGATGTATCATAGAGTTCAATTACTAGAATAAACACCTTAAGACACAAAATCCCAAACCAATAACACTCCAGAACGCCTATGCACCTAGATAGTCGTCAACTGATCGACGCTTCAAACTAATCGTGGCGCTATTGAATTATACGATATGCATTTCCAAACCAATAGTCACGCATTCATCCTATTCCAACATAACACATACGATACTATCAAGGCTCCAAAGTTCTCTACGGAAAGTCTAAGACAAAAGACGGTGTGCCGACCCCTATGGCATAAGTGTCACCCGAGCCACGAGGTCCATGAGCGACCGCCAAGCATCTGGCGGTCAGCCGAACAAGACAAATACATCAAAGTCCACTCAACTGATATCCCATTGTCACACAGAGACGAGCAGATCATAGGCGACATACACATCAAGTGTTGTAAATCCTAGACTACAATCCGCGGATAAGAAGTAACTATACAGAAGGGAAAAACTCAATCATCCCGAGAGAGCTCAAGAGGGAAGAAATCAAAGAGCACAACAACATATAATACGCTAAACGCTCGCGATACATAACATTCGTATACCACCTCCGAAACACAGCGCAAAGAGAGGAGAGAACAAAACAACATAGCTAACTAAATTGTAAATACCCCTCAGCAAAACGATGGTAAAACTACTTCCTCCTCTAGAGCGACACAAACGAAATCAGGTGGAGAAATGGCTGATACGTCTCCAACGTATCTATAATTTTTGATTGCTCCATGCTATATTATCTACTGTTTTGGACATTATTGGGCTTTATTATCCACTTTTATATTATTTTTGGGACTAACCTATTAACCGGAGGCCCAACCCAAGAATTGCTGTTTTTTGCCTATTTCAGAGTTTCGCAGAAAAGGAATATCAAACGGAGTCCAAACAGATGAAACCTTCGGGAACGTGATTTTCGGATGGAACGAACATGATACCAGGAGACTTGGACCCTACGTCAAGAAATAAAAGGGAAGCCACGAGGTAGGGGGCGCCTACCCCCCCCAGGCGCGCCCTCCACCCTCGTGGGCCCCCTGTTGCTCCACCGACGTACTCCTTCCTCCTATATATACCTACGTACCCCCAAACGATCAGATACGGAGCCAAAAACCTAATTCCACCGCCGCAACCTTCTGTATCCACGAGATCCCATCTTGGGGCCTGTTCCGGAGCTCCGCCGGAGGGGGCATCCATCACGGAGGGCTTCTACATCAACACCATAGCCTCTCCGATGAAGTGTGAGTAGTTTACCTCAGACCTTCGGGTCCATAGTTATTAGCTAGATGGCTTCTTCTCTCTTTTTGGATCTCAATACAATGTTCTCCCCCTCTCTTGTGGAGATCTATTCGATGTAATCTTCTTTTTGCGGTGTGTTTGTTGAGACCGATGAATTGTGGGTTTATGATCAAGTATCTATGAACAATATTTGAATCTTCTCTGAATTCTTTTATGTATGATTGGTTATCTTTGCAAGTCTCTTCGAATTATCAGTTTGGTTTGGCCTACTAGATTGATCTTTCTTGCAATGGGAGAAGTGCTTAGCTTTGGGTTCAATCTTGCGGTGTCCTTTCCCAGTGACAGTAGGGGCAGCAAGGCACGTATTGTATTGTTGCCATCGAGGATAACAAGATGGTTTTTTTTATCATATTGCATGAATTTATCCCTCTACATCATGTCATCTTGCTTAAGGCGTTACTCTGTTTTCATGAACTTAATACTCTAGATGCATGCTGGATAGCGGTCGATGAGTGGAGTAATAGTAGTAGATGCAGGCAGGAGTCGGTCTACTTGTCTCGGACGTGATGCCTATATACATGATCATACCTAGATATTCTCATAACTATGCTCAAAA
>NC_053022.1:539082508-539095532 GCF_003073215.2 Triticum urartu
ACTGCAAAGGAATAAATTTTATTTAACTATCATGGTAGTTGTTAAACATTGAGAATGGTTGACAGCATTCTCAATCCCAATTAAGCATCATCATTAAAAACCCATCAAAATTAATTTATAGTAACATGTTGAGATTCACATGATAATCCAAGTACTAGATACTCAAGATGTCCATAACCGGGGACACGGCTAACCATGATTAGTTTATACACTCTGCAGAGGTTTGCGCACTTTTCCCCACAAGACTCGATCGCCTCCGTTTGGTTTCTCGCACTACATGGTGTTTGAGAAACGGATGACCGAGACATAGTCTTTCAGAAGCGTTGCACCTTACGATGGGTAGACCGTACCACCTACAACCCCTACATCTGCTAGTCTACCACTGTAAGAGTTCACACGACTTAATCAACTATGCTAGAGCCCATAATAGCTTGTGGCTGCACACGGAAGTTTCTAGTATGAATAATCTCATGATCCCTTTGAGCCTGGGTGGCGGTCCATAAAGAAAAACAGGCAATCCTGGAATACCCAGGTACCTCAATCCACCCAGATGTGTGTTTAAGTTTCCACCTTAAATAAACCATTAATTAACAATCTCACATCTGTCATGGATACACTCACCCAATCCACGTCTACTAGCATAGCATGGCATAATAAGCAAACGTAGAAGTAACTCCCAAAGGTTTGATAATAAACAGGTAATAGGTACTACCTCAACTACTTCCCAAACCCACAATTTAATTAGATCCTAATCATGCAATGTGTGAGGATTGATCTAATGCAATAAAACTGGGTAGTAGGAGGTATGATCAAAGTGTTACTTGCCTTGCTGATGATCCGGGAAACCTAGCGATTCGAAGTAACAAGCGGCGCACTCCGGGTACTCTATCGCAAACAAACAAGCATACAATAAGTACTCAACTAATGCACAGGTAAAACTCAAATAAGAGATCTAACCAGAAAGTTCAACTTAAGAACTCCGGTTGGCAAAAAGAATCAAATCGAACGAAGCAACGAAAGACAAACGGCAAAAGAAACAGGCTTTGTTTACTATTCTGGATCTAGGGCAAATTTTTACAGTGGCAAAAACTTGTTTGAGTTGGTTAAACGGAAAGAGGGTTTCGAGACGAAACTCCAGGCGCTTGAATCGCCTGATTCCGATAAACGAGCGAAAAGTTAGACTAAAACGAAAAATCGGATCAGAAATCGCGATCAGAAAAATCACGGATTTAATCCGAGAAAAGAAAAAACGACGAACGTTCGTTAAAACGAACGAACGGACGAACGCTCGCTATTTAAATAAACGAAAAACCGATCTATTTAAAAAAACCGAAACTAAAAAAAACGAACAAAACCGTCGAAAACCGAACGGTTTTTCGGGAAAAAACCGGCGACTAAAAAAAACTACCTCGGCAACTCCGGCGACTAATCCGGCGGCGGCGGCGGTCGGCGGCGCGGCCGGCGGCGGGCGGGGGGCGGCGGGCGGCGGCGGCGGGCGCGGCTAGGGTTTGGGGGGTTCCGGCTGGGCCTCCCCGGCTTATAAAGCCGGACGGGCCTAGTGTCCGGGTCGGACACGGCCCGTAGGTCGGTTGCGTTTTTTTAAAATAGTTACGCTCAGAAAAAACAAAAGGAATACTAAACGGACTCCAAAAATCCCGAAATAAATTTTCCCCGGCTTCTAAAATCAAGCCGCACAGGATGAACATTTATTTGGGGCCTAAATGCAATTTTGAAAAAGCGCATTTTTCCTAAATTCAAATAAAATAGCAAATAAAACCAAATAAAATCTTATTTGATTTTTTTATTAAATCCTCAATATTTCTTTATTTTGGGAAAGTCATTTTATTCCCTCTCTCATATTTTTGTAATAGAAATAATTGAAGATAAAATAAATAAAATCAAAAGATCCTATTTTCAAAATTTGAGACAACTCAAATATGAAAATAACGAAATCCCCAACTCTCTCCGAGGGTCCTTGAGTTGCTGAAAAATTTCTAGGATCAACCAAAATGCAATAAATATGATATGCAATGATGATCTAGTGTATAACATTCCAAATTGAAAATTTTGGGATGTTACACTATGTGATCGTTATTTCTGCCGAGGCGGGATTTGGAGCGGCGTTTACGCCCTGCTTTGACTGCTTCTCGAGGGGAACAACCCTTCGTTGCGTCCTTCCGTTCCTCGTCGTTTTTTCTTTTGGTGTGTCCACCATGTATACGTCATGTGATGAAGTGGGCGTCCAGTGCCCTGTGGGCAGTGGTTCCTGTTCATCTCCTGCATCGTCGTCCATACCGTCGATGTCTTCGGAGTCGAAGTCGAGCATGTCGGTTAAGTCATCGACAGTGGCTACTAAGTGGGTGGTGGGTGGGCGGCGAATTTCTTCGTCATCCGCATCCCAATCCTGCCGGACGTAGTTCGGCCAGGACTCTCCTGACAAGGAGAGAGACCTTAATGAGTTCAGTATGTCGCCAAAGGGCGAGTGCTGAAAAATATCCGCGGAGGTAAACTCCATGATCGGCGCCCAATCGGATTCGACAGGAACGGGCGCAGGCGGTTCGGAGTCCGTGGCCGGAGAAGGATCCGGCAGTTTGGCAACACGGCTCTCGTGAAGGGTAAGGTCGATATTCGGCTCGATCGCCGCAGAGGATACGGCCTCCGTGGCGGGGTCTATCCACCCGTCCATGGATGGCGCAACTGGCTCCGAATTGAGGGTCGGAGCGGCTGCCGGTGCGATTTCTTGAACACTGTCCGATGGTAGAGCTAAATCGTACTCATCGTGACCGCATGGCGCACAAGGCAGGGGCTCGAATCCGTCGAAGATCAAGTCTCCGCGGATATCGGCCGTGTAGTTTAAGCTTCCAAACCTGACCTGGTGGCCAGGGGCGTAACTTTCGATCTGCTCCAGATGGCCAAGCGAGTTGGCCCGGTGCGAAGCGCCGAACACAAAGATCTGTCCGGGGAGAAAAGTCTCACCCTGGACTGCATCGCTATCGATGATCGTAGGAGCCATCAAGCCTAACGGCGACGACACAGAGGAACTCTCAATGAAAGCACCAATGTCGGTGTCAAAACCGGCGGATCTCGGGTAGGGGGTCCCGAACTGTGCGTCTAAGGCGGATGGTAACAGGAGGCAGGGGACACGATGTTTTACCCAGGTTCGGGCCCTCTTGATGGAGGTAAAACCCTACGTCCTGCTTGATTTATTCTTGATGATATGAGTATTACAAGAGTTGATCTACCACGAGATCGGAGAGGCTAAACCCTAGAAGCTAGCCTATGGTATGATTGTATGTTGTCCTACGGACTAAAACCCTCCGGTTTATATAGACACCGGAGGGGGCTAGGGTTACACAAGGTCGGTTACAAAGGAGGAGATATACATATCCGTATTGCCTAGCTTGCCTTCCACGCCAAGTAGAGTCCTATCCGGACACGAGACGAAGTCTTCAATCTTGTATCTTCATAGTCCAACAGTCCGGCCAAAGGATATAGTCCGGCTGTCCGAGACCCCTAATCCAGGACTCCCACAGAAGGTGTACCCAATTGTTTTCTTAGGGTATAATATGAAGACGCACTTCTCCGATTTGGGTTCGAGCTTATCAAGCTGAAGCCTTTCGACATAAGCGTCACAACCCAAAACTTTAAGAAACGATAGCTTAGGTTTCTTACCAAACCACAATTCATACGGTGTCATCTCAACGGATTTAGATGGTGCCCTATTAATTCTGAATGCGACTGTCTCTAATGCATAATCCCAAAACAATAGTGGTAAATCAGTAAGAGACATCATAGATCGCACTATATCCAATAAAGTACGGTTACGACGTTCGGACACACCATTACGTTGTGGTGTTCTAGGTGGCGTGAGTTGTGAAACAATTCCACATTGTTAAATGAAGGACAAACTCGTAACTCAAATATTTTCCTCTGCGATCAAATCATAGAAACTTTATTTTCTTATGACGATAATTCTCCACTTCACTCTGAAATTCTTTTAATGTTTCAAATGTTTCAGACTTGTGTTTCATTAAGTAGATATACCCATACCTACTCAAATCATCTGTGATGGTCAGAAAATAATGATACCTGCCGCGTGCTTCAATACTCATCAGACCGCATACATCGGTATATATTATTTCCAATAAGTCATTAGCTCGCTCCATTGTTCTGAAGAATGGAGTTTTAGTCATCTTGCCCATGAGGCATGGTTCGCAAAGTATCAAATGATTCATAATCAAGTGATTCCAAAAGTCCATTTCCATGGAGTTTCTTCATGCGCTTTACACCAATATGACCTAAACGGCAGTGCCACAAATATGTTGCACTATCATTATCAACTTTGCATCTTTTGGCATAAATATTATGAATATGTATATCACTACTATCGAGATTCAATATACCATTCACATTGGGTGTATGACCATAGAAGGTTTTATTCATGTAAATAGAACAGCAATTATTCTTTGACTTAAATGAATAACCATATTGCGATAAACATGATCAAAACACATTCATGCTCAACGCAAACACCAAATAACATTTATTTAGGTTCAACACTAATCCCGAAGGTAGAGGGAGTGTGCGATGGTGATCGTATCAACCTTGGAATCACTTCCAACACATATCATCACCTCTCCCTTAACTAGTCTCTATTTATTCTGCAACTCCTGTTTCGAGTTACTAATCTTAGCAACTGAACCGGTAGCAAATACCAGGGGCTACTATTAATACTAGTAAGGTACACATCAATAACATGTATATAAAATATACCTTTGTTCACTTTGCCATCCTTCTTATCCGCCAAGTATTTGGGGCAGTTCCATTTTCAGTAACCATTTCCTTTGCAGTAGAGGCACTCAGTTTCAGGCTTGGGTCCAGCTTTGGGCTTCTTCATGGGAGCGGCAACTTGCTTGCCATTCTTATTGAATTTCCATCCCTTTCCCTTGCCCTTCTTCTTGAAATTAGTGGCCTTGTTAACCATCAACACTTGATGATCTTTCTTGATTTCTACCATCGCCAATTTCAGCATCGCGAAGAGCTCGGGAATCATTTTCGTCATCCCTTACATATTATAGTTCATCACGAAGTTCTTGTACCTCGGTGATAGTGACTAAAGAACTTTGTCAATCACTATCTTATCTTGGAGATTAACTCCCACTTGATTAAGCGACTGTAGTACCCAGACATTCTGAGCACATACTCACTGGTTGAGCTATTCTCCTCCATGTTGTAGGCAAAGTACTTGTCAGGGGTCTCATACCTCTCGACACGGGCATGAGTCTGAAATACCAATTTCAACTCTTGGAAGATCTCATATGCTCTGTGGCGTTCCAAATGTTTTTGAAGTCACGGTTCTAAGTCGTAAAGCATGGTGCACTAAACTATCAAGTAGACATCATATCGAGCTTGCCAAATGTTCATAACATCCGCATCTGCTCCTGCAATAGGTTTGTCACCTAGCGGTGCATCAAGGATATAATTCTTCTGTGCAGCAAATGAGGATAATCCTCTACCTCTTTGAGCACTGCGTTGGTTTTTCCGAAGAGGAAGGGATGATGCAGCAAAAGTAGCGTAAGTATTTCCCTCAGTTTTTGAGAAACCAAGGTATCAATCCAGTAGGAGGCTATGTGCGAGTCCCTCGCACCTTCACAAAACAAATAAATCCTCGCAACCAACTCGATAAGGGGTTGTCAATCCCTATAAGGCCACTTACGAGAGTGAGATCTGATAGATATGATAAGATAATTTTTTTTTGGTATTTTTAAGATAAAGATGCAAAGTAAAATAAAGGCAAAGTAAATAGCAAAGGAAATAACTAAATAGTAGGAGATTAATATGATAAAGATAGACCTGGGGGCCATAGGTTTCACTAGTGGCTTCTCTCAAGAGCATAAGTATTTTACGGTGGGTGAACAAATTACTGTTGAGCAATTGACAGAATTGAGCATAGTTATGGAGAATATCTAGGTATGATCATGTATATAGGCATCACGTCCAAGACAAGTAGACCGACTCCTTCCTGCATCTACTACTATTACTCCACTCATCGACCGCTATCCAGCATGCATCAAGAGTATTAAGTTCATGAACACAGAGTAACACCTTAAGCAAGATGACATGATGTAGAGGGATAAATTCATGCAATATGATAAAAACCCCATCTTGTTATCCTCGATGGCAACAATACAATACGTGCCTTGCTGCCCCTACTGTCACTGGAAAAGGACACCGCAAGATTGAACCCAAAGCTAAGCACTTCTCCCATTGCAAGAAAGATCAATCTAGTAGGCCAAACCAAACTGATAATTCGAAAAGACTTGCAAAGATAACCAATTATACATAAAAGAATTCAGAGAAGATTCAAATATTGTTCATAGATAAACTTGATCATAAACCCACAATTCATCGGTCTCAACAAACACACCGCAAAAAGAAGATTACATCGAATAGATCTCCACAAGAGAGGGGGAGAACATTGTATTGAGATCCAAAAAGAGAGAAGAAGCCATCTAACTAATAACTATGGACCCGAAGGTCTGAGGTAAACTACTCACACTTCATCGGAGAGGCTATGGTGTTGATGTAGAAGCTCTCCGTGATGGATACCCCCTCCGGCGGAGCTCCGGAACAGGCCCCAAGATGGGATCTCGTGGATACAGAAAGTTGCGGCGGTGGAATTAGGGTTTTGGCTCCGTATCTGATCGTTTGGGGGTACGTAGGTATATATAGGAGGAAGGAGTACGTCGGTGGAGCAACAGGGGGCCCACGAGGGTGGAGGGCGCGCCTGGGGGGGTAGGCGCGCCCCCTACCTCGTGGCCTCCTCCTTTGTTTCTTGATGTAGGGTCCAAGTCTCCTGGATCATGTTCGGTGAGAAAATCACGTTTCCCGAAGGTTTCATTCCGTTTGGACTCCGTTTGATATTCCTTTTCTTCGAAACCCTAAAATAGGCAAAAACAGCAATTCTGGGCTTGGGCCTCCGGTTAATAGGTTAGTCCCAAAAATAATATAAAAGTGGATAATAAAGCCCAATAATGTCCAAAACAGTAGATAATATAGCATGGAGCAATCAAAAATTATAGATACGTTGGAGACGTATCAAGCATCCCCAAGCTTAATTCCTGCTCGTCCTCGAGTAGGTAAATGATAAAAACAGAATTTTTGATGCGGAGTGCTACTTGGCATAATTTTAATGTAATTCTTCTTAATTGTGGTATGAATATTCAGATCCGAAAGATTCAAGACAAAAGTTCATATTGACATAAAAATAATAATACTTCAAGCATACTAACTAAGCAATTATGTCTTCTCAAAATAACATGGCCAAAGAAAGTTCATCCCTACAAAATCATATAGTTTAGTCATGCTCCATTTTTTCGTCACACAAGAATGCTCTCATCATGCACAACCCCGATGACAAGCCAAGCAATTGTTTCATACTTTAGTAATCTCAAACCTATAAACTTTCACGCAATATATGAGCGCGAGCCATGGATAGCACTATGGGTGGAATAGAATATGATGATGGGGTTATGTGGAGAAGACAAAAAAAGAGAAGTCTCACATCAACGAGGCTAATCAATGGGCTATGGAGATGCCCATCGATTGATGTTAATGCAAGGAGTAGGGATTGCCATGCAACGGATGCACTAGAGCTATAAATGTATGAAAGCTCAACAAAAGAAACTAAGTGGGTGTGCATCCAACTTGCTTGCTCACGAAGACCTAGGGCACTTGAGGAGGCCCATTGTTGGAATATACAAGCCAAGTTCTATAATGAAAATTCCCACTAGTATATGAAAGTGACAAAACAAAAGACTCTCTATCATGAAGATTATGGTGCTACTTTGAAGCACAAGTGTGGCAAAGGATAGTAGCATTGTCCCTTATTTTATTTTTTTTTTTTTATTTGGCCTTTCTTTTTTTGGCCTTTCTCTCTTTTTTTTAGGACAATGCTCTATGAATGATGGTCATCACACTTCTATTTACTTACAACTCAAGAATTACAACTCGATACTTAGAACAAGATATGACTCTATATGAATGCCTCCGGCGGTGTACCGGGATATGCAAGGAACCAAGAGTGACATGTATGAAAGAATTATGAACGTTGGCTTTGCCACAAATACCATGTCAACTACATGATAATGCTAAGCAATATGATAATCATGAATGTGTCATGATAAACGGGATGGTGGAAAGTTGCATGGCAATATATCTCGGAATGGCTATGGAAATGCCATAATAGGTAGGTATGGTGGCTGTTTTGAGGAATATATAAGGAGGTTTATGTGTGAAAGAGCGTATCATATCACGGGGGTTGGATGCACCGGCGAAGTTTGCACCAACTCTCAATGTGAGAAAGGGCAATGCACGGTACCGAAGAGGCTAGCAATGATGGAAGGGTGAGAGCGCGTATAATCCATGGACTCAACATTAGTCATAAAGAACTCACATACTTATTGCAAAAATCTACAAGTCATCAAAAACCTCAGCACTACGCGCATGCTCCTAGGGGGGTAGATTGGTAGGAAAAGACCATCGCTCGTCCCCGACCGCCACTCATAAGGAAGACAATCAAATAACACCTCATGTTTCAAATTTGTTACATAACGTTTACCATATGTGCATGCTACGGGACTTGCAAACTTCAACACAAGCATTTCTCAAATTCACAACTACTCAACTAGCACGACTTTGATATTATTACCTCCATATCTCAAAACAATCATCAAGCATCAAACTTCTCTTAGTATTCAAAACACTCATAAGAAAAATTTTACTAATCTTGAATACCTAGCATATTAGGATTATTTAAGCAAATTACCATGCTATTTAAGACTCTCAAAATAATCTAAGTGAAGCATGAGAGATCAATAGTTTCTATAAAACAAATCCACCACCGTGCTCTAAAAGATATAAGTGAAGTACTAGAGCAAAACTATATAACTCAAAGATATAAGCGAAGCACATAGAGTATTCTAACAAATTCCAAATCATGTATGGCTCTCTCAAAAGGTGTGTACAGCAAGGATGATTGTGGTAAACTAAAAAGCAAAGACTCAAATCATACAAGACGCTCCAAGCAAAACACATATCATGTGGTGAATAAAAATATAGCTCCAAGTAAAGTTACCGATAGAAGTAGACGAAAAGAGGGGATGCCTTCCGGGGCATCCCCAAGCTTTGGCTTTTAGGTGTCCTTAGATTATCTTGGGGGTGCCATGGGCATCCCCAAGCTTAGGCTCTTGCCACTCCTTGTTCCATAATCCATCAAATCTTTACCCAAAACTTGAAAACTTCACAACACAAAACTTAAAGTAGAAAATCTCGTGAGCTCCGTTAGCGAAAGAAAACAAAAGACCACTTCAAGGTACTGTAATGAACTCATTCTTTATTTATATTGGTGTTAAACCTACTGTATTACAACTTCTCTATGGTTTATAAACTATTTTACTAGCCATAGATTCATCAAAATAAGCAAACAACACACGAAAAACAGAATCTGTCAAAAACAGAACAGTCTGTAGTAATCTGTAGCTAGCGCAAGATCTGGAACCCCAAAAATTCTAAAATAAATTGCTGGACGTGAGGAATTTATCTATTAATAATATTCAAAAATAATTAACTAAATAGCACTTTCCAAATAAAAATGGCAGCAGTTCTCGTGAGCGCTAAAGTTTCTGTTTTTTACAGCAAGATATCAAGACTTTCCCCAAGTCTTCCCAACGGTTCTACTTGGCACAAACACTAATTAAACACAAAAAACACAACCTAAACAGAGGGATAAATAAATTATTTATTACTAAACAGGAGCAAAAAGCAAGGAATAAAAATAAAATTGGGTTGCCTCCCAACAAGCGCTATCGTTTAACGCCCCTAGCTAGGCATAAAAAGCAAGGATAGATCTAGGTATTGCCATCTTTGGTAGGCAATCCATAAGTGGCTCTCATAATATATTCATAAGGTAATTTAATTTAATTTCTATGAAAGTGTTCCATGCCTTTCCTTATCGGAAATTGGAATCTAATATTTCCTTCCTTCATATCAATAATTGCACCAATCGTTCTAAGGAAAGGTCTACCAAGAATAATAGGACATGAAGGATTGCAATCTATGTCAAGAACAATAAAATCTATGGGTACATAATTCCTATTTTCAACAATAAGAACATCATTAATTCTTCCCATAGGTTTCTTAATAGTGGAATCCGCAAGGTGCAAGTTTAGAGAGCAATAATCAAAATCACGGAAACCAAACAAATCACACAAAGTCTTTGGAATCATGGAAACACTAGCAACGAAATCACATAAAGCATAGAAATCATGATCTTTAATGTTAATTTTAGTAGTTGGTTCCCACTCATCATAAAGTTTTCTAGGAATAGAAACTTCCAACTCAAGTTTTTCTTCATAAGATTGCATCAATGCATCAACGATATGTTTAGTGAACGCTTTATTTTGACTATAAGCGTGAGGAGAATTTAGCACGGATTGCAACAAGGAAATACAATCAATCAAAGAGCAAATTTCATAATTAAATTCCTTGAAATCCAAAATAGTGGGTTTAGCAACATCTAGGGTTTTAATTTCTTCGATCCCACTTTCATCAATTTTAGCATCAAGATCTAAAAACTCCGAATGCTTGGAACGCCTTCTAGGTAAAGGTGGATCATATTCAGTCCCATCATTATTAAGATTCATATTGCAAAACAAAGATTTAATAGGGGACACATCAATAACTTTTAGATCTTCATCTTTATTTTCATAGGAACTAGAAGAACACGCTCTTATAAAGGCATCTTTCTTAGCACGCATCCTAGCGGTTCTTTCTTTGCACTCATCAATGGAAATTCTCATGGCTTTGAGAGACTCATTGATATCATGCTTAGGTGGAATAGATCTAAGCTTCAAAGAATCAACATGAAGAGAAATTCTATCAACGTTCCTAGCCAACTCATCAATCTTAAGCAATTTTTCTTCAATCGAAGCATTGAAATTCTTTTGCGAAGTAATAAATTCTTTAATATTAGATTCAAAATCAGAGGGCATCTTATTATAATTTACATAAGAATTGTTGTAGGAATTACCATAATTATTAGAGGGATTATTAGGATAAGGCCTAGGATTAAAATTTCTCCTATACGCGTTGTTACCAAAATTATTCCTACCAACAAAATTCACATCCATAGATTCATTATTATTCTCAATCAAGGTAGACAAGGGCATATCATTAGGATCAGAAAAAACACTCTTACTAGCAAATAATTTCATAAGTTCATCCATCTTTCCACTCAAAACATTAATTTCTTCTATCGCATGCACCTTTTTATTAGTAGATCTTTCAGTATGCCATTGAGAATAATTAACCATAATATTATCTAGAAGTTTAGTAGCTTCTCCTAAAGTTATTTCCATAAAAGTGCCTCCCACGGCCGAATCTAAAAGATTTCTAGAAGCAAAATTCAATCCGGCATAAATTTTTTGTATAATCATCCACAAATTCAAACCATGAGTAGGGAAATTACGTATCATTAATTTCATCCTCTCCCAAGCTTGTGCAACATGTTCATTATCAAGTTGCTTAAAATTCATAATATCGTTTCTAAGGGAGATGATCTTAGCGAGAGGAAAATACTTAGAGATAAAAGCATCTTTGCACTTGTTCCACGAATCAATACTATTTTTAGGCAAAGACGAAAACCAAGCTTTAGCACGATCTCTAAGCGAAAAAGGAAATAGCTTCAATTTAACAATATCATTGTCCAGATCTTTCTTCTTTTGCATATCACACAAATCAACGAAGCTATTTAGATGGGTAGCGGCATCTTCACTAGGAAGGTCGGAAAATGGATCTTTCATGACAAGATTCAGCAAAGCGACATTAATTTCACAAGATTCGGCATCGGTAAGAGGAGCAATCGGAGTGCTAATAAAATCATTGTTGTTGGTATTGGTAAAGTCACACAATTTAGTGTTATCTTGAGCCATCGTGACAAGCAAGCAATCCAACACACAAGCAAACAAAAAGCAAGCGGGCAAAAAGAGGCAAATAGAGAAAGAGAGGGAGGATAGAGAGAGAGGGCGAATAAAACGGCAAGGGTGAAGTGGGGGAGAGGGAAACGAGAGGCAAATGGCAACTAATGTAATGCGGGAGATAAGGATTGTGATGGGTACTTGGTATATTGACTTTTGCGTAGGTGCCAGAAATGGCTCATTGTCGGAAGTCAAATCTTGACTTGCGCGAACCTCCCCAGCAACGGTGCCAGAAATTCTTCTTGCTACCTCTTGAGCACTGCGTTGGATTTCCCCGAAGAGGAAAGGATGATGCAGCAAAGTAGCGTAAGTATTTCCCTCAGTTTTTGAGAACCAAGGTATCAATCCAGTAGGAGGTTGCGCGCGCGTCCCCTAGTACCTGCACAAAGCAAATAACTCCTCGCAACCAACGCAATAAGGGGTTGTCAATCCCTTCACGGTCACTTACGAGAGTGAGATCTGATAGATATGATAAGATAATATTTTTGGTATTTTTGTGATAAAGATGCAAAGTAAAATAAAGGCAAAGTAAAAGCAAATTAAATAACTAAGTATTGGAAGATTAATATGATGAAGATAGACCCGGGGGCCATAGGTTTCACTAGTGGCTTCTCTCAAGAGCATAAGTATTTTACGGTGGGTGAACTAATTACTGTTGAGCAATTGACAGAATTGAGCATTTTTATGAGAATATCTAGGTATGATCATGTATATAGGCATCACGTCCAAGACAAGTAGACCGACTCCTGCCTGCATCTACTACTATTACTCCACTCATCGACCGCTATCCAGCATGCATCTAGAGTATTAAGTTCATAAAACAGAGTAACGCCTTAAGCAAGATGACATGATGTAGAGGGATAAACTCATGCAATATGATGAAAACCCCATCTTGTTATCCTCGATGGCAACAATACAATACGTGCCTTGCTGCCCCTACTGTCACTGGGAAAGGACACCGCAAGATTGAACCCAAAGCTAAGCTCTCT
>NC_053022.1:539096532-539114892 GCF_003073215.2 Triticum urartu
CAACGAATGTCAAGAGCTCCGAGCCGTGCGAGAAGGAAGGATCGGCCGTCGCCCCGACCGCGGTGACCGGGGCTACGGTCGAGGAGGAGGAAGGAACACAGGACGCTGGGAAGACCGTGGCCCGCGCAAGGGTGGCGCGATCAACCTCGCGAGGATCGCTGGCAAGACCCGCCTCGCGAGGGAGACTGGAGGGATCAGCCTCGCGAGGATCGCCGCAAGGCAACGCAGGCCTCCCTCCGCTCCGCCGCAGCCAAGGAGAAACGAGGACCGCCACCAGGACGAGGGGCTGGGGGCTTCCAGGAGCCGCGCGCGATCGCCTGCATCCTGGAGACGTATCAAGCATCCCCAAGCTTAATTCCTGCTCGTCCTCGAGTAGGTAAATGATAAAAAAGATAATTTTTGATGTGGAGTGCTACTTGGCATAATTTTAATGTAATTCTTCTTAATTGTGGTATGAATATTCAGATCCGAAAGATTCAAGATAAAAGTTTAATATTGACATAAAAATAATAATACTTCAAGCATACTAACAAAGCAATCATGTCTTCTCAAAATAACATGGCCAAAGAAAGTTATCCCTACAAAATCATATAGTCTGGCTATGCTCTATCTTCACCACACAAAATATTTAAATCATGCACAACCCCGATGACAAGCCAAGCAATTGTTTCATACTTTTGACATTCTCAAACTTTTTCAATCTTCACAATACATGAGCGTGAGCCATGGATATAGCACTACATGTGGAATAGAATGGTGGTTGTGGAGAAGACAAAAAGGGAAGATAGTCTCACATCAACTAGGCGTATCAACGGGCTATGGAGATGCCCATCAATAGATATTAATGTGAGTGAGTAGGGATTGCCATGCAACGGATGCACTAGAGCTATAAGTATATGAAAGCTCAACAAAAGAAACTAAGTGGGTGTGCATCCAACTTGCTTGCTCACGAAGACCTAGGGCATTTTGAGGAAGCCCATCATTGGAATATACAAGCCAAGTTCTATAATGAAAAATTCCCACTAGTATATGAAAGTGACGAAATGAGAGACTCTCTATCATGAATATCATGGTGCTACTTTGAAGCACAAGTGTGGTAAAGGATAGTAACATTGTCCCTTCTCTCTTTTTCTCTCATTTTTTTATTTGGGCCTTTTCTATTTTTTATGGCCTCTTTTTTTCTTCCGTAGTCTCATCCCGACTTGTGGGGGAATCATAGTCTCCATCATCCTTTCCTCACTGGGACAATGTTCTAATAATGATGATCATCACACTTTTATTTTCTTACAACTCAACAATTACAACTCGATATTTGAACAAGATAAATCTATATGAATGCCTCCGGCGGTGTACCGGGATATGCAATGAATCAAGAATGA
Source organism: Triticum urartu (assembly GCF_003073215.2). Classification (NCBI taxonomy): domain Eukaryota; kingdom Viridiplantae; phylum Streptophyta; class Magnoliopsida; order Poales; family Poaceae; genus Triticum; species Triticum urartu. Next base: position 539,097,912 of record NC_053022.1, read on the forward strand.
CATGTATGAAAGAATTATGAATGGTGAGTTTGCCACAAATACGATGTCAGCTACATGATCATGCTAAGCAATATGACAATGATGGAGTGTGTCATAATAAACGGGACAATGGTGGAAAGTTGCATGGCAATATATCTCGGAATGGCTATGGAAATTCCATAATAGGTAGGTATGGTGGCTGTTTTTAGGAAGGTATATGGTGGGTGTATGATACCGGCGAAAGGTGCACGGTATTTAGAGAGGCTAGCAATGGTGGAAGGAAGAAAAGTGCATATAATCCATGGACTCAACATTAGTCATAAAGAACTCATATACTTATTGCAAAAATCTACAAGTTATCAAAGCAAAGTATTACGCGCATGCTCCTAGGGGGATAGATTGGTAGGAAAAGACCATCGCTCGTCCCCGACCGCCACTCATAAGGAAGACAATCAAAAAATAAATCATGCTCCGACTTCATCACATAACGGTTCACCATACGTGCATGCTACGGGAATCACAAACTTTAACACAAGTATTTCTCAAATTCACAACTACTCAACTAGCACAACTTTAATATCACCATCTTCATATCTCAAAACAATTATCAAGTATCAAACTTCTCATAGCATTCAACACACTCATACGAAAGTTTTTACTATTCTTGAATACCAAGTATATTAGGATTATTTAAGAAAATTACCATGCTATTTAAGACTCTCAAAATAATCTAAGTGAAGCATGAGAGATCAATAGTTTCTATAAATAAATCCACCACCGTGCTCTAAAAATATAAGTGAAGTCACATAGAGTATTCTAACAAATTCCAAATCATGTATGGCTCTTAAAAAGGTGTGTACAGCAAGGATGATTGTGGTAAACTAAAAATCAAAGACTCAAATCATACAAGATGCTCCAAGCAAAACACATATCATGTGGTGAATAAAAATATAGCTCCAAGTAAAGTTACCGATAGAAGTAGACGAAAGAGGGGATGCCTTCCGGGGCATCCCCAAGCATTGGATTTTAGGTGTCCTTAGATTATATTGGGGGTGCCATGGGAATCCCCAATCTTAGGCTCTTACCACTCCTTGTTCCATAATCCATCAAATCTTTACCCAAAACTTGAAAACTTCACAACACAAAACTTAAAGTAGAAAATCTCGTGAGCTCCTTAGCGAAAGAAAACAAAAGACTACTTCAAGGTACTGTAATGAACTCATTATTTATTTATATTGGTGTTAAACCTACTGTATTCAACTTCTCTATGGTTTATAAACTATTTTACTAGACATAGATTCATCAAAATAAGCAAACAACACACGAAAAACAGAATCTGTCAAAAACAGAACAGTCCGTAGTAATCTGTAGCTAGCTCAAGATATGGAACCCAAAAATTCTAAAATAAATTTATGGACGTGAGTAATTTATCTATTAATCATCTCAAAAAGAATTAACTAAATATCACTTTCCAAATAAAAATGGCAGCAGTTCTCGTGAGCGCTAAAGTTTCTGTTTTTTACAGCAAGTGTAACAAGACTTTCCCCAAGTCTTCCCAACGGTTCTACTTGGCACAAACACTAATTAAACACAAAAACACACAAAACAGAGTCTAGATAAATTATTTATTACTAAACAGGAGCAAAAAGCAAGGAATAAAAATAAAATTGGGTTGCCTCCCAACAAGCGCTATCGTTTAACGCCCCTAGCTAGGCATAATAAGCAAGGATAGATCTAGGTATTGCCATCTTTGGTAGGCAATCCATAAGTGGCTCTCATAATAGATTCATAAGGTAATTAATTTTCTTTCTAGGAAAGTGTTCCATGCCTTTCCTTAATGGAAATTGGAATCTAATATTTCCTTCCTTCATATCAATAATTGCACCAATCGTTCTAAGGAAAGGTCTACCAAGAATAATAGGACATGAAGGATTGCAATCTATATGTCAAGAACAAAAAATCTACGGGCACATAATTCCTATTTGCAACAATAAGAACATCATTAATTCTTCCCATAGGTTTCTTAATAGTGGAATCCGCAAGGTGCAAGTTTAGAGAGCAATCATCAAAATCACGGAAACCTAATAAATCACACAAAGTCTTTGGAATCGTGGAAACACTAGCACCCAAATCACACAAAGCATAGAATTCATGATCTTTATTTAATTTTAATTTTAATAGTTGGTTCCCACTCATCATAAAGTTTTCTAGGGATAGAAACTTCCAACTCAAGTTTTTCTTCATAAGATTGCATCAAGGCATCAACGATATGTTTAGTAAACGCTTTATTTTGACTATAAGCATGAGGAGAATTTAGCACGGATTGCAACAAGGAAATACAATCAATAAAAGAGCAATTTTCATAATTAAATTCCTTGAAATCCAAAATGGTGGGTTTAGCAACATCTAGGGTTTTAATTTCTTCAATCCCACTTTTATCAATTTTAGCATCAAGATCTAAATTCCGAATTTTTGGAACGCCTTCTAGGTAAAGGTGGATCATATTCAGTCCCATCATTATCAAGATTCATATTGCAAAACAAAGATTTAATAGGGGACACATCAATAACTTTTAGATCTTCATCTTTATTTTCATAGGAACTAGAAGAACACGCTCTTATAAAGGCATCTTTCTTAGCACGCATCCTAGCGTTCTTTCTTTGCACTCATCAATGGAAATTCTCATGGCTTTGAGAGACTCATTGATATCATGCTTAGGTGGAATAGATCTAAGTTTCAAAGAATCAACATCAAGAGAAATTCTATCAACGTTCCTAGCCAACTCATCAATCTTAAGCAATTTTTCTTCAATCAAAGCATTGAAATTCTTTTGCGAAGTAATAAATTCTTTAATATTAGATTCAAAATCAGAGGGCATCTTATTATAATTTCCATAAGAATTGTTGTAGGAATTACCATAATTATTAGAGGGATTACTAGGATAAGGCCTAGGATTAAAATTTCCTCTATACGCGTTGTTACCAAAATTGTTCCTACCAACAAAATTCACATCCATAGATTCATTATTATTCTCAATCAAAGTAGACAAGGGCATATCATTAGGATCAGAAGAAACACTCTTACTAGCAAATAATTTCATAAGTTCATCCATCTTTCCACTCAAAACATTAATTTCTTCTATCGCATGCACCTTTTTATTAGTAGATCTTTCAGTATGCCATTGAGAATAATTAACCATAATATTATCTAGGAGTTTAGTAGCTTCTCCTAAAGTGATTTCCATAAAAGTGCCTCCCGCGGCCGAATCTAAAAGATTTCTAGAAGCAAAATTCAATCGGCATAAAAATTTGTATAATCATCCACAAATTCAAACCATGAGTTAGGGCAATTACGTATCATTAATTTCATCCTCTCCCAAGCTTGTGCAACATGTTCATGATCAAGTTGCTTAAAATTCATAATATCGTTTCTAAGAGAGATGATCTTAGCGGGAGGAAAATACTTAGAGATAAAAGCATCTTTGCACTTGTTCCAAGAATCAATACTATTTTTAGGCAAAGACGAAAACCAAGCTTTAGCACGATCTCTAAGCGAAAAAGGAAATAGCTTCAATTTAACAATATCATTATCCACATCTTTCTTCTTTTGCATATCACATAGATCAACGAAGCTATTTAGATGGGTAGCGGCATCTTCACTAGGAAGGCCGGAAAACGGATCTTTCATACAAGATTCAGCAAGGCAGCATAATTTCACAAGATTCAGCATCGGTAAGAGGAGCAATGGAGTGCTAATAAAATCATTGTTGTTGGTATTGGTAAAGTCACACAATTTAGTGTTATCTTGAGCCATCGTGACAAGCAAGCAATAACACACAAGCAAACAAAAAGCAAGCGGCAAAAAGAGGCAAATAGAGAAAGAGAGGGAGGATAGAGAGAGAGGGCGAATAAAACGACAAGGGTGAAGTGGGGGAGAGGAAAACGAGAGGCAAATGGAATAATGTAATGCGGGAGATAAGGGTATGTGATGGGTACTTGGTATGTTGACTTTTGCGTAGACCCCCGGCAACGGCGCCAGAAATCTTCTTGCTACCTCTTGAGCACTGCGTTGGATTTCCTTGAAGAGGAAAGGGATGATGCAGCAAAGTAGCGTAAGTATTTCCCTCAGTTTTTGAGAACCAAGGTATCAATCCAGTAGGAGGCTACGCGCGAGTCCCTCGTACCTGCACAAAACAAATAACTCCTCGCAACCAACGCGATAAGGGGTTGTCAATCCCTTCACCATCACTTACGAGAGTGAGATCTGATAGATATGATAAGATAATATTTTTGGTATTTTTATGATAGAGATGATACGTCCATTTTGAATCATGCTTTTATATCAATATTTATTGCATTATGGGCTGTTATTACACATTATGTCACAATACTTATGCATATTCTCTCTTATTTTACAAGGTTTACATGAAGAGGGAGAATGTCGGCAGCTGGGATTCTGGGTTGGAAAAGGAGCAAATATTAGAGACCTATTTTGCACAGCTCCAAAAGTCCTGAAACTTCACGGAAGACGTTTTCAGAATATATAAAAAATACTCAGCGGAGGAGATTCACCAGGGGGGGCACACCCTGCCCACGAAGGTGGGGGCGCGCCCTACCCCCTAGGCGTGCCCCCTACCTCGTGGGCCCCCTGGTGGCCCTCCGGTGGCCATCTTCTACTATATGAAGTCTTTCGATGGGAAAAAATAAGAATCCATTTTCTCGGACGAAACTCCGCCGCCACGAGGCGGAACCTTGGCGGAACCAATCTAGGGCTCTGGCGGAGCTGTTCTGCCAGGGAAACTTCCCTCCCGGAGGGGGAAATCATCGGCATCGTCATCACCAACGCTCCTCTCATCGGGAGAGGGCAATCTCCATCAACATCTTCATCAACACCATCTCCTCTCAAAACCCTAGTTCATCTCTTGAATCCAATGCTTGTCTCTAAGTCCGGGATTGGTACCTATGGGTTGCTAGTAGTGTTAATTACTCCTTGTAGTTGATGCTAGTTGGTTTATTTGGTGGAAGATCATATCTTCAGATCCTATATGCATATTAATACCCCTCTGATTATGAACTTGAATATGCTTTGTGAGTAGTTACGTTTGTTCCTGAGGACATGGGAGAAGTCTTGCTATTAGTAGTCATGTGAATTTGGTATTCGTTCGATATTTTGATGAGATGTATGTTGTCTCTCCTCTAGTGGTGTTATGTGAACGTCGACTACATGACACTTCACCATTATTTGGGCCTAGAGGAAGGCATTGGGAAGTAATAAGTAGATGATGGGTTGCTAGAGTGACAGAAGCTTAAACCCTAGTTTATGCGTTGCTTCGTAAGGGCTTGATTTGGATCCATATGTTTCATGCTATGGTTAGGTTTACCTTAATACTTTTGTTGTAGTTGTGGATGCTTGCAATAGAGGTTAATCATAAGTGGGATGCTTATCCAAGTAAGGACAGTACCCAAGCAATAGTCCACCCACATACCAAATTATCAAAGTACCGAATGCGAATCATATGAGTGTGATGAAAACTAGCTTGATGATATTCCCATGTGTCTCGGGAGCGCTTTTCTCTATATAAGAGTTGTCCAGGCTTGTCCTTTGCTACAAAAAGGTTGGGCCACCTTGCTGCACTTTATTTACTTTTGTTACTTGTTGCTCGTTACAAATTATCCTATCACAAAACTATCTGTTACCACTTATTTCAGTACTTGCAGAGAATACCTTGCTGGAAACGCTTATCATTTCCTTCTGCTCCTCTGGGGTTCGACACTCTTACTTATCGAAAGGACTACAATTAGATCCCCTATACTTGTGGGTCATCAAGACTCTTTTTGGCGCCGTTGCCGGGGAGTGAAGCGCCTTTGGTAGGTGGAATTTGGTAAGGAAAATTTATATAGTGTGCTGAAATTTACTGTCACTTGTTACTATGGAAAGTAATCCTTTGAGGGGCTTGTTCGGGGTATCTTCACCCCGACCAAGTAGAGCAAAGAGTTGCTCCTCAACTTACTGAACCTACTGAAAATGAAAATGTTCTGCTTTGAAATTCCTTCGGGTCATGATATGAAAAACTGCTAGCTAATCCCTTTTTAGGAGATGGAACAAAGCATCCTGATGAGCATCTAATATATGTGGATGAAGTTTGTGGATTATTTAAGCTTGCAGGTGTACCCGGAGATGTTGTTAAGAAGAAGGTTTCCCTTTATCTTTGAAGGGAGATGCATCGACATGGTATAGGCTATGTGATGATATGGGGTCATTGGAATTACAAACGATTGAAATTGGAATTTCATCAGAAGTTTTATCCTACTGCATCTTGTTCATCGTTATCGCAATTATATATTAATTTTTGGCCTCACGCGAAGGAGAAAGCATCACCTCAAGCTTGGGGGAGGCTTAAATCAATGTTATATTCATGCCCCAATCATGAGCTCTCAAGAGAAATGATTATTCAAATTATGCTCGGCTTTCTGATAGCAATCGCACCATGCTTGATACTTCTTGTGCTGGCTCTTTTATGATGAATGACTATTGAATTCAAATGGGATTTATTGGAAAGAATTAAATCAACTCTGAAGATTGGGACCTCGACAAAGGTAAGGAGTCAGGTATGACACCTAGTTTTGATTGTGTTAAATCTTTTATGGATACCGATGTTTTCCGTAAATTTAGCACTAAATATGGACTTGACTCTGAGATAGTAGCTTCTTTCTGTGAATCTTTTGCTACTTATGTTGATCTCCCCAAGGAGAAGTGGTTTAAATATCATCCTCCCATAGAAGTAAAAGTAGCTGCACCTATTAAAGTTGAAGAAAAGATTGTCACTTATAATGATCCTATTGTTCCTACTTCTTATGTTGAGAAACCATATTTTCCTGTTAGGATAAAGGATCATGCTAAATCTTCAACTGTGGTTCGTAAAAGCAATATTAAAACTTATGCACCTCCTGAGCAAATTAAAGTTGAACCTAATACTGCTATTACTAAAGATCTCTTGTCTGATAATATTGATGGGCATGTTATTTATTTCTGTGATGAAACTGCTAGAATTGCTAAACCTTGTGCTAAAGATAAACCTAGACCTGTGGTAGGCATGTCTGTTATTTCTGTTAAAATAGGAGATCATTGTTATCATGGATTATGTGATATGGGTGCCAGTGCTAGTGCAATACCTATTGGCCTATATAGAGAAATCATGCATGATATTGCACCTGTTGAGTTAGAAGATATTGATGTCACAATTAAACTTGCCAATAGAGATACTATTTCACCAATGGGAATTGTTAGAGATGTTGAAGTCTTGTGTGGGAAAACTAAATATCCTGCTGATTTTCTTGTTCTTGGTTCCCCACAAGATAGCTTTTGTCCCATTATATTTGGTAGACCCTTCTTAAACACTGTTAATGCTACCATAGATTGCAAAAGAGATATTGTACCATTATATTTGGTAGACCCTTCTTAAAGACTGTTAACGTTACTCATGAATTTAATTTCTCTAAATTTAGCAGACAACACCGTGAAGAAGAATTACCTAGTAAGGATGAACTTATTGGTCTTGCTTCTATTGTCGTACCTCCTAGTGATCCTTTAGAACAATATTTGCTAGACCATGAAAAATGATGTGTTTATGAATGAAAGAAGGGAAATAGATGAAGTATTCTTTAAACAGGAACCTATTCCGAAACACAATTTGCATGTTGAAATCCTAGGGGATCCTCCTCCACCCAAGGGTGATCCCGTGTTTGAGCTTAAACCGTTGCCCGATACTCTTAAATATGCTTATCTTGATGAGAAAAAGATATATCCTGTTATTATTAGTGCTAACCTTTCAGAGCATGAGGAAGAGAGATTATTGAAAACTCTGAAGAAGCACCGTGCTGCTATTGGGTATACTCTTGATGATCTTAAGGGCATTAGTCCCACTCTATGTCAACATAAAATAATTTTGGAAGAAGATGCTAAACTAGTTCATGATCATCAACGACGGCTGAATCCTAAAATGAAAGAAGTGGTAAGAAAGGAAATACTAAAGCTCCTTGAGGCAGGTATAATCTATCCCGTTGCTGATAGTCAGTGGGTAAGTCCTGTCCATTGTGTCCCTAAGAAGGGAGGTATTACTGTCGTTCCTAATGATAAAGATGAATTGATTCCTCAAAGAATTATTACAGGTTATAGGATGGTAATTGATTTCCGCAAATTAAATAAGGCCACCAAAAAAGATCATTACCCATTACCTTTTATCGATCAAATGCTAGAAAGATTATCTAAACATACACATTTTTGCTTTCTAGATGGTTATTCTGGTTTCTCTCAAATACCTGTGTCAGCTAAGGGTCAATCAAAGACTACTTTTACTTGCCCTTTTGGTACTTTTGCTTATAGACGTATGCCTTTTGGTTTATGTAATGCACCTGCTACCTTTCAAAGATGCATGATGGCTATATTCTCTGACTTTTGTGAAAAGATTTGTGAGGTTTTCATGGACGGTTTCTCCATCTATGGATCTTCTTTTGATGATTGCTTGAGCAACCTTGATCGAGTTTTGCAGAGATGTGAAGAGACTAATCTTGTCTTGAATTGGGAAAAGTGCCACTTTATGGTTAATGAAGGTATTGTCTTGGGGCACAAAGTTTCTGAAAGAGGTATTGAGGTTGATAAAGCCAAGGTTGATGCTATTGAGAAGATGCCATGTCCCAAGGACATCAAAGGTATAAGAAGTTTCCTTGGTTATGCCGGGTTTTATAGGAGGTTCATTAAGGACTTCTCAAAAATTTCTCGGCCTTTGACTAATTTATTACAAAAAGATATACCATTTGTTTTTTATGATGATTGTGTAGAAGCATTTGAAATACTTAAGAAAGCATTGATCTCTGCACCTATTGTTCAGCCACCTGATTGGAATTTACCCTTTGAAATTATGTGTGATGCTAGTGATTATGCTGTAGGTGTTGTTCTAGGGCAAAGAGTTGATAAGAAATTAAATGTTATTCAATATGCTAGTAAAACCCTAGACAATGCTCAAAGAAATTATGCTACCACTAAAAAAGAATTCTTAGCAGTTGTATTTGCTTGTGATAAGTTCAGACCTTATATTGTTGATTCTAAAGTAACTATTCACACTGACCATGCTGCTATTAAATATCTCATGGAAAAGAAAGATGCTAAACCTAGGCTTATTAGATGGGTTCTCTTGCTACAAGAATTTGACTTACATATTGTTGATAGAAAAGGAGCTGAGAACCCCGTTGCAGACAACTTGTCTAGGTTAGAAAATGTGCTTGATGACCCACTTCCTATTGATGATAGCTTCCTTGATGAGCAATTAAATGTCATAAATGCTTCTCATACTGCTCCATGGTATGCTGATTATGCTAATTACATTGTTGCTAAGTTTATACCACCTAGTTTCACATACCAGCAAAAGAAAAAGTTCTTCTATGATTTGAGGCATTACTTTTGGGATGACCCACATCTTTATAAAGAAGGAGTAGATGGTGTTATTAGACGTTGTGTACCTGAGCATGAACAGGAACAGATCTTACGCAAGTGTCACTCCGAAGCTTATGGAGGACACCATGCTGGAGATAGAACTTCACATAAGGTATTGCAATCTGGTTTTATTGGCCTACTCTCTTCAAGGATTCCCGTAAGTTTGTCGTGATGAATGGCAAAGAATTGGTAATATTAGTAGACGTCAAGAAATGCCTATGAACTATTCACTTGTTATTGAACCATTTGATGTTTGGGGCCTTGACTATATGGGACCTTTTCCTTCCTCTAATGGATACACACATATTTTAGTTGCTGTTGATTATGTTACTAAGTGGGTAGAAGCTATTCCAACTAGTAGTGATGATCATAAAACCTCTATTAAAATGCTTAAAGAAGTTATTTTTCCAAGGTTTGGAGTCCCTAGATATTTAATGACTGATGGTGGTTCACATTTTATTCATGGTGCTTTCCGTAAAATGCTTGCTAAGTATGATGTTAATCATAGAATTGCATCTCCTTATCACCCACGTCTAGTGGTCAAGTAGAATTGAGTAATAGAGAACTCAAATTAATTTTGCAAAAGACTGTCAATAGGTCTAGAAAGAATTGGTCCAAGAAACTTGATGATGCATTATGGGCCTATAGAACTGCATATAAAAATCCTATGGGTATGTCTCCGTATAAAATGGTTTATGGAAAAGCATGTCACTTACCTCTCGAACTAGAACACAAGGCTTATTGGGCTATTAAAGAACTCAATTATGATTTTAAACTTGCCGGTGAGAAGAGGTTATTTGATATTTGCTCACTTGATGAATGGAGAACCCAAGCCTACGAAAATGCCAAGTTGTTTAAAGAAAAAGTTAAAAGATGGCATGATAAAAGGATACAAAAGTCGTGAGTATCCTTCTCTCTTTGTATTGCTATACAACTCTCGTTTAAGATTTTTTGCAGGAAAACTTCTCTCTAAATGGGAAGGTCCTTACGTTATCGAGGAGGTCTATCGTTCCGGTGCCATAAAAATCAACAACTTTCGAAGGCACAAATCCGAAGGTGGTGAACGGTCAAAGAATTAAACATTATATCTCAGGTAATCCTATAAATGTTGAAACCAATGTTATTGAAACCGTAACCCCGGAGGAATACATAAGGGACACTTTCCGGAACGTTTCAGACTCCGAAAAGGAATAGGTATGTGGTACGGTAAGTAAACCGACTCCAAAACAGTTTTTAAGGCAATATTCTCTGTTTTGGAATATTTAGAAAAATAGAAAAATAAGAAGCAGTCCGGGAAGGACACGAGGGCTCCACGAGGGTGGAGGGCGCGCCCTACCCTGGGCGCGCCCCCTACCTCGTGGGCACCTCGTGCGCTCTTCCGGACTCCGTTTTCTTACACGACTACGTATTTTGGTCGGTAAAAATTCATTATATAATCTCCCGGAAGGTTTTGATCCCGTATCACGCAAATATCTCCTGTCTTTGTTTCGAGCTGTCCTGCTGCAGATTTGAGCAACATGTCGTCCCAGGATTCGGAAGGAGAAAGCTATGTGGCTGATTACCTTGCAGATCCTAAGGTCTATGGGGATGTGGAGCATTGTGGTTGGACTACGGAAGAAGAAGAGGACTATGAACCTAAGGGAAAGGAGGAGACGAGCTCAGATGAAGATGAAGTCCCACTACCTCAACCTGGGGACATGCATGTGGAGTTCAAAAAGTCAAGCCTCCCTGATAGAGTAAAGAAACCTAAGATCGAGTTTATCCCTTTTCGCCTCTTGCAGGAAAACAAACAGGAACTATGCAAAAAGATACTGAGCCTGGAAGCAGGAGATCGAGGACCTAAGGGACCAAAATTCTGTCCTCAAGCGCAAATTAAGGAAGAAGCCTACGCCATCAACAAAACCACCACTCTCCACCAACAAAAGAGAATAATCACATGGTATGGGCACTCCCCTTGGCAACTGCCAAGCTTGGGGGAGTGCCCCGGTATCGTATCACCATCACTTTTATCTTTACCGTTTTTCTTAGTTCGATCCTTTTGGTAATATCTTGATCTAGTAGAATAAAGTTTTAGTATGATCTAGTTGTGAGTTTTGCTTTATGATCCTTCTATGTAATCGAGTCCGTGAGCTATATATAATAAAGATTAGTGTTGAGTCAAGGGCTTGATTATTTTGCCATGATCCTAAGTGAATAAAAGAAAAGAAAAATAAATAAAAAGGAAACAAAGAGATCATATGGATCTTATGGAGAGTAATGAGCTCACATAGAAAAAGTATGATGAATAAAAGTTGTTGAGAGTTGACAAACATAGTTTTGGTCATCGTTGCAATTAATAGGAAGTAATAAAGAAAGAGAGGTCTTCACATATAAATATACTATCTTGGACATCTTTTATGATTGTGAGCACTCATTAAAATATGACATGCTAAAGAGTTGACGTTGGACAAGGAAGACAACGTAATGGGTTATGTTTTCTTACATCTGAAATAAATTATATTGTCATGGATCATCCAACATGGTTGAGCTTGCCTTTCCCTCTCATGCTAGCCAATTCATAGCACCAAGTAGAGATACTACTTGTGCTTCCAAATACCCTTAAACCAGTTTTGCCATGAGAGTCCACCATACCTACCTATGGATTGAGTAAGATCCTCCAAGTAAGTTGTCATCGGTGCAAAGCAATAAAAATTGCTCTCTAAATATGTATGACTTATTAGTGTGGGAGAAAATAAACTTTATACGATCGTGTGATATGGAAGAAATAAAAGCGACAGACTGCATAATAAAGGTCCATATCACAAGTGGCAATATAAAGTGACGTTCTTTCGCATTAAGATTTTGTGCATCCAACCATAAAAGCGCATGACAACCTCTGCTTCCCTCTGCGAAGGGCCTATCTTTTACTTTTATCTCCTACCTTGCATAAGAGTCATGGTGATCTTCACCCTTCCTTTTTACATTTTATCCTTTGGCAAGCACAGTATGTTGGAAAGATCCTGGTATATATGGCTAATTGGATGTGAGTTTTCATGAACTATTATTGTTGACATTACCCTTGAGGTAAAACGTTGGGAGGCAAAACTATAAGCCCCTATCTTTCTCTGTGTCCGATTAAAACTCCATACCCATAAGTATTGCGTGAGTGTCAGCAATTGTGAAAGACTATATGATAGTTGAGTATGTGGACTTGCTGAAAAGCTCTTATATATTGACTCTTTCCTATGTTATGATAAATTGCAATTGCTCCAATGACTGAGATTATAGTTTGTTAGTTTTCAATGAAGTTTATGATTCATACTTGAAATTGTGATTGAATTATTACTCTAGCATAAGAATCATATGACAAGAATTATGTAAGTTTTGTTCTAAGAATGATCATGATGCCCTCATGTCCGTATTTTATTTTTATCGACACCTCTATCTCTAAACATGTGGACATATTTTTCGATTTCGGCTTTCGCTTGAGGACAAGCGAGGTCTAAGCTTGGGGGAGTTGATACGTCCATTTTGCATCATGCTTTTATATCGATATTTATTGCATTATGGTTGGCTGTTATTACACATTATGTCACAATACTTATGCCTATTCTCTCTTATTTTACAAGGTTTACATAAAGAGGGAGAATGCCGGCAGTTGGGATTCTGGGCTGGAAAAGGAGCAAATATTAGAGACCTATTCTGCACAGCTCCAAAAGTCCTGAAACTTCACAGAAGTATTTTCAGAATATATAAAAAATACTGAGCGCAAGAAGTTCACCAGGGGGGCCACACCCTGCCCACGAGGGTGGGGGGCGCGCCCCCTACCTCGTGGGCCCCCTGGTGGCCCTCCGATGGCCATCTTCTGCTATATGAAGTCTTTCGATGAGGAAAAAATCAATAAGCCATCTTCTCGGACGAAACTCCGCCGCCACGAGGCGGAACCTTGGCGGAACCAATCTAGGGCTCTGGCGGAGCTGTTCTGCCGGGGAAACTTCCCTCCGGGAGGGGGAAATCATCGCCATCGTCATCACCAACGCTCCTCTCATCGGGAGAGGGCAATCTCCATCAACATCTTCACCAGCACCATCTCCTCTCAAAACCCTAGTTCATCTCTTGTATCCAATTCTTGTCTCCAAGTCCGGGATTGGTACTGTGGGTTGCTAGTAGTGTTAATTACTCCTTGTAGTTGATGCTAGTTGGTTTTTTTGGTGGAAGATCATATGTTCAGATCCTATATGCATATTAATACCCTCTGATTATGAACATGAATATGCTTTGTGAGTAGTTACGTTTGTTCTGAGGACATGGGAGAAGTCTTGCTATTAGTAGTCATGTGAATTTGGTATTCGTTCGATATTTTGATGAGATGTATGTTGTCTCTCCTCTAGTGGTGTTATGTGAACGTCGACTACATGACACTTCACCATTATTTGGGCCTAGAGGAAGGCATTGGGAAGTAATAAGTAGATGATGGGTTGCTAGAGTGACAGAAGCTTAAACCCTAGTTTATGCGTTGCTTCGTAAGGGGCTGATTTGGATCCATATGTTTCATGCTATGGTTAGGTTTACCTTAATACTTTTGTTGTAGTTGCGGATGCTTGCAATAGAGGTTAATCATAAGTGGGATGCTTGTCCAAGTAAGCAGTACCCAAGCACCGGTCCACCCACATACCAAATTATCAAAGTACCGAACGCGAATCATATGAACGTGATGAAAACTAGCTTGACGATATTCCCATGTGTCCTCGGGAGCGCTTTCTCCTATATAAGAGTTTGTCCAGGCTTGTCCTTTGCTACAAAAAGGATTGGGCCACCTTGCTGCACTTTATTTACTTTTGTTACTTGTTGCTCGTTACAAATTATCCTATCACAAAACTATCTGTTACCACTTATTTCATACTTGCAGAGAATACCTTGCTGGAAACCGCTTATCATTTCCTTCTGCTCCTCGTTGGGTTCGACACTCTTACTTATCGAAAGGACTAGATAGATCCCCTATACTTGTGGGTCATCACAAGTGCCATGAAGATTGACAACCCCTTTATCGTTGGTTGCAAGGTTCTTGATTGTTTGTGCAGGTACTAGGCGACTTGCGTGTAGTCTCCTACTGGATTGATACCTTGGTTCTCAAAAACTGAGGGAAATACTTACGCTACTTTGCTGCATCACCCTTTCCTCTTCAAGGGAAAACCAACGCATGCTCAAGAGGTAGCAAGAAGGATTTCTGGCGCCGTTGCGGGGAGATCTACGCTCAAGTCAAGACATACCAAGTACCCATCACAAACTCTTATCCCTCGCATTACATTATTTGCCATTTGCCTCTCGTTTTCCTCTCCCCCACTTCACCTTTGCCATTTTATTCGCCCTTTTTCGTTCCCTCTTTTTTCTCTTGCTTCTGTGTTCTTGTGTGTTGGATTGATTGTTTGTCACGATGGCTCAAGATAATACTAAATTATGTGACTTTTCCAATACCAACAACAATGATTTTATTAGCACTCCGATTGCTCCTATTACCGATGCTGAATCTTGTGAAATTAATGCTGCTTTGTTGAATCTTGTCATGAAAGATCAATTTCTGGCCTTCCTAGTGAAGATGCCGCTACCCATCTAAACAACTTTGTTGATTTGTGTGATATGCAAAAGAAGAAAGATGTGGATAATGATATTGTTAAATTGAAGCTATCATTTTCGCTTAGAGATCGTGCTAAAACTTGGTTCTCTTCTTTGCCTAAAAATAGTATTGATTCATGGAATAAGTGCAAAGATGCTTTTATCTCTAAGTATTTTCCTCCCGCTAAGATCATCTCTCTTAGAAACGATATTATGAATTTTAAGCAACTTGATCATGAGCATGTTGCACAAGCTTGGGAGAGGATGAAATTAATGATACGTAATTGCCCTACACATGGTTTGAATTTATGGATGATTATACAGAATTTTTATGCTGGATTGAATTTTGCTTCTAGAAATCTTTTAGATTCGGCCGCGGGAGGCACTTTTATGGAAATCACTTTAGGAGAAGCTACTAAACTCCTAGACAATATTATGGTTAATTATTCTCAATGGCACACCGAAAGATCCACTAGTAAAAAAGTTCATGCTATTGAAGAGATTAATGTTTTGAGTGGAAAGATGGATGAACTTATGAAATTGTTTGCTAATAAGAGTGTTTCTTCTGATCCTAATGATATGCCTTTGTCCACTTTGATTGAGAATAATAATGAATCTATGGATGTGAATTTTGTTGGTAGGAACAATTTTGGTAACAACGCGTATAGAGGAAACTTTAATCCTAGGCCGTTTCCTAGTAATTCCTCTAATAATTATGGTAATTCCTACAACAACTCTTATGGAAATTTTAATAAGATGCCCTCTGATTTTGAGACTAGTGTTAAAGAATTTATGATTCACAAAAGAATTTCAATGCTTTGCTTGAAGAAAAATTTCCTAAGATTGATGAGTTGGCTAGGAACGTGGATAGAATTTCTCTTGATGTTGATTCTTTGAAACTTAGATCTATTCCACCTAAGCATGACATATCAATGAGTCTCTCAAAGCCATGAGAATTTCCATTGATGAGTGCAAAGAAAGAACCGCTAGGATGCGTGCTAAAAAAGATTGCTTTGTGAAAGCGTGTTCTTCTAGTTTTCATGATAATAATGATGAAGATCTAAAAGTGATTGATGTGTCTCCTATTAAATCTTTGTTTTCCAATATGAATCTTGATAAAGATGGGACTGGAGATGAGTCAACTTTAGTTAAAAGGCATCCCAATGATTTGGAGTTTTTAGATCTTGATGCTAAAATTAATAAAAGTGGGATTGAAGAGGTCAAAACTTTACATAGCAATGAACCCACTATTTTGGATTTCAAGGAATTTAATTATGATAATTTCTCTTTGATAGATTGTATTTCCTTGTTGCAATCCGTGTTAAATTCTCCTCATGCTTATGATCAAAATAAAGCTTTTACTAAACATATCGTTGATGCTTTAATGCAATCTTATGAAGAAAAGCTTGAACTAGAAGTTTCTATCCCTAGAAAACTTTATGATGAGTGGGAACCTACTATTAAAATTAATATAAGATCATGAATGCTATGCTTTATGTGATTTGGGTGCTAGTGTTTCCACGATTCCAAAAACTTTGTGTGATGTGTTAGGTTTCCGTGAATTTGATGATTGTTCTTTAAATTTGCACCTTGCGGATTCCACCATTAAGAAACCTATGGGAAGAATTAATGATGTTCTTATTGTTGCAAATAGGAATTATGTGCCCGTAGATTTCATTGTTCTTGATATAGATTGCAATCCTACATGTCCTATTATTCTTGGTAGACCTTTCCTTAGAACGATTGGTGCAATTATTGACATGAAAGAAGGAAATATTAGATTCCAATTTCCGTTAAGGAAAGGCATGGAACACTTTCCTAGAAAGAAAATTAAATTACCTTATGAATCTATTATGAGAGCCACTTATGGATTGCATACCAAAGATGACAATACCTAGATCTATTCTTGTTTTTATGCCTA